>NC_140167.1:14184672-14502172 GCF_963971535.1 Notolepis coatsorum | reverse complement strand
TGTCCGTAGAAATATTTCTTTGGAGAATTCACTATTTCACCTCCTCCTCATCTTAAATCGATTGATTTGCGAATGCAAGGGAATATTTTACAATACAAGAAAATGTCACAACCGTCCTGGAACCCCCTCAAACTACACATTTACCGTAACCAAATCCAAAATATATGTGGCTGTATATGAATTCAGCCTTATTTCATTCAGCCTTGACTCATCCCACTCAGCTCTGACTCATCCCACTCAGCCCTGACTCATCCCACTCAGCCCGACTCATCCCACTCAGCCCCGACTCCTCCCACTCAGCATTGACTCCTCCCACTCAGCCCGACTCCTCCCACTCAGCATTGACTCCTCCCACTCTGCACATTCCGCCCCCTCACCTCTTGGGCAGCATGCGCTCGGCCGTCAGATAGCCGGGCTTGTGCAGCAGTTTGTTGAAATCCCCGAACTTGGCCTGGACAGAGTAGGAGGCGAGCAGCACGGCGGACTCTGGGGGACAGTAGATCTCGTCTCCCAGGACGCCCTCCTTCACCTGCAGGAAGAAGGACTTCTGCGTGATGTCCTGGATCAGCTCCTCCGTCACGTCCTCGGGGTAGAACTTGGCCCGGAACTTAAACTGGAGCGGAGTCTCTTTCTTCACCTCCTGGAGTAAGACCTGAGCGGGGCAGAGAGAGAGAGAGAGAGGACAGGATGGGGATGAGAAGAGAGGAGAGGAACAGAGGAGAAGAGAGGAGAAGAGAAGAGAAGAGAAGAGAAGAGAAGAGAAGAGAAGAGAGAAGAACAGATGAGAGGAGACAAGAGGAACAGAAGAGAGGAGAAGAGAAGAGAAGAGAAGAGAAGAGAAGAGAAGAGAAGAGAAGAGAAGAGAAGAGAAGAGAAGAGAGGAACAGAAGAGAGGAACAGAAGAGAGGAGAAGAGAAGAGAAGATGATGATGATGAAGACTTTATTCCAGACTCAAGGTCCATATTACACATATAAAAACTATACAAAAACAAGGACAACAACGTAGATTAAAATACATAAAGGCATCGATTCCAATGTTCCCACAAACCAGAGGAGTACATTGTATCGCTTTGTTCAGTAATGGCACCTATTATCCTGTTTTTTTTTACTCTAATAATAGTCGACACATACATTTAAACATCAAGTTCCTCAGCGGAGAAGAGAAGAGGAGAGAAGAGAAGAGAAGAGAAGAGAAGAGAAGAGAAGAGAAGAGAAGAGAAGAGAAGAGAAGAGAAGAGAAGAGAAGAGAAGAGAAGAGAAGAGAGAAGAGAGTAATCTATATGTTGTCATTAACCAAACGTGGTGGAAGTGCCACACAGACTCACTCACTCAAACCCGCAATTTACCTTTTTATCAAACTTCAGCCAAGTGATGAATCCTTTGGTGTCGACAAACTGCAACCCAAAGTACCAGACTTCACGCAAGCCGATGGTTCTCACCACCTATAGGAGAGAAGGGGAAGAACGGAAGAAAGTCACACCGACATCCGACAATGTGACGTCAAATATCAGAGCAGTCTAGACCACTGTTTAGGGACCCAACCAGCAGGGCCACACGATAAGTCAATGTGCAATATATAACGTATGATGTATATCACGGCATACACACCTTATGCATATACTTATGTGTATACTTATGTGTATACATCAGAGCATATATTTAGCATTTTGCATTTTTTTATTATATATTAGATTCGATTTAGATTATTAGATTATATATATTGTAACTATATTTATTGTAGGGCAAATATAACTGAGAGGGCATACATACCCTCATCCTGCACCTTGTTGCCCATATGCACATGTCCAGTGTTAATTATATTGTCATATTGTTTACACTGCCTTTTTTATTTTATTCTATTTTTATTCTATTTTTTACTTCTCCACTGTACTATAATTCTATGACCTGTACCATGGCTTCTACTACCTGTACCACCCCTCCCCCCTCCCGATGCTGCTATGATGCCTGAATTTCCCCAAGGGGATCAATAAAGGAATATCTTATCTCATCTTAGTTGGTGTTGTGGTTGGAGTGTTTTGGGGGGGGGGGGGGGGGGAACGAAAGGAACTACGTTTAGAGGGCCACCGAAAACCTTGCGCCAGCCCTGACGGATACGATCCCTCTGTATTCTGGAGCACTCGCCTGGTCAAAGAGCTGCTTCCCGGTGGTGTTGGGATGGAAGGAGAAGTCCAGCTCCGCATCCATGGTGGTGACCCGAACATTGACCTGGGTAGAAAAGAGGTCATTACGAATATAATCTGTTGCCATACAACGTCTGAGAACCTCTGCTTCCATGCACACCGGCCTCCCCTTGTTATTACCCCTTTTGATTGTGGTCCAAACATTTAGATTAGATTAGATTAGATTAGAATAGATTAGAATACAATAAAATACAACAAAAAGATGTTTGACATCCAACCAGAGTGCAAATGTAGCAGTAAAGTGCAACAGCAATATACAATTAAATTGGGTGCAAAATATACAAATTAGTACTACTCAGTGTAGTGCTAATCAGATGTATGTATATAATTGTAGTATTAATATGTACAGTGATACAGGTGTAAAGACATTCTGGTAGTAGTCATACTGTCCAGCAACATAACTAATAAAAGTAGGATATGTACAAATATAGATATAGTATCTACAGATTACAGAAAGGACTACTATACTGTATGTGCAGGTAAACGCAGACAGGTGTGGATAGGTATACATAGGTGGTGAGAATAAATAAATATATATATATGTTAGGGCTGTCCCCGACTAAGGATTTGGATGGGCGACTATGATTGGCCAAAATGTGCTGTTAGTCGACTATTGCTTGACAAAAGAATATATATATATATATATATATAATATAAAAAATATTCCATTTGGGCTGTGTGCTTAATGTCTGAAGGAGTCGACTGAAGGATTCTTGTCCTCTGCAAAAGCATGCAATTGGTCCACTGATGGATACATCTTGATATTTTTCTATTCTAGTGTGTTCATTAGATGGGTGAAATCCTCTTTCAGTGCCTCTGTGCCTGTTTTCGTAGGCAGTTAGCCTCTGGTATGCGTGCCATTAGCGTTAGCCACGCTTCTAGGCCTCTTTTCTTTTGGAAAGAATGATTTATACTATATATATATAAATATATTATACCTTTTTTTTTCTTTCCTCGACTAAGAGGTTGGCTAGTCGACTACGGCTCCTTTCGACCGATTAGTCGACTAATCGACTAATAGGGGTCAGCCCTAATATATGTATACCGTATACAGCATTTGTACATGCTTATACAGAGCTATGGGTTATTTGCAGGTATATAAGTAAGTATATAGAGGGGTTATATGCAGTTATATTCAGACAAGTGGATATATATACAGTATATATATATATATATATATATATATATATATATATATATATATATATATATGCAGTAAATATAGAATATACATTTTGCTCTGATCCTTGCTTGTAATGTTCCAAACCATACATACACACACACACCTCAACCCTGTATTCCTGTACCAAGTTATAACAGTTCGACATCTTTCAAACGTTGCACATCATCCCTCGACACTTCACACTTCAAAGGTCAGAGACTTATAAATAATGTTGCCATTTGTCTCAACTAGTTTTGTTTCAACCTTTAATGTGGGGCTGTGAAGTGGATTGTTCATAAACCGTAATTGCTTGCTATCTCATTAGACTTTGGACCACCCTTGCAAAGTGCCACAAGGTTGCTCTGGAACAGATTAAAATATCAAAATACACACTGTTTGCCAAGTTGCCTTTAGACCTCTGCATTACAAATAAGTTTAACCCCCTTTAGAAGACCAAGTATTTGGTTAACTAATCTACGAGTGTATTGCTACCTTCCTTACGATTTAAAGGGGAACTATTTTACTATTTCTTTCACTATTTGGGCACTTTTACACAATTCCTGTGAGTTTATGGAACACCTCTGTAATTTTTTATTTTTTTTAATTCATTGTTTTGTATTTCTAATCAAGTCCTCAAAAACAGCATTTTTCTACCTCAAGATCTCCTCTCCGTTTTGAGCCTGGGCTCCAACCACAATGGTAAACCACTGCCTCGCCTGAACATTATCATGCAGCGGTGTCTCTCTGACATCACAAATCAGCACATTTTCAGATGACTCAGTTCAGTGAGGGTGAATATTGTGAGAGGAGAATTGAAAGAATGCGCCAATATGAGAATTAGAGACATAGATCATATTAATATAAGTCCACATAGCTAGGAAACAATGCTAAACACTGAAAAGGGCCATTTATAAGATAGTTCCCCTTTAAGGAAATACGTTCAATCTGTGTTTATTCAATCAATGTCATACGAGATGTCCTTTGATTGTTTGATTTTTTTTTTTCCCCGGAATGGAAAACATGACAATTGTAATGTGCACTGTGACAATTTCACAAAGTGCTCAATGACCCCCGACGGCATTGAAGGCTTGGGCTTGCGACGGGTTACACAACGTCTTCTTTTTATGAACTTACACTAGAACACGCCCCGGGAGCTATAAAGATAACTGAAACTTGGGCAACTAAAACTTGAACATCCATTTACAAAACCCGCAGAGTGTCCACCTCTTCGTCGCATGACCATTATGCACTAAACACCTCGCTCATCGTAAAACCCTGATGAATGCACGGCCCCAACTGTGGCCTTTCTTGTTTTGAACTCGTTGACTTACAATGTACACTCCCGGAATGGAATAGTATGCATGTCGCTTCATGATCAATAACCAGAGGTGGTTCTGGTCTTTCGCTGAGACTGACTGTCGTACTTCTCTGTTGCCTTGTTACTGTACACAGTATGTACACTTAAAGGAACACGTAAACATTTTGGGAAATTTGCTTATTGTCTTCTCCAGAGAGAGACAAGAAGATAGATACCAGTTTCCTCTCTGTGCGTTCAGTAGAAAGCTATCTGGCTGCACGTTAGCCTAGCTTAGCACAATGAATGGAAGCGGACATGGCCGGTTAGCCTAGGCATTGTCCAACTAACACCTCTGCCGAAGGCTAACCGGCCATGTCCGCTTCCATTCATTGTGCTAAGCTAGGCTAACGTGCAGCCAGATAGCTTTCTACTGAACGCACAGAGAGGAAACTGGTATCTATCTTCTTGTCTCTCTCCGGAGAAGACGATAAGCTAATTTCCCAAAATGTTGGCGTGTTCCTTTAATGTTCACAAGTTGTGTCAAAAAAACTAAAACAGAACAATTCTTATAATAGGCCTGAAATCACATCAATGCCACTGGAATTCAGCTACATTCAGGACCTGCCGGTACGCTGTATGTGTTTTAATGACGTTAATAAATTGCAGCGCTTAATCGCGTCAGAGGAGCTGCCAAAGAAACGGAGTCAGATGTCAGTGTGACCCCTAAGGCCAGGCTCTCTCCTTGGTACGTTGATAAGAGAAGTAGTAGTAGTAGTATCGAGTGCTGCTCCACTCCTCATCTACAGAGTGGCCGACTGTGGTGCTTCTTATCACCAAGTATTGTATAAAAGGTAAGTTCCGTATATTTCAGGAACTCTGATTGGGGGGGTATTCAGGATGTCTACAGCAAACAAGAGCCTAAACAGATTCCTAAACCGGAAAAGGTCACACTATGGAAAGTGGATCATCAGTGCCTGACTTCAAAAAGGGAAGAATGAACCAATTGAGAGTCCATTGAACCATGTAGTCATAAGTTGTTGTACTGTGGATATCATTCTCGCCGGTGACAAGTAGTTCCACCCTGGCCACCGAAAGCAAGTTCCATTGATTACGATCTGCCGATGGAGAGCACACAGCCTAATCCTATAGCCATGTAGTAACTATCACACGGCAGTGAATGCACGTGGTCCATAAGGTCAAACTCCTCGACGTTTAGTTAATGAGTAAGTTCCAAGAAGGCTTGATCCCTCTTCAAAACGTCTCCTACTTGTGAACAGAATGAATGAAACCCTGTGAAGGAAAGCGAAGTGAAGAAAGCGTATTCTGTAGGGAATTGAAGATATTAGGAACTGAAGTAATCAATCATAAGGTACTGAAAATGGCACAAATTACATTTGACAACCATGGCCAGTGGATCTTGTGTTCTGTGATGAATTCCTATTCTCCACAGGTGCAACATTTCCTCTGCAATAACCTTTTAAAAGAGTGAATTTCTAACCTCAACCTTTTGATTGGAACACACACTTGTACACAGAGGTGACCTAAGACACTGGTTTCCCCCCACTATTCAGTTCACCTTTCAACCAGAAGTAAAAACCAAGCTGGCGATGGAAAATAATCATCCACTCACGTTGTTATTATTATTAATAAGTGTGAAAAGCTTACCGTTTTGGGCATCTTTGCTGTGAACGGTGAACCGGCTCCGACAAGCGATTGTTTCCCCCGACCTGACTGAGCTCACAGAGGGACCTGGTTAAAGAACACAGCACTGCTGCACTCGATTGCCACAGTCAAGGGTAGAGCTTCCGTCCTTTGAACTGAGCTGTAGATTACTTAACACTTACGTGGTGGGCTTGACTTAAAACGGTTATCTGATGCAGATTCGACAGCCCCACCTCCCGCTATGACGACTCCGTCCGACCAGGTAGGTGGACGGAGAGATCGCTTTTTTCTTCTTCTTATTTTTCGTATCCGTGGGGTTCCACCCCAGGACTATCACCTGTCACCTGCCCCGGCGCAATAACCTACGTGAACTTTGATCAGAGCAGAGAGTCTATATAACCCAAGAGGGACTATTTATAGGCTACATCCTATTTGGACATGGCAGGAGAGAGGTATATATGGGCTGTTTAAAAAAAATATAACAATGGTGAATAGAGAGACAAAAACAGAGAGGTTCAAGATTGAGACACTTTAATAACTAAATCATTGTTTGAAGAAGTTACAACAAAAAGAAATCCAGCAGAAACTAAAGAAAAGTTGGCTTCTAATAATTTAAACATTGGCAGAACATCAGTTTATGAACTCTTAAAATAGATGAAAAGGGTGGACTTTCAAAAGATAGACCGGCGGCACAGAGTATCTGTTAGTATCAGAATATTTGTTATCAAGGCGGCTGGGTGGCGCAGCGGTCTAAGCGCTCGTCACCAACGCGTGAGACACAGACTGTCAGCGTTGCCTCCGGCTTGGGCCGGCCGTCATACTGACTCAATTGGCAGAGTCAGCGGGAGGGGAGTCGATGGGTGGTAATCTGGTCGTTGTAAACAGCGACTCCTACAGGTCGGTCAGGGCGCCTGCACAGCAAGGACTGGAGATGTCGAGGGTAGTGTGAGCCTCCCACACGTTACACCTCGCCAATGAGAGTCCGCGCTGGCAGGTGAAAAGAAGTGGCTGGCTGACTCCGCATGTATCGGAGGGGACATGCGATAGATTCTTCAACCCTCCCTACGACCGACCAGTGGGGGGCACATGCGAGCAACAATCAAGACAGGGGAGGGGGGGAATTGGCACGACTAAAATTGGGATGGGAGAAAAACAGAAAAAGAAGGAGAAAAAGTGGATACCAAAATAAAGAATATTTGTTATCAGTTCTGGGCAGTAATACTTTGTGCAGGTCTACCTTTAGAAAATCAACAATTGTATCTTCACCCATGGCCATGACTGGAGAGAGATGTACACGTGTCTATAACATTGTAAAACAAAACAAACAAGTGTAACCTTGGTTTCAGCCCATCAATCACTGTGTCCATTAGTCCCGCCTACTTTTGAATTGACCTATTGCAAACCCCGCCCTCTTTTATCGATCCTCCAATCACAACTCCAATCGCAAACTTGTCCGAGGGACACAACGGTTGCAATTGGAGGATCGGGAAAAGAGGGCGGGTTTGACATATACTGTAGGTCAATTATGTACAATAGAGTGCTATCTGGTCTTGAATATCCAGGAAGAATGTTCTTCTTACACCTGGGCCTGTGACTGCTAGGTCAGCTATAATGCAACCAGAGGTGGGATGTAACTAATTACAAGTACTATAGTTTCAGTTACTGCAATTGAATGGAATTTTGTAAGTGATGAAAACTTGTTGATTACATTTAAAAGACTATACTTTTACTTCTAATTGCGTCTTTTTATTTACTTCTACTTTTTACTGGAATATGTTATAATTGTGGTCTTCAAATAAATGGTGCATTTATACAGCGCTTTTAACCAAAGCGCTTTACAATTTTGTTCCTCACATTTTTAACCCATTCACTCACACATTCACACACCGACGGCGGAGGCGACCATGCAAGGTGCCAACCTGCTCATCAGGAGCAGTTAGGGGTTAAGTGTCTTGCTCAACGACCACTCTATCTCCTGAGCCACTGTCGCACTACTACTACTGAGATGGATTTGATCCTCTCATAATTGATGCTAGCTTTGTTAATATGATTTAAAAAGGGACAATTCGACCAAACCTTGGACTTACAGTATAATGACAAAACAAAACATTTGTAAAGACCACGCCAAAAATAAGTACCCAGTTAGTTTTGGGGGAACAACTGTAGAAAATGCACAAAATCTCAAAAAAATTATTATCGTAAAGTAAATAAGTACTTGATTGTCATTTTCTACACAAGTACTCCTACACCCACAAGTAAAATATTTCCCTGAGGTATTGGTACTTTTACTTAAGTATATCAGTACTCTCCTCCTCTGTATCCAACCGCATAGTCTACTGTAGCTGCCTATAGGGCGAAGGTCAATATAAAATAAAAAATAAAAACCTTTCTGGGGCAGCTGGGTAGTGTAGAGGTCTAAGCACTCGCCTACAACCGCAGAGACCTGGGGTTCAATTCCGGCAGCGGTACCTCCGGCTTTGTAAATCATCCCTACAAACACAATTGGCAATGTTCGCGGGTGGGAAGCTGGTGGGGTGTGAGTCCTGGTCGTTGCAACAGTGACTCTTACTGGTCGGTCGGGAGTAGCGTGAGCCTCCACGAGTGTTACGCTCTCCCAGTGAAACTCCTCGCTGTCAGGTGAAAATAAGTGGCTGGCACTCCACATGTATCGGAGGAGGCATGTGATAGTCTACAGTACACCCTCCCCAGACTGACAGTAGGGCAGCATGTGGTAGTCTACACCCTCCCCAGACTGACAGTAGGGCAGCATGTGGTAGTCTATACCCTCCCCAGACTGACAGTAGGGCAGCATGTGGTAGTCTACGCCCTCCCCAGACTGACAGTAGGGCAGCATGTGGTAGTCTACACACCCTCCCCAGACCGACAGTAGGGCAGCATGTGGTAGTCTACACCCTCCCCAGACCGACAGTTGGGCAGCATGTGGTAGTCTACTCTACACCCTCCTCAGACTGACAGTAGGGCCGCACGTGGTAGTCTACACCCTCCCCAGACCAACAGTAGGGCAGCGCAACGACCAGGAAGGAAATTAGCAAAACGACAAAATTGGGGGATGGGAGAAAAGATGAAAAGGCAAAAAAGAAAAAAATACATTTTCTAGAATAATCCCATATGCCTCTGGTTTATACTGTGCTGTCGCATCTCTCTGCCATTTCGTTGTAAAACGATCAACTATTCTATAACGAATCAACTCAAAGAAGTACCAGACCACCCGTCTGCATGATAAAGACGACAACAGAGAAACTGTCCTTCGCAAAAGGTCGGCGAAAAATATCAAAACTCATCTTTGATATGAAAGTGAGGCTGGTCTTCTGGTTTGAAGTCTGGGTTGGGGCTTCCGTCCTCGTTGAGGATCCGCGTCGCTGTGTAGCCCACGATGGGATACTTTGTCTTGTACGTCCCCTCAAATACACCGTCCAGAGACTCCAGCTGCTCCTCGGTCAGGCCCGTCTGTGAGGGGGGGGGGGGGGGGGGGGGGGGTGAGCTCTCGTTACTCCATTGGCATTTCCATCATCTTTACCAGGATACCATGATATTACCATCAGTATAATGATGATTCAAATGAGATTATATCATGGTATTATTTAAGTGCAACATTGGTAACGTGGTGATCCATGACTTTTACCATGGTCAATTATTTTTACAACAGCTGGTACCATGGTGAAACAAAAAATACCATCAACCTACCATGATGATTTTTTTGTAAGGATATTCTTTTTTACTTGATGGATATGCTCAGTGGCAATTTGAATAAATGCTTGTAAAAACACAATTTTATTGGAATATTGAATCAATATGTGTTCACATGAACAATTCTGTCCCATAGATCCAAGAATCTAATCTGTTACGGGGGGAAACGAAAAGCATGAAAGTGCTCAATTGATGATGAAAAAAGGCCTTTCACTGAATGTTTAGAACACCCGTTTGTCCTCCATGTTGAAAGAAACAATGGTTGCTATGTGCAAAACAACTGTTGCTATGTGTTGACATATATAATATATATATATATAAGATCAACAAAGATTTACTAAATGGGTGTCTTATTACTGGCTCTTGTAAACAAGTCACAGTGGAACAGCAATATCATGCTTTTCCCGTGTTTTACTTACTCTACCACTACCACTGGACGGACATTTGGTATTTTCTTTTGAAAGTGGTTACTGATGGTTACAGGCAGCCATGTTGGAAGACATAGAACTACACAGACATTCTGTGCAAAGCCTATACTGGAGACAGACTTCGTGAAATCACAAAAGATCTGCTTGACCTTTTAATCCTAAAGGGGAAAGGCGTGGCTCCTGGAGACCCAGTCGGGTCGAAACGTCTCAGCGGTTAATCATCTATACAGGCGTATCGGAGCACCTAGTGTTTGGGTTTCGATGCTTTGTTCTGTCATCGATCCTCACATCAACCCAGCACCTAATCAGATGATGTGCATGATTAACTATACTTCAGAAACCACTGTCCCCACCAGAGTAGGACATAAACAGAGAACCCGGGGTCCATAATGTCCCCGAAGACTCGTAAAATGCCAGAAAAAGGGAAGACATTTTTCAAGTAATTTCAAGTCAAGTAATTTATTTATGAAGCACATTTAAAAACTCAAGAGCCAACCAAAGTGCTGTACAGTCAAAAGCATAAAAGATGTATAATACAAAAAGGCAGAGCAGGACAAGACAGTACAATCAGACAATAAGACAACAGTAAGCCAACACACGGATAGTGTAGCACAAAGTACAATATAGCACATAGGACAATAGCGGGACACTAGACATGGGGTTATTTACTATAGTACAATGAAGCGACCTTAAAAGAAGTCCAGTCCCAGCTTCTATCAAAAGTATCACAATTCTGGCAGTCGTTCTCTTTTCCAACAAGGATGTTAATGAAATTACCTTGTGAAAACGGTAAAAATGCTCCCCAAACTCAGTTCACGTGAGGGAACAACATACCTCAAAAGAAAAGGTTCCTAATCCTAGCTAATAGTCCCCATGATGTGGTATTTTATGTTATACACCCCACCCCTTTGGTGCTTGGTTGCCAACTCACTGTGTCGGATGTCAAGTCTTCTGGATCAAGGGACATTTTGGCCACAGCTCTTGTAGAGTCCTTACCAACCAAGCCATTGTAAGGTGCATCTTTCCCATAGAATTCTGAAAATACAACATCAATTTATTTATTGATTGATTGATTGATTGAATGAGTGATTGATACACTTTATTAATCCCCGAGAGTGAAACCACCACACAAGACCATAATAATAATAATAATAATAATAATAATAATAATAATAATAATAATAATAATAATAATAATAGAATATAAAGACAAACATTTCACTGAACAATAAATATAGTACACATCATTAAATACATTATAAATTATTATCAGTAATAATAATATTAATAATAAACTATTTATATAGCACCTTTCATACAATAATTGCAGCCCAAAGTGCTTCACAGCAGTTATGTAGACACAAAATAGACATGGGCAGCCATAACATGATAAAGTTGGCACAATTATACAGGCACAAAATGAGCAGAATCAAAACCTCCCTGAAAATGTTAAATAGATTTCTGTCATTAAAATCTATGAAAAATTATTAAAAGAATATAATATATAAATAAGAAAAGATTGTAGTAGATTTATATCTGTCATAACAAGTGCGATGGTTAGTTCTAGTACTAGCGCCCCTCCTTGAACACCTTCTTAGCTAATCCAGAGTTTCTGCGATAACCTTTTGAGGGTGGGGGACCCGTTTGTCTTATTTACCTTTTCCCATGGTAACATCAAACACCACTCCTTTTATAGCCATGTAAATGGGTTGTCCCTCCTGAAACAATCACAGGGAGAGTAAGGGGAAGAGATAAATCACTACAGCTCTCACACGCAAACCGCAACTATAAACATGGCAGGGTTTAATTGTGGTTGTAATAACTTGTACCTGAAAAGCAGCCTACCTACCTCACTCCCATCGTGTCTTTTCAGATCTTCCTCGGTTAACAAGCGGACAGGTGTCGAGGCTGGTTTGTGTTTTAATTTAATATCGTCTGCCAACGTCGCACAGAGAACAGTCAACAACGTGAGGAGGACACAAAGTTGCGCTGTTGCCATGACGACGGGACAGTAGTTTGTTTTTGGACAAGCTGATAAGGAAGGGGACATTGAATTCCTGTGTCCTCTTCTTGACCCTCTCTTCCCTCTGTCTCCCCTCCTCGCCTCACTCAGCGATCATTCACAACAAGCGTTCAAACGAAACCTTGCATGACTTCCTCGAAGAGTCCAGTCGACATGGCATGTGATTCGCAAATATGTTCACGGGGATCATATACAGTCGAGTTTAGTCCATAATGCTGCGCAAATGGTGTGCACTAAACGATTTCCAATACATCCCTCCCTACCTCATTTTTGCATAAAAAAAAGCTGCATTCTGTACGTGATTGTTTGCATTGTGTAATTTTGTACTTTAGGTTGTACTTTAGTTTGTATAATATATATTTTGTATAGTGTTTGGCCTTATTATTGTTACTTTTTACTGTATGAAGCACAATCGCAGGGGGCTCATGCAGAACCAAGCATTTCACTGTAATGTACATGTACAGTACCTTATATGTGACAAATAAAACTAAACTTTAAACTACTAATGGCAGAATGATATACCTTTCCATTTACCTCAACACGTCAGTTACCTCGAGTTATGGCTCTTTACTCTCATGTTTGTTACCAAAGCACCTCAAAGGCACTAAAAACCAAATTACAAACATCTCAAAACAAACTGGTCAGACTACTGCTTGACCTGACTCCTAGAACCCACCTCACCCCTGCCCACTTTGCCAACCTAGGATGGCTTAGAGTAGACGACAGAGTACAGCAACTTGCAATGGGCCTGGTCTACAAGATACGCTACACGACCAATGTACCCATGTACATGTCAAAATACTTCCCAACGGTCAGTGAATACCATGATCACAACACCAGAGGGAGCTCCACAAATCATGTAAAACCCAGATTCGGCTCAAACAAGGGACTAAACACGTTTCGCAATTATGCCACATCAATGTGGAACGCCCTACCCAAAGCTGTAAAGGAATGTGAATCACTACCCACTTTCAAAAACACTCTCAAAGAACACCTATGGGAGACTGCAATTCGAAACTGGCCCCTACAAATGTCCTAACCCAGTTGTACAGTGAAGACCAAGTATGGCCTTGTCAGTATTCCAATGTACAGTGCCCCCCCGCCCCCCCACCTCCAATGTACAGCCCCACCCAACCCCACCCCACCTACCCAACCTCCTCCAATGTACAGTTTCTATGTCAAATGTATGTCAGTATTCCAATGTACAGTGTACAGTGTCCCCCCCCCCCCCCCCCACCTCCAATGTACAGCCCCACCAAACCCCACCCCACCTACCCAACCTCCAATGTCAAATGTATATACACTCTTTCTGGATTTTTTTAGTATCACAAACAGTACTGTATTTGCAAATCTGGTATGTCATAAATGTATAGATGTAGCAGTACTGTCTATCTGTATGTCGTGTGTGTCATATGATGAATTGAAAATGGGGGACCCTGATGTAAACAAGACGAAAGTATTTCTCTGGTCTGCATCCCCTTAACAATTGTATGTTTTGAGCTGTACTGTAGTGTACCCATTCTGCAATCTGTTAATAAACTTTTCAATCAATCAATCAATGTTACTATCCCCACTGGCAGGGTAACTGGTTGAACACGCATATTGATTAATTAATTTACCTCTACCTAAGTCTAATTTGATGAAAAGGGCGGTATTTTATAGGGCGATAGTATCCTGGAACTGTCTTCCCAGCAATGGTCGGAATATGAAGGAAAGGCTAGTTTTAAAAGAAATCTTAAACACTATTTACACTCACACACACACACTAAAATTCTTCAGCAGCTGGAATGCATGCACACCCTGATAAATTGTTTTATTTTGGTATAACTGGATTTTATCTCGTGTTTTTTCATCTCCTGTTTTACATTTCCTTTCTTCTATATGATACATGTTTTTACTCTATTCTATGATTAATTTTCTTTGTGATATATGCTTTTCTTATAGTGTATGTTATCTTGTGTATGTATGTTGTTGGACCCCAGGATAGCTGCCGCTAAGGCATCAGCTAATGGGGATCCGTTTAAATAAACAAAAAATATGATGTGTTTTACAAGTACTGTAGTACTTACACATTTTAGCTACTTGTACTTTACATGAGTATTTTCATTTTAGGGAACTTTATACTTTAAGTTTTACTCCACTACATTTCAAAGGAAATATTGTACTTTTAACTCCACTATTTATATGAAGTTCGAACCCATCAGTTACTAGTTACTTTGAAGGAAAAGATTTTGCATAGAAAACAAGGCAGAAATGTGAAGATTAAATACTTTCACATTTGAAGCGTGTCAACTTCAAGAGGATGTAATCAGGACAGCATAACTGGACCACATACCACTTTAACATAACCTTTAATCAGAGCAACATAATTAACTGGACCACATACCACTTTAACATATAACCTTTAATCAGAGCAGCATAACTGGACCACACGATCTGAATACCACGATCACAACACCAGAGGGAGCTCCACAAATCATGTTAAACCCAGATTCGGCTCAAACAAGGGACTAAACACGTTTCGCATGCCACATCAATGTGGAACGCCCTACCCAAAGCTGTAAAGGAATGTGAATCACTACCCACTTTCAAAACCACTCTCAAAAAACACCTACGGGAGACTGCAATTAGAAACTGGCCCTTGTAAATGTCCTAACCCAACCCCCTCCAATGTACAGTAAATGACCAAGTATGGTTTTGTCAATATTCCAATGTACAGTTTTGCTTGTACAGTTGTACAGTGTCCCCCACCCACCCCTCCTACCCAACCCCCCACCCCACCAACCCAACCACCTCCAATGTACAGTCCCCCCCCCCCACCCACCCACCCAACCCCCCCCCCCCCCCACCTATACCCAACCTCCTCCAATGTACAGTTTCTACGTCAACTGTATATCTCTTTTCTAGACTCTTTTTGTATCACAAACAGTACTGTATTTGCAAATCTGGTATGGCATAAATGTATAGATGTAGCAGTACTGTCTATCTGTAAGTCGTGTATGTCATATATGTTAAGATGAATTGAAAATGGGGGACCCTGATTTAAACAAGACAAAGTCTTTCTCTGGTCTGCATCCAGGGGCGTCCATTTGGTATGGCACTCGCCATACCTTGGCAAATAAAAATGTAAAAAAAAAAAAAAAAAAAAAGCTTCGAACTATTCGGTACAGCCATAGCATGTTTTGATATTGTCAATTATCTCACTTTTACTAGGTGACTTTTACTGTGACTAACTGAAATATGCCCAAAAAAAAGGAAAATGGACATAGGGACGTTTTTTTTTATCAAAGGGCAGCAGAGACAAGTGATACAGGGACACAGGTAAGGTCTGGCTTAATGATTATAATAGTATAATAGCATTCAGTAACCCATACTGATGATAATGATTATAATAGTATAATAGCATTCAGTAACCCATACTTTTTGTGAATGTGTTTTTGATACTACATTCTGTTGAACACACACCTCAAAACCGTACCTAAGGAAAACTGGCTCAATTGCAAGAAAAGTAATAGATATTACATTCTGCATAATTCGTATGCAAAATATTGTGGTTCCCTGCTTTAGTCTGTTGACACATTTCTATACTAAAAATGCTTGTGTAGTCCTGTGTCATACCTAAATGTCATATAACTGAATTGTATAGAAACAACTCACCAAAAGTGACTATTGCACAACTGATTTGACAAAAAAAATCTACCAAGGGGGGGAAACCCACCCTTCAACCCCCCCCCCCCTCCTCGCCAGCCCTGCCTTTTACTTAAAGGACGCCACTGTCTGCACCCCCTTAAGTATTGAGCTTAATTAACCCATTCTGCAATCTGTTAATAAAGTTTTCAATCAATCAATCAATCAATCAATCAATCAATCAATACCACTTTAACATATAACCTTTAATCAGAGCAGCATAACTGGACCACACACCACTTTAACATAACATATAGAGGTCAATGAATCAAGGTTTGAATGCCCCCAGGCACTGACTGGAATAAACAAACATAATTTAAGAATGTGTACCTTTACTTTAGATACTTTATGTACAATCCAATAGCAAATACTTCTCTACTTTTACTGAGGTAGAATTTGAATGGAGGACTTTTACCAGAGTACACATTTATCTGGGTATTTCTACTTTTACTTATGTAAAAAAAGGAGGAACTGTGTACTTCTTCTTCCACAACTGCTGCCAGTGTAACTTGTTGGACATGCATGTGACATGTGTTTTATAACCCCCTGTGATGAATAGCCATGCGGGGCCAGAGGCTTGTCTTGTCTTGTCCATTATAACTTGTGGTGTTTTGGTCGAGCAGTAAAGTAAAGTAACCAGAGAGATAGGAAACAAGGGCGGAAGGAAGGGAAGGAATCTGTTGGTGTTATTGGAGCGCGGCCAGTAGCTGCTAGTGGAGGCTTGTTAATTATCAAGGGAGGATACTTTGACCGAAACCCCGGCGTCTCTTCTTGGGTTGCGTTTCTATGGGAAATAATTGTGTTCAGTCTCACAACAACAGAGAAAATGTGTGTGGATAATACTTGTTGTTGTTGGTCACTTTGAATGAAGAGAGGAGCCCCCGACTCTATCTGATTGATAATCCATTGGAAGAAGTAATAACATCGGAATGATCAGGAGAGAGAGAGAGCTGTCATCATACCAAGAGGTAAACAGGTTAAAGATTATTCCACCACAGTGCAATTATAAGTGGAATCCTGAAAGTTATACGTTTGAAGTTTGCCTTAATAATAACCAATTAACCGATACCGCGCTAATGTCTGATCTCACGTGAAAAACAAAGGGCTGATAAACAGACAGAAAAGTGTCTGTTGAGCAGTTATTATCATGTGACTGCAGCACAGCTGACAATATTGAGGCTGTTGCGTAAAGATATGAGTCACACCCGTCTGTATGTCGTTTACTTCGTATAGGCTACTTGGTACTTTTAGTAGTATTATGTCGTTATACAGTACTAAATACCTGTATGTCATGTATGACTATGTCCCTACTCCCTATGCCATAAATGTCATGTATGTTGTGTATGTCATAAATGTCACTATGAATTGAAAATGGGGGACCCTGATGTAAAGAAGACAAAACGTCTTTCTCTGGTCTGCATCCCCTTAACAATTGTGTGTATTGAGCCGTACTGTAAAATTGTACCCATTCTGCAATCTGTTAAATAAAGTTTTCATTCATTCATTCATTCATTCATTCATTCATTCATTCATTCATTCATTCATTCATTCATTCATTATTATAATAAACAAATGTCATTCTCTCCAAGCCAATTTCATCCAGATAATATCATACCAACAAGGGTGTGGAGCAAACACACCCTTGGTTTGAATACATGTTGGTCTGTGACAGACGGTCCAAAACATGTGTTTTCACAAATATTGAAACCATTGAAAATAACAAGACACGCTTAATTTGGGGTGGACGTTGATGGCAACTAAAACGCTGTCTTTTGAGAAGATTTACATTTGGACCCATTTATATTTAATCTTTGGTGCTATAGGCAGGAACACTAACATTTTTCTATCTTCAATCTTTACAGTTTAATGATGGTGAAGAAGAAGAAGAAGATGATGATGATGATGATGATGATGATGATGCACAGACCCCAGACTTTTTCCAGGAACCTGTTGATGAGCAGGAGCCCAATGGCAGCATTTCACACGGTGAAAACAGTTAATTTCCCATATGGGTCTAACTGTAACATAAATACATTTCCCAAACTGATAGTGAAGAACAGCTCATTTCTCCTTATAGAAACTATTACAAATGATTACCCTGATAAAGGTTGCTATAGTTGAATCTAGAATAATATATTTGTTTTGATACAATCGTATGATATTTTGCAATAAAAACTAAAAGAAATATTCAGAAAAGATGCTAAAATATTAATAAATGATAGGCTACTGACATTTTTCAAATGACATTTACAAAATTCTGTACCGTGTATTACCTGTCCCAGTAAAAGGAAACTATAAAAGAAGGAAGGGTCATCACGTCACTGTGTATTCATCAAATGTAGAATCCACTTTAAGGTTCTGGTCATCACCTATACAGAGCACTCCATAGTCAGGCACCTGCGTACATCTGCGACCTACTGCGTCCCTACACCACGAGTAGATCTCTCAGGTCGTCTGACCAGGGCTTGTTGGCTGTCCCTACTGCGTCCTTACACCACCAGTAGATCTCTCAGGTCGTCTGACCAGGGCTTGTTGGGTGTCCCTACTGCGTCCTTACACCACGAGTAGATCTCTCAGGTCGTCTGACCAGGGCTTGTTGGCTGTCCCTACTGCGTCCTTACACCACGAGTAGATCTCTCAGGTCGTCTGACCAGGGCTTGTTGGCTGTCCCTACTGCGTCCTTACACCACGAGTAGATCTCTCAGGTCGTCTGACCAGGGCTTGTTGGCTGTCCCTACTGCGTCCTTACACCACGAGTAGATCTCTCAGGTCGTCTGACCAGGGCTTGTTGGCTGTCCCTCGGTCTAGATTAAAAACAAAAGATGACAGAGTCTTCAAAATCGTGGCCCCCAGGCTATATGGAATGCTCTGCCCTTGGACCTAAGATCTGTGGTCTCTGTAAATACTTTTAAAAAGCAGCTAAATACTGTGCTATTCAAACAGGCTTTTGGCTAACTATGTCTGTGTAAATCTTTTATGTCTTTTTATCTGTTTTGTTTTTCGTGTTCTTTCACGTTTTTTTATATATTTTTTCTTTTAACTTGCTGCTATCTTTGCACTTTACTGATGTTTTTATACGTGAAGCACTTTATTGTGACCCTGGTCTGTGAAAGGTGCTATATAAATAAACTTGATTTACTTACTTACATACATACTGTGTAGCGTGTGAACGCACATTGGTGCCAAGTGTGGAAATGTTCAGTTCAGCCAACATTGAATGGGATCAGCCATCTCCTTGTTTATGACATTTATGTCATTTAAACAGGTTATTACCTCGGATGTCAGAATCATCAGCAATTTGTTGCATTGTTAACTAGCTAACATTTATATAACATAATATTGGTTGATGTATATTTCCTCAGATAGCTGGTATATTTTGAATTTTGATACAGGCTTCAATAGAACTGACAACGTCTGGCACCAAGCAAGCAGAGCATAGAACTCTGGTATTCTGACGTGATGATGACCCTTCCTTCTTTTATAGTTTCCTTGGTCCAAGCTTGCCACCACCACGAATAACCTATGGGGAGAAAGAAAACTGCATCTAATCCCAATACTTGTGAAGTATTGACGCGGTATAATATAAAAATGATGTGTTTAGGTGTGACACTGCTAACGCCGTAGATGTTACGCATTATTTCCTTTTCCTTGTTGTGTCTCCTAGTAGAGGATGACATCAGGGCAAGGAGTCCTTCGGTGAGATTGAGCAGAGCCTGCTTGAGGAACGTCTTCACTGTGGCGCTCATCTTCATCTACCTGCTGCTGACCGCGGTGGCTATATTCCTGGCCTATCAGACCATCACCGACTTCATGGTGAAGCTGAGCCACCCGGTCACGTCCATCACTTACAGAGAGGTCGACAGCTTTTCAGCCCCCGGTTTGTATAAATGAATGAACACATTCACATTCACATTCACATTCGCTCATGTAGCTGACACTTTTATCCAAAGCCACTTACAAGTTCTGTGCAACAAGTCAGCAGGAAGGGTACAACTCTGGCAGCTAAGGGTCAATAACATTGTTTGTCAAACAGTGTCAGACTTGAGTGTTACACTCTTGAGACCTGGGCAATTACGTCCCACGGGCCACTTCCGGCCCTTTGGGCGTCCGTGTCCGGCCCGCGGTAAATTTTTACAATGGGAGATAATGAATATTGAGCAGAATTAAGTTCAAGTTATCATTGGTTCGGCCCTCCAACACAGTTCAGGTTTCTCATGTGGCCCCTTGTAAAAGTTAATTGCCCACCCCTGGTATAGTAGTATAGACATATTAGCATGATAGGTAGTAGTATAAGTATAGTAACATAGTAGTAAGGTACATAATAGTCAAATGACAGTAAGACAGACAGTAAGAAGCTGGATATTTTTTTTTTTTGTGTTTTATTTTTTTTATTATTTTTTAAACATAACATACAGTTAGATATACAAGCATTAATTAACAGTACACGTCCAATGAAATCACAATTTAAAAAAAATGTAACATATGAGATATACACCTAATACTTGCTATCTAATACCCTACATACATATGCTCTCGCTCGCTCCCCCCCCCCCCCCGGACCCCCACTTGGATAATCCATCCATTATCATTCACTCCTAACCAGGCACTACTATTCATATGCTAGCTTTTATTCTCTCCACCACTTCTAACCACATTGCAATTTTGGTTTCACTGACACCTAGAGTTCTTGCTGTAGATATTTCTAGATAAATCACATCGAGATATGTAAGAACCCTGGAAGCTGGATATTATTTATGGTTTTGAACGGGGCGATAATATAAGGCAAAACAGCAGGTGTTGCCGACTGGGGCGGTGCTGCCAGATGTTACTAAGAGAGGTGTGTTAGTTAGGGTGGCGTCTATTCGGAACCCAGGAGCAGAACACAAGGCACAGGAGAATGAGGCGGTTTAGGGTATTTAATGATACACCCGGCAGGTGACAAGGCAGGTAGTGAGGGAATACAGGTGAGTGAGGTATATCCATGAGATCCCGGGCCTCGTCCAGGCTGGTGAAGTCCACGGGTGGGGGTATATAGGCCGGAGGTGTGCGATCCTACACACAGAAGAACAGGGGTTAGAACGAGGCAGGTACAGAGGTCACGACTTACACTATACACATGTATATATATATAAACTAAAAGGAGAATACCTTCAAGGGAAAGAAGGGACCGCACACTCCACAGGACTGGTTTTTGCTTTTTTATTGTTGCACAACGCGTTTCGCTATTGCTTCCTCAGGTGCTATGCAGCATGTATATATATATATATACCAAGACGAGGAGTGGCAGGGGTGCAGGCCTCTTATCCTGGCTCGTTGATGATGAGTCTCGGGTGTGTAGACGCGGCCCAGGTAGACAGAGTGGTGATGAGGTGGAAACAGGAAGAAGCCCATATAAGGGCGTGGAGACCTGCTGCCAGACAGGAGGCGTGAATATTTTAGGCAACCAACTTGTGTTTAGCGTTTCTCTGATTGGCCACTACGCCCATGTGACCAGCGCGAGAGAGCTGCAGCGCGGAAATAGGCTGTCTATTGCCATTCTCTAAGACAAACTCTAACCTTAACCAGCTCTTTAACAGCGCCTAAACTTAACCCTTCTAACCTTAACCAACTCCGAAACAATGCCTAACCTTAACCTTAACCTTAACCAACTCCGAAACAATGCCTAACCTTAACCTTAAACCTTAATCAACTCTGAAAGAATATTGCCATTCTCTAAGACAAACTCTAACCTTAACCAGCTCCTTAACAGCGCCTAAACTTAACCCTTCTAACCTTAACCAACTCCGAAACAATGCTTAAAGTTAACATGCCTAAACTTAACCGGCGAAAGAATGCATGTTAAAAAAAAAATTAAAAAAAAATTGAAGGGAATCGAACTTGTCACCAACGGACCGCAGGATGGACAGCAAGGCAGCGCTACCAGTTGAGCTAGTTGTCGATGTTAAAAGAGGGGGGATTACTGCTACATAATGCTTCCCAGCTTCAACCGCTGCCATGGTAATTACGTAATGTCGAAATCACTATTTGAATGCATCGTTTTTTAAATGGTAAATGGTGCATTTATATAGCAGCTTTTATCCAAAGCGCTTTACAATTTTGTTGCTCACGTTCACCCACATTCGAACACCGACGGCGGAGGCGACCATGCAAGGTGCCAACCTGCTCATCAGGAGCAGTTAGGGGTTAAGTGTCTTGCTCAAGGACACTTTGATAGCTGCCCGGGAGGAGCGGGAATCAAACTGGGAACCTTCCGATTACCAGACGACCGCTCTACCTCCTGAACAACTGTCGCCCCCTGGTTATTTTGGTTGTTTTTTTACCCCTCTAAAAATGTGCCTACATCAGTGTAAGAAACAGCTTCTAGAAATAATAATCCAACATTCATTTTGAGAATCAATTATTGTCAGACAACACAACATCATATGAACTCTCAGAAAACCTGTCGACCCCGCACAGCTCTCATTTACCGCATTTAAACATTCCTGCGAGAATAATGAAGCTTGATTATTCAATGATAATTAATTATGAATTACTGCTGAAGCTTTGAAGCCCAAAATGGTAATCGAGACAGCCCTATACTCTCACATAATCATTTTGAAATTGTCATTTCATATCATCATGCATTGTGTATTCTCTGTATTGTCTTTTTTTGTACACAGGGATTGCTCTGTACCCTGGGAAAGCTCAGCTGTTGAGTTGCAACCACCAT
Source organism: Notolepis coatsorum (assembly GCF_963971535.1). Taxonomy (NCBI): domain Eukaryota; kingdom Metazoa; phylum Chordata; class Actinopteri; order Aulopiformes; family Paralepididae; genus Notolepis; species Notolepis coatsorum. Next base: position 14,479,294 of record NC_140167.1, on the reverse strand, counting down.
TACCACGACTACATCCCACCGTTGGTGGATCCAGGAACACCTCAAGAAGTGGACTGTGTGATTCAGGAAGTGACCTACATCAGCCCGTTCACAAATCAAACAGAGGTTAGATACACTGTTAAGACTTATTAGATACTGTTAGGGCTTATTAGACACTGTTAAGACTTATTAGATACTGTTAGGACTTATTAGATACTGTCGGGTCTTATTAGATACTATTTGGACATATTAGACACTGTCAGGACTTATTAGACACGGTTAGGACTTATTAGACACTCTTAAGACTTATTAGACACTCTTAAGACTTATTAGATACTGTTAGGACTTATTAGACACTCTTAAGACTTATTAGACACTGTTTGGACATATTAGACACTGTCAGGACTTATTAGACACTGTTAAGACTTATTAGACACTCTTAAGACTTATTAGATACTGTTAGGACTTATTAGACACTCTTAAGACTTATTAGACACTGTTTGGACATATTAGACACTGTCAGGACTTATTGGACACTGTTAAGACTTATTAGACACTCTTAAGACTTATTAGACACTGTTAGGACTTATTAGACACTCTTAAGACTTATTAGATACTGTTAGGACTTATTAGACACTCTTAAGACTTATTAGACACTGTTTGGACATATTAGACACTGTCAGGACTTATTAGACACTGTTAAGACTTATTAGACACTCTTAAGACTTATTAGACACTGTTAGGACTTATTAGACACTGTTAGGACTTATTAGACGGCACTGTTACGACTTATTACACTCTTACAACTATTAGGACACTCTTGAGACTTATTAGACACTGTCAGGACTTATTAGATACCCTTAAGACTTATTAGACACTGTTAGGACTTATTAGACACGGTTAGGACTTATTGGACCCAGTTACAGTAAAGACAACCATGCATGGTCTTTATTTGTGCCTTTGAAACCGGACCATTGTGATGACTCTGTTTAAAAAGCATTGTACCACAGCCAATGCTTAACTGTCTTTCATAGAAAAAAGCCCTGGTGGTCAAAGGCCCGTCTGATGTCAGAAACAAAGAGCTAATCTTCATGCAGTTCAGTCAGAATGAAACGGAACAGGATTTCAGTGCCATCACTTACATGCTTTTCGCCAACTACAGCGATTTGACGAAAAGGTAAAAAACTGTTGTGAAGTATCGATTGTCTCGATTGGTGTCATTTCTGATTGGTGGGATGAAAAAGTCAATCTCACTGACGAGCAGCACACTCACATGCAGGTAAATAGGGAAAGGTTTCAGCTCTGCCTTCTCCCTCTCCAGCGGAGATCAGTCCGACTTCATGGTGAACTCTGAGAGGAACTACTCCATGTGGACCTTCTCCGGGGGGTTCAGGACCTGGGTCAAGATGTCTTTGGTGAAGACATCTGGTAAAAAGAGTGAAGCTGTGGAGTTTCGACAAGAGGTACAGTACCGCTAACCTGTGTTTTTTTTTTTTTTTTTTTTTTTACCTGCGATGGCAATTCTTTTTACAAATCCCATATGTCAAATGTTTATGAGAAACATATAGTTCTGCCTTCAGAAGGTTTTATAAGAAACATAGGGCGGGATCCACAAAGAATGGATTGCATGGTGCTATTTGCACCCTACTTACAATTCATTATGAATTGAAAATGGGGGACCCTGGTGTAAACAAGACGAAAGTCTTTGTCTGGTCTGCATCCCCTTAACAATTGTGTGTATTGAGCCTTACTGTATTGTACCCATTCTGCAATCTGTTAATAAAATGTTCAATCAATCAAATACACACACTTGTTAAGGGGATGCAGACCAGACAAAGACCATCGTCTTGTTTACACCAGGGTCCCCCATTTTCAATTCATAATGAATCCATTCTTTGTGGATCCTGCCCATAGTGTCACATATCTTACTCACCTCATCTATGTTTTTTTTATACTGTATGTTAAGATTACTGGTTGCGAGCGGCTGGGCAGTGTAGAGGTCTAAGCACTCGCCTACCACCGCAGAGAGCCGGGTTCCATTCCTGCTAGTTGGTCGGGGCGCCTGTTCAGCAAGGAGGGGAATCTGGGGGAGATAGGGTGAAACTCTCCCAGTGAAACTCCTAGCTGTCAGGTGAAAAGAAGCGGCTGGTGACTCCACATGTATCGGAGGAGGCATGTGGTATAGTCTACACCCTCCCCAGCGCAATGACCAGGAGGAAATTGGCATAACAACAAAATTGTTATGGGAGATGGGAGAAAGATAAACATTACTCCAGCCATATATGGCAGATTCCTTGTAAGCGTTGTGTACATATGTGGATTTAATGCCATATACATTACATTTACATTTAGTCATTTAGCTGACGCTTTTATCCAAAGCAACTTACAAGTTCTGTACGACAAGTCATCAGGAAGGGCACAACTCTATTAGCCGAGTAACAATGTTCATCAAAGTGTTGAGTGCTACAGTGTAGGTTAGGTTATTAGGACAAGTGCATGACAGTAAGGTTAGTTAGGGTTAGATTTTTTTTTTTCATTTTTTTTTTTCATTTCAGATAATGGTTGAAGAAGTGCGTCTTTAGTCGAGAACACGATAATCTAACAATGGTCAATGACTAGGCCATATGTTTTACTTATCTTATCTTGTTGGCTTCTCCAGTCCGGTGTGGTGAAATTCAACGACAAAAGGCCCCAGTCAGAGAGAACGAATCAGCTGTTCTTTGTCGTGTTTGAATGGCGGGATCCTTATACGCAAGAAATCAAACTGGTAAGTTCTCGGTTCTTACCGACGTTCTCCGACTGGAAACCAACGTCCACGATATACAGTACATGTGTAGATAAGACACAAACGTTGTCTAAAGAGACAATAAAGAATATCTATCTGTTAGATTGATCTTGTATTGTATCTAGATTGATCAATGTTATGTACAGACCTGCCATGGATACTTACTGGGTATTGACCATATTCACACACACAGTGGCAATTTTTCTCTTATGAGTAAAGAGCAATATTGCCACTGTGTGTGAATATGGTCAATGGTCAATGACTATGTCAATGGTGAGAGACATCGATGGTTTTCATATGTGTATGTAATCTATACAGATATTTTTTTTTTTTTTTTTTTATCCACTTTTTCTCCCATTTTTCTATATTTTCTCCCATCCCAATTTCGTATCATCCAATTCAACCCTCCCCTGTCACGAACGCTGTTTCTTGCCTCCCACAAGCCGGCTGCAATGTGGACTAAGTCATACATAGCACAAGTCCCCTCCGGTACTTGAGGTAACAGCAGTCGCATCTTTTCACCTGCGCAGCTCGATCTCTCAGTGTCGAGGAGTAACGCGTGGGAGGCTCACGCTGCCCCCGACACTTCCTGATTCTACTGCGCAGGCGCACCAACCGACTTGTAGGAGTCGCTTGTTCACAACGTTCGATCCCCACCCTTCAGTTTTCCCTCCCCGTAATACGGCCAATGTGTATTACTGCGGACGACCAGCTAAACTGAAAACAATGTGGAGAGCTGGATTCGAACACGCGAATCCTAGCGTCTCCACACTGGTGGCGAGTGCCTTGCCCACTACACCACCTAGCCGCCACAGATATTTATTTTTAACGTATCCTCTGTGTGTTAAACTCTGAAATGATAGAGACAGACAGGGCACTCTGGGCAGGGAGCCAGGGTGGCTAGAAGCGAGATAAGAAGCCCAGTCGAGGTCACTCATAGCTAGGAATAACGCCAACATTCCATTTAATTAAGAGATAGGGCGGCGTTGCTATGGGCTCACAGCCGTTGCTAGGATATAGACTTTATTGCTGTGAGTTCTTCCGGTAGCAGAGTCAGACAAGCATTGACAAGCGTTGACAGCGAGACAGCGAGACAGCAGAGAGAGCTCCAGCCTCCTTCACCACCGAGCGGGTACAGAGAAGGGAGGCTCACGCTGCCCCCGACACTTCCTGATTCTACTGCGCAGGCGCACCAACCGACCTGTAGGAGTCGCTGTCCACAACGCCCGATCCCCACCCATCAGTTTCCCACCCCCTAATACGGCCAATGTGTATTAGTACGGACGACCAGCTAAACTGAAAGCAAATGTGGAGCGCTGGGCTCGAACTGACGAGCCCAGCGTTTCCAGCATTTCGTGGCGAGCGCCTTGCCCACTACGCCACGTAGCCGCCAGGCTAGCTGATCCCTATCCGCTTCCATTCATTTGTGCTAAGCTAGGCTAGCTTGCAGCCGGATAGCTTTCTACTGAACGCACAGGGAGGAAATTGGTCTCTATCTTCTTGTCTGACTCTGGAGAAGACAGTAAGCGCATTTCCCATAACGTTGGCGTGTTCCTTTAAGATAAAGGTAGTCTACAAATTGAATGCTCAGAGTGTATTGACTGACAGACAGACTAATAATATGTGATTTGTATATGGGAAATGAGAAGGGGAGGAGTTTGAACCCACCTATCCCAACCTCACGGTGTATATCCATAGTCACTGTGGCATTATTTTTCTGATTTCTAACAGATAGTGACTGCTAATCCCTGGAACTCCATAGCCATTCTGTGTGGCGTGTTCATGGCTCTCTTCAAGGCTGCTAATTTCGCTAAACTCACCGTTCAGTGGATAATCAAGATGCGCAAGAGACATCTGCGAAACAAAGAAAGAGAACTGAACCAAATAAGCTGAAAGAACATTTACATTACTGACATAATTGTTTTTCAACTGCCAAATTGCCCAAGTCTAGGCAGCGCTTTTAAGAATTTATTTTGTGAGCATTATCATGATTGTAGGATCACTACATGCACCATTTAGCAATTATTGCCATGGATTATGGGCCTATGCTGGATATCAGTTGAATTTTTGCAAATATTTTGTGCATTTTAAGTTAGCTTCATAAAGTTGTCTCAACCATTTCTAACAAAAAGGTCAAATTCACGATGATTGATTCATTGAGCCAATGTTTATTTTTTCTTATTTTATATTATAGCAAGTTTAGTTTATTATTATGTATGACTGGAAAATGTACTTTATACGCACATATGAAAATGTTGCTGAACGTTAAAGGCTTTGAGAAACTTTGCGCAATGAGGGTTTTGAGCTGTTTGTTAAAGATGCACTAAGAGAGTTTCAATCATTTGTGAAGAGGACTGTGTAGTCTAGTCTCAACCACGCACAGGTAACCTGAATGTCATTTAGTGGTGGATGTGACGAGGCTACACAGCCCTTTTTTTAAATGGTCAAAAATGTATTTCGATCAATGTTATAATTGCACACTAGAGTGCATCTTTAAGGGAATTAGATCTTCACTGTGGGTCTTTGCCTAAAACTCTAAACAAGTTAAATCTTGTCAGAATGTTGCTGAATTGTGGAACTGTTTCAGGTTGTAAAGGGACCTTAGATTTTTTTTTTTTTTTTTTTTATTAGTGTGTCAAACTTTAAAGGTCCCCTCCACTCAAAAACGTGTTTTTTCTACAGGTAACTCCTCTTGGAGGCATGACTTGGACTATAATGCCCTGCATAAGCTAACCACAGTTAAGCAAACAGTGAAACTGAGAAAAACTTCTTATTTGACTATCCAGTGATTTTGTAGTTACTGCCATTCTTTATACTCGTTTTCTCTAAAAACAGAGCAAGATTGAACGCTGAAACTTTGTCACAAGTGTTAGATTTCATTGACTTTTAATTCATGTTACTTATCCTGTCTTCCTTCAGGATGGGACTCTGCGTTGTGTTGTCGGATGTTGAAGTAAAGTCACCCCTTGAGATCATATATAAGACACACAGGCTCCCGGTATTCTCTTTATAACACAGGTTTATTGGCATAAACAGCTAAATTGTTACAATTAGGTTGCTCTCAGGTTCTCTCTGTGTGAGCTGAACACTGAAGAAGGAGACCGAAAAATCCCTCTCTACTCCAAGCTGAAATACCGGAGAGACACCAATATTCTCTCTCTCTGGCATAATATGCCCATTTGTTATCAACCGCTCCTTACTTATCTCCCTTTCTGGCACCTTAAAAGTTCCACACAAGCTCAGTCCTCCTAGATTCGTTCCCCCTGCGAGAGATGCCACCTGGATATCCATCTAGTCTATAGCTAACTAAAATGTTGACCCTTGATGTAATATCAGGTCAGAAATAAGAATAGACTGTTATTTTCATATCAACACTTTCTCTGCTTAAAGGGGAACTATCTTATAAATGGCCTTTTTCAGTGTTTAGCATTGTTTCCTAGCTATGTGGACTTATATTAATATGATCTATGTCTCTAATTCTCATATTGGCGCATTCTTCCAATTCTCCTCTCACAATATTCACCCTCACTGAACTGAGTCATCTGAAAATGTGCTGATTTGTGATGTCAGAGAGACACCACTGCATGTTAATGTCCCAGATGCTTCGAAGGCCACACAGTGGTTTAGGAGCCCAGTCTCAAAACAGCTTAAGATCTTCAGGTAGAAAAATGCTGTTTTTGAGGACTTGATTAGAAATACAAAACAATGAATTAAAAAAAAAATTACAGAGGTGTTCCATAAACTCACAGGAATTGTGTAAAAGTGCCCAAATAGTGAAAGAAATAGTAAAATAGTTCCCCTTTAAGGTCTTCATAGATCATTGCATTCTCAATGAGGGCAAGGGTGTAGAGATGCTGCTAAGCCCATTTAAGCAGTTTACTGAAACATTTTAGTGGAAAAACCACACCAAACTAATTGTTATTCAATATACAACATTTTAAAGTGTTAAAACATGTGTGGAGGGATCTTTAAGGTTAGTAGGCTACGTGTTGATGTCACCTTTGCAGTACACTGTTTTTATATAATTACGAAAATGTTGCTGAATTCTGAGTTTATCCTCAGAGGTTGATAATACTCAATTAAACCCTTCGAGTGTACAAGCTTGCAAAGATCTGATGAGAATTTTGATAATTGAACATTCTAATGACATTCCAAACAAGATACACCTGAAAGGGTAAAAAAAAGGGACTCTGGGAGCATGTCCTTTATAAGTGTGACCTGATGTTTTTATTGTAGTGCACAATGATGTCACCTTCTCGCATAATTTGGTTTAAACACAAGATTTTAGAATTTTATTTCTCTCTTTTTAAACAAGATTATTACACAATGCAATATAAAGCGTGTTATCGTCACGCTAATGGGACTGCCATCCTGTCGCTTTCTACCTAGACCATTCTGTGAAATCTGAAATGGTTCAACATCACCTGGAATGTACTTGAATTTATACAAATCTGGAATGAATATGAAAAAGAATGTTGAATAAAAACTTTCATGGATTTCTTTTTGTATGTCTCTTTGAATTTTCTTAAAGGGGAAATACACCCATTTCAACAATTCCATACAGCCTAATACAGTTTTTCCCAATCTTTTTCATGACAAGGACCCCTGTGAAAAAGATGAGCATTTGATTAGATTTTGTCAAAGGGCAGAATGCTGTTGTTCCATATAATCAAGTTCAGAATTGTCTTCAGTTGAGGAGACAGTGGAGGAAGTGAAACCGTAGTCACTGTTACAGACTCTCACTTCTAGCGAATAAAATGGATAAATGAACCTCATGGAACCTCCACAGACCCCAGATAGAGAACCACTGGCCTTAAGGGCTCTACATGCTCGAGCAACTGCGACGCGACTGCGACACAACATCGACAACGCAACAATGTTGCAGACACTCTGCCTTTATGCTATCATTATCATCACTATCATTACACCTGGGTAAAACAGATTCCATTCTCTTCTGTTCAAATAACAAACTCAGCAAGGCCGACAGCTTCTCAGTTACAGTGGGTGACAATATTGTCACAAGGAAAGATGAAATTACATACCTAGGTTCCATCCTAGAGGCAAATCTTTCCTGTGACAAAATGGCATCCAATGTAATAAAAAAAGTCAACCAACGAACTAGATTCCGGTACCGGATCTCCTCTCTGGTAAACAAGAATACCCTGAAGACTCTGGCAGGAGCACTCATTCAAGGGTACTACGACTATGCTTGCACTTCATGGTACCAAAGCACCTCAAAGGCGCTAAAAACTAAATTACAAACATCACAAAACAAACTGGTCAGACTACTGCTTGACCTTACCCCTAGAACCCACCTCACCCCTGCCCACTTTGACAACCTAGGATGGCTTAGAGTAGACGACAGAGTACAGCAACTTGCAATGGGCCTGGTCTACAAGATAAGGTACCCATGTACATGTCAAAATACTTCCCAAAGGTCAGTGAATACCACGACCACAACACCAGAGGGAGCTCCACAAATCATGTTAAACCCAGATTCGGCTCAAACAAGGGACTAAACACGTTTCGCAATTATGCCACATCAATGTGGAACGCCCTACCCACAGCTGTAAAGGAATGTGAATCACTACCCACTTTTAAAACCACTCTCAAGGAGCACCTACGGGAGACTGCAATTCGAAACTGGGCCCTGTAAATGTCCTAACCCAACCCCCTCCAATGTACAGTAAATGTCCTAACCCACTAATACACGAGACCCTCTTCTTGGACCAAGTAAGGTTTCGTCGATAATCCAATGTACAGTTACCCCCACCCCGCCTACCCATCCCCCTCCCCCACCCCACCCACCCACCCATGGGGGACCCTGATGTAAACAAGACGAAAGTCTTTCTCTGGTCTGCATACCCTTAACGATTGTGTGTATTGAGCTGTACTGTATTGTACCCATTCTGCAATCTGTTAATAAAATGTTCAATCAATCAATGCTTCACTTGTGTCGCAGTCGCGTTGCAGTTGCTCGAGCATGAAGAGCCCTTAATACGATTTATAATTTATTTTATTGCCATTAACAAACGTTAACAGGCAATTAACATTGTAAAACAAAATCACCTTGAGATTGGGCTTCACTTGGTTTCAAGTTTCAAGTTTTGTTTTTATTTGTCACGTATAAAGTACATGTGAAATAGTCTAGATGGAAACATAGGTCCACCTACATGGTCTGGATTTTTTTTCGCCACCTGTTTTTTCTTAATCCTTGAAGTGTCTATTTTAAGATTTTAACAAGTAACAGGTTGAAATAATGTCCCATGGGGTTTATTTTTAACCCTTTATTACACCTATCCTGAACGAAAACCTGAAAAAGAAAACAGCATAACTTTTGAAGTTAACAACAAATTAAAACATTTCCCCAAACAATATTGACCCAAGGAATTCAGTAAACTTTTTATTTTTAAGATTCAAACACATCTTGATTCTATTTCAGGACAAGAAAATGCGAAAAAAGCTGGAAATGTTTAGATCTGAGAGAAAACGGTGCTTTTTCAATGTATGTGATGTATAGATTGGGGAGAGATGACCACAGCTAAAAACGGTGGTAATGAAATGTGCATGGTTCGCTTTAGAAAACGGTGATAGAAGAAGAGGCAGTAGCCATCACTGCAGAAGGTTTAGCAGCCAGCCGAATGTTTACATTCCTTGTAAGAACATAGATAACAGAGTGTAGGCCCAGAGCAGGAGGAGAGGGGTGACCTCTTTAATGCAACAGTGGATGAAACGTTTAATGGTGTGAAAGGTTAGCAGTCGTCATGACAGCACGTCGCATGACAACCAGGAGAGGGGCGGGGGGCCGTCGTTGCTACGACGAAGACCTATAAGTCGAACGGTGTTTCCGGGTAGGGCAGACTAGAATCTGACCGAGAGCGAGTAGGACTGAGATCACACAGAGGACCTTCTCTCCTCTCATCACGAGAGAGGGGGGGGGGGGGGGGGAGGAAGAATGTCACGACATCAGTAGCTTCGGCTACCACGAGGATGGTCTTAGGCTAACGAACAGGCCTGAACACTATTGGACTGAATCACAAAAGGACAATCTGAACACACCGAAAGATCATTAGAATAGACTCTTCAAGGACGATACAATTTGATAACATCTGATAACATCTGATTATGAGGTTTCTGTTTAGAGAAATAAAACAACGCTTTTCCTCACAAGGTATCTCACGTTGTCGAAGTGTCGAATTCTTACGGAAGTGGAGGAGTATTATGGTTTATGGATTGCACTAATGGGGGAAGATAAGGATCTTATCTACCAGTATCGGAGACGTCAGGACCATTAAAAGTACACAACGCAGAGGAATTGGATGGAGAGCCAAACAGACGAAGACGTGATACTGGCCAGTTTGATCAGAATCTAACAGATGATGCCGTTGGGACCCGGATTTGCAAGAGATTAAAACAACGGGAACAGTTGGTTGTTGATGACAGCCAGAAAGCAAGAGATAAGAACAACGGATAAAGACTTTTTCAATAATGGGGCGACAGTGGACAACAGTCATCAATGTGTGGGAGAATCATGATCGAAGCAAGGCCGGTCAGCCCTGGGAGAGAGCGGCGAGTCGAGCGGTCAGGAGGCGAACCAGCACTGTAGGGGAAACAGCGCTCCGATCAAAAATGTGAGTTCACTGTGCACACGGTTGTTTTGATTTTAACGCCAAATAAAAACGAACAGATAGTGAATCCGTAAACGTAAACATTTCTAGTTCGACACAGAGAATGCCAGCTGTGATAATATGAGCAGAGAGCCATGGTGGAAATCGAGGGTGTTATCTACAGAGAATGAAAAGCAAACGAGGCAGGCTGCACAGTTTTGGTTTAAGGAGGGTAAATGCGAGATGAGGAAAGGGGGGGGGGGGCGCTTGAATCAGATCGAAAAATTGTTATGGCGGGACTGTTTTCATAACAGAAGGAAAGTCGAAAGGAGATTGTACCAGTGTGTATTATGTCCGATCAGGCAAGAGTATTAGTCTGAGAAAGCGTCCCCTGATAATGGATAGGAAAGAGAGGAAAACAGCAGTGTTTTTAGGCCTTGGAAGGAGGGGCAGCGTTCGTTTTTTTTGTGAGAGAGTAGCCATTATGAGCGAGTCAAAATGGCCGTGAGCACCACGAGGAGATAACAACAGATAAAGAACCAGGAAGTGACACGTCAACTAAAACACCATGGAGGAGGAGTAGGTCGCCACCTAGTGGCGGAGGGGGGGTAGTGCTGGGGAGTTTCCATTACCCATAGGGGAATATTTAGAGTTTAAGTTAATTAAGGAGTTTAATTTTTTCAAGATTACCAACTGCTTGTGTGTATACACGGTGGTGTATGTAGAACTTTGTAAAGGAACTCAAAGTGTGGTATAGAGCGACGGGACAGCTCCAGGGCGATGGTAGACAGCCCCGTAGGGTATAGAGCGACGGTGACAGCTCCAGGGCGATGGTAGACAGCCCCGTAGGGTATAGAGCGACGGTGACAGCTCCAGGGCGATGGTAGACAGCCCCGTAGGGTATAGAGCAACGGTGACAGCTCCAGGGCGACGGTAGACAGCCCCGTAGGGTATAGGGCGACGGACAGCTCTGTTGTATGTTAGATGATAGTACGAGTACGTATGTGAGTTAGGAGCAGGGAACCAACCTGCTCTGTTGTATGTTAGAGCGATGCAAATAGTTTTAGGCCCTGATTTTGGGTTTTTTGGTTGTTGCACTGTTTTTGGGTTATCACAAAGAGGCGGGAAGAGGGTCCGTGCGTGAGGATACCAAGTGCGTGGGATGCCAAAAGATAGGGGGACAGGGCTTATGTTGTGTGCTCGGTTGTAGGTTATTATCATAATAATAAGATCGATATACAGGTTAATTAAATAAGTTTAATTATGAAATAAGAGGGAGTTCGATCTCCAGTGGGGCCTTCTCACACCTAATAAATAGGCAGAGTCTTGAGGGGACACGTCACCAGAAAGAACTGGCGCGCGCTGGGGGTCAACCGTGGGACAAACGTAGAGCGCCGAGTGGGTATCGTTTAGCTGCTGGTGTCACGCCGGAAGACAACAAAACAGGGAACCGCCCTGTAGGATTAGATATGGGTGTTGAGAAGGTGGGGGACTAATAGAGAACAAATAGCGCCATGGGCTGTAGGACACTCACACCGTCCAACAGTCTGAAAGGGCGTGGCCATGGCAGGGGCTTGCAGAGGGAAAAAAAATATATAGAGAACGAGCTGCAGGCCCAAAGCCACGGTAGACTAATAGAAAACACAGGGTCGAGTGTACAGAAAGACTGCCGGTGTTGTGTTTCTGCTTTCAAGGGGGGAATGACACCGACAGCGATGGAGATGGCCAGGAGACAGACTGGAGGAGGAGGAAGCCGCAGGGGCCAGGCACAGCAGCCTGGTACACAGATGATCCACGACGAGAGGGAGGAGACGGCGGCGGTGGAGATGAGCCTCAACCAAGATGACCGACAGGGCGGAGATGACCGACAGGGCGGAGATGACCGACGAGGCGGAGTCCAGCGGTCGCAGGCGGTGTTGCCCAGGGGAGAACGAGGCAGACATCGGAGGGGCCTTCACGGCGGAGATGCTGTTTAGAGAGCGTTTTGAAACAACAGAGCACGGGCGGTGAATCATGAACAAACAGGGACTTCCTTTCAGAGTCAAGCAGGAGATCGAGAGACGAGACAACAGCGAGAAGTCCTGTGTTCATTGATTAGGAGTATGAGATATAAATGGAGGATTCATATATAAGATATATGTATAGAAGGATATATATATATAGAAGGTAGATATAACTGAGAACAGTAGAACAACAGGATATAATTATTGGGAGCAGACAGGGGGGCTCCAATGGTTATGAGTCGTTGGATGTTGTTGGTTTTGGTGGTCGGTTTCGGTTCCCTTTGTGCACGAAGGGGGGCGCAAACAGACATCAGGCAGCAGGATCACTGGGTTGACCGTGGGCCGTCTTCGTTTCTTGTGCACGAGAGACGAGGTTGGTTTGCTTCAACCACAGGCTATTTTTGGCATAATTAATTGAAAACCCAAATAATGATTTATGATTCTGAAGGGGTGATAAGAATCAAGGGGGGATTGAGAGAAAACTGTGCTTTTTCAATGTATGTGATGTATAGATTGGGGAGAGATGACCACAGCTAAAAACGGTGGTAATGAAATGTGCATGGTTCGCTTTAGAAAACGGTGATAGAAGAAGAGGCAGTAGCCATCACTGCAGAAGGTTTAGCAGCCAGCCGAATGTTTACATTCCTTGTAAGAACATAGATAACAGAGTGTAGGCCCAGAGCAGGAGGAGAGGGGTGACCTCTTTAATGCAACAGTGGATGAAACGTTTAATGGTGTGAAAGGTTAGCAGTCGTCATGACAGCACGTCGCATGACAACCAGGAGAGGGGCGGGGGGCCGTCGTTGCTACGACGAAGACCTATAAGTCGAACGGTGTTTCCGGGTAGGGCAGACTAGAATCTGACCGAGAGCGAGTAGGACTGAGATCACACAGAGGACCTTCTCTCCTCTCATCACGAGAGAGGGGGGGGGGGGGGGGGGAGGAAGAATGTCACGACATCAGTAGCTTCGGCTACCACGAGGATGGTCTTAGGCTAACGAACAGGCCTGAACACTATTGGACTGAATCACAAAAGGACAATCTGAACACACCGAAAGATCATTAGAATAGACTCTTCAAGGACGATACAATTTGATAACATCTGATAACATCTGATTATGAGGTTTCTGTTTAGAGAAATAAAACAACGCTTTTCCTCACAAGGTATCTCACGTTGTCGAAGTGTCGAATTCTTACGGAAGTGGAGGAGTATTATGGTTTATGGATTGCACTAATGGGGGAAGATAAGGATCTTATCTACCAGTATCGGAGACGTCAGGACCATTAAAAGTACACAACGCAGAGGAATTGGATGGAGAGCCAAACAGACGAAGACGTGATACTGGCCAGTTTGATCAGAATCTAACAGATCACATCGCTATTTTCCCACTTTACTCAAATGTAGTCCATCAGATGAGATCAATTTGAGGTTAATATTGGTAATACAATGTTAATAAAGATTGTATCATGCTGTTATGCCCTAAATATTGTAGATTTTGTGTAAACAAGGCCAAAAGTGGAAGACTAATGTGAAAAGACTAATTCGTCCTACATAGACAAATTAACACATTTTCCTATACAATTTGAAATCCAGTGAAATATGTTTTGTTAAGGTTCAAACAAAGTACTATTACAGTACATCTTCTCTGTTGGCACAACATTAAAACCTAAACTACTAATCATCATCATCATCAAATAGATCGTCAAAGTCTATCTCTAATCTCCATCCTCATCACACTCGTACTCTCCATCCTCCTCATCCACTTTATGTTTTGCATAATCTGCCTCCTTATTAAGAGCTTTTTGCTCTTCTGACTCCGCTTTCTGGGCCAGTACCTCAACAAGAGAAGGAGGGAGGAGATGTTCAAGGTCTACTTTGGATCTGGATATGCCATTGCCCAGCAACCTCCAAGAACTAATGCATTACCCTCTCTCGCCTCATGCACTTGGCTCTCCCGATGGCTTTTTTGCCAAGACAAACAATGATGATCCTCCTCTACCAGCATGACCAACCTCTATATACTGATGATCCTCCTCTACCATGTCAGCATGACCAACCTCTATATACTGATGATCCTCCTCTACCATGTCTGCATGACCAACCTCTATATACTGATGATCCTCCTCTACCATGTCAGCATGATCAACCTCTATATACTGATGATCCTCCTCTACCATGTCAGCATGACCAACCTCTATATACTGATGATCCTCCTCTACCATGTCAGCATGACCAACCTCTATATACTGATGATCCTCCTCTACCATGTCAGCATGACCAACCTCTCATATACTGATGATCCTCCTCTACCATGTCAGCATGACCAACCTCTATATACTGTCAGTTATACATACACTAATAGATATGTTTTTTTTTTTTGTATTTATTTCACATGAAACAAGACAGTAACAATAAGGATGATGAGAGGATAACAAACAATAAGACATGACAATTAAATAAAATAATTGTAATAATACATTGAAATATATATAAAAAAAATTAAGTATATATATATACAGTATATATGCATGTGTTAATGGATAGAATGTTGTAGTAACACAAGCACTTTCCCCTCTGTCCCTGCCATCATTCTGTTAGAAAAACACACTATATTAAAGAATAGAATGTTGTAGTAACACAAGCACTTTCTCCTCTGTCCCTGCCATCATTCTGTTAGAAAAACAGACACAATATTATTTGTTTATTGGCATCATCATCACATCAACACATCAAAGCTTCACACCAAAGCCATTGTATCATTATAATCACTTTGCCTGTTCTACATTTATTGCCCACTTGATGGCACAGTAGAGCAAATGAACCACCATGAAGCTTCAACACCTCAATTGCTTGATTGATTGAAAACTTTATTAACAGATTGCAGAATGGGTACAGTTACAGTACAGCTCAATACACACAATTGTTAAGGGGATGCAGACCAGAGAAAGACTTTCGTCTTGTTTACATCAGGGTCCCCCCTATAACCTCTCTCATTCAAACATCCTATTAGAGCATGGCGATAGAACGCCAGGTAGTTTGCAGGCTGTTCGAGGCGGAAATGGGCAAAGACACAGCTCGTCACGCGATTGGGAAAACATGTCAGTGGCCAATCAGAGAGCGTCAGTCAGTGGCCAATCAGAGAGCGTCTGCCAGAAATGCGGCTAAGGAAAGAAATAACGCCACGTGGACTGGTGGTCACACTGCAGGTGTGTAGAAGGGTGGATGTTAGAGTCAGCGACGGCGTGGTGGTAAAACACAGTGTCGACGCGATAAAGGGCGGAAATTTGCCTCAGGGAATGATCAACGAAACAAAGCAAATAAGAAAATAAGTGTTCAATACCTCGCTGAGAGGTTCATTTGATAAATGTATCACAAAAATCAGCGACAGGACCGAGAAGCTACAGCCACGGGGCCTCGCGCCGTCGGGACAACCGAAAATGGGAAGAATTATGCTTTTGGAGAAGCTAGCAAGCGAAGCTAGCAGCACCAGGGCGGTCACACGTGTGAAGATGAGGAGGATGGCGAGGCCGCCGCGACCATAAAGACATCATGCATGGTAGGTAGCCTAGTGGGCTGTCTCCTGTCTGCGTCATCTATCAAGCGGCACGCTAATTATATAAAAAAGCAGCCATTAAGCGCTGGCACGTGGACTGGTGGTCACAGGTGTGTAGAAGGGGGGATGTGACTGAGTCAGAGTGGGCCTCGTGGGGAATTATGTGCTTTGGAGAAGCATATAGCAAGCTTACATTTTAATCTCCAAAGTCATCTTTGAGCTGTGCATCGTTCATAAGGAATCATATTGATACTCGACCACATGTCGGTGAATGAATGAATGAATGAGAACTTTATTTAACAGATTGCAGAATGGGTACAATACAGTACGGCTCAATACATACAATTGTTAAGGGGATGCAGACCTGAGAAAGACGTTTGTCTTGTTTCCATCAGGGTCCCCCATTTTCAATTCATATAGACATATATGACATACATGACATACAGATAGTCAGTACTGCTACATCTATACATTTATGACATACCAGATTTGCAAATACAGTACTGTTTGTGATACAGAAGGAGTCAAGAAAAGGGAGTATATACATTTGACGTAGAAACTGTACCTTTGACCTGGACCAGGGTTCCTTTCGTCACCAGACTCTTGATGGCCGTCTTAACGCGGGCCTTGTTCTTGTCCACGTCGTAGCCACCGGCAGCCAGAGCCTTCTTTACGGCAGCCAGAGACACACCACTCCTCTTAGAAGCAGATACTGCCTCGACGACCAGGTCACGGACGCTGGGACCTGCCGCCTTGGGTTTGGGAGCTGCCTTCTTCTTGGCAGCCTTAGCCGGAGCGGCGGGAGCTGGAGCTGGGGCGACTTCTGCCATCTTCTCTCGTTCTCTGCTGCGAAACAGAAGCTGAAGTAACTAGGGGGAGTAGGAGCGTCAACAGACTGAATTTTTATTCAAGGTACACGGTGCTGGTGGCAGAAAGATATCCAAGGTATTTCATTTCGCTTGAATTATATATCCTCCATTTCGTGTAAAAAAAAATTGGGGACCATTTTGGGAAATACGTCCTGCCTGCATGGCAACTCGTATTGCTTGTCGAATTTGTAAAGCATTATTCCTAAATGCGGATTTCTCCATCTCCGAAGTCATCTTCGAGCTGTTTATCCTTGAGTTGTTCTTTGTTTCTCTTTTTCATTTGGGATATATATATATCGTAGTCTTTATTACCACAATTGACGGGCCTAATATAAGTTAAGCAATTTTCAGTATAGCCAACACTTGGGGAAGCATTCGTTCGTTTATTTGATGATGGTGATAATAATAATTTAGTAATATGCCAATAATAATAATAACTAATAATAATAATAGATTTTCTAAAGTCTTTAATTAATTTACCACACAACTGCTACTATTTTCAATAAATAGGCATATTTGGCTGTTTGGATGATGAAATAAAAGATATAATTAAGAACACCTGAATATGAAACTATAGTAATTACGTTTTGTTTTTGGAAAAACATGAAAGCCCCTTATATGCAAATAATTTGAGCGAGCGTCCCCCCCCCCCCCCCCCCTATGTAAATCATTACGTGACGTCTATTTCTCCAGTCTTGTCGTGTTTTAGTGAGCCAGAGTGAATTGAGCTAATTCTGGCACATTTACATTGATGTGGAAAGTGAAGATGTTGGTTAATGTGCACTGTCCCTGGTTAAAAAATAAATGAATAACTTAACTTACTTTTAACCCCTCAGCCTCAGGAGGAAGATGCAAAGCAGCAGCAGCAGCACAAGCAGGGCTGCCCAGCCCCATCAGGTGACAACAACGATGGTCACAACGAGCAGTGAAGATGAGGAGGATGGCGAGGCGACCATAAAGACATGCATCATGGTAGGCAGGGACTACAGATGACAACTAGCTCATTAGCTAATTCTGGCACATTTACATTGATGTGTGGAAAAACTGATGATGTTGGTTAATGTGCACTGTCCCTGGGTAAACAATAAATAAATAACTTAACTTACTTATTAACCCCTCAGGAGGAAGATGCAATTGCACAAGCAGCCAGCCCAAGTTGATGGTCGGAGAGTGAAATGGTGTCTGATGCCATGACGTATGACGATGTCGGTAATTGGCCAGTGAAATTGAACAGAGGTCTGATCGTTCGAAGAGGTCCCCAAAAGCCGAAACCAGGATTTTGTTATCCGAAGAACAAGGAAAACAAAAGACACTTTAAGCGAGGCTTTGTTCATCCGAAAACTAGCAAATGGGGAAACGAATGAAAGAAAGGTGCCTCCTGGAGGCACAGCAGCTGAACAGCTGGAGGGAGGAGGAGACTAGGAGAGGAGACAACCAGCTGGAGGGAGGAGGAGGCAGTGGAGGAGACCACCAAGAAGGAGATGGAGGTTGTCCAGTTGAATGGCAAGAGGCAGCTGGCGTTGGTCCAGAAGAAAATTGAGGCAGATAAGGCGACCATCAGGGGGGAGACGGAGGCAGCCCTGGAGGCAAAGCTTGAGGCCCTCATGGAGACCCATTGAGGTAGGGGGGGGGAGATAATCGTGAAAGTCAATTTGAGGGAGGGGTTTTCTCTCTCTCTCCTCTCTCCATCTCCATCTCTCCCCAACCTGTCTCTCTCCCTCTCCTTCTCTCTCCATCTCCCTATCTCTCCACCTCTCTCTGTCCTCATCCTGTCCAGCACCACCCCCTTGTGGACAAACACAAAACATTTTATTTTTAATGAGGGCAGGTTCACAGAGCTTGGGTGCTCTTTCTCAGCAACGCCCTGCTTCACACTCACACTTCTGTTACATTACATTCACACCTAGGAGCTGCCCGGTACAATCACAGTATGACACTGTTGACCACTAGGAGCCGCCCGGTACAATCAGTCTTAAATAAATAGAACTTATCTAAACTGGCTTGACACCATATTCTAATGCTCCCAGAGCCTAATTTTACGCTGCTATGGGTTTAAACTCACGTGTTTTGTGTATTTGCAGGGTATGAGAGAGAAGCCAGGATGTTGTAGATCGCTTTCTTGTTTCATGGAGACTGTCTGTCATTGCGCAGGAGCGAGCTCGAGGGAGTGCTGGAGGCAGGGAGGGAGCTGGCGGCAGACCAGGCAACCGCCAGGAAGGAGCTGGCGGCACAGCTGGACCATCAGGAGTGAGCAGGAGACACGGAGGGAGTACCGCACGAGGCAGCTGGCGGCAGCCCTGGAGAAGAGATGGAGGCAGCCCTGGATGTTTGTTTGTTGATCGCTTTCTTGTTTCATGGAGACTGTCGTCTGTCATTGCGCAGAAGGGAGCTCCAGGGGTTGCTGGAGGCAGATAGGGGCGCCAGGTGATGGAGATGGCGGCGGCCCGGGTGACCCGCAGCAGGCAGCGGGCGGTGGACCAGGCGACCGCCAAGAGGCAGCTCCTGAATGCCCAGAAGGCCGCCAGGAAGGAGCATGCGGCACAGCAGCTGAACAGCTGGAGTGAGGAGGAGGCAGTGGAGGAGACCACCAGGAGGAGGAGGAGGCAGTGGAGGAGACCACCAGCTGCCTCCTGGAGGCACTGCACGAGGAAGAGAGGGTTTTCTATTGTCATTACTTTTTTGTTTATGTTGAACCATTGGGCAGTGCCTATCGTAAAGTGTCCGATAGATATTCAAAAAAGTATTGTAAGCAGCATTGACGTCTTCTACATAGACCCCCTTCCATTCTTCATTCAAAAGATCATTCCTGAACATGTTCGCCGTCGGGACAACCGAAAATGGGAAGAATTATGCTTTGGAGAAGCTATAGCAAGCGAAGCTATAGCAGCACCAGGGCTGCCCAGCCCCAGGTCACAAATGTGAAGATGACTAGGATGGCGAGGCCGCCGCGACCATAAAGACATCATGCATGGTAGGTAGCCTAGGGCGGGCTGTCTGCGTCATCTATCAAGCGGCATGCTATATTATATAAAAAAGCAGCCATTAAGCGCTGGCACGTGGACTGGTGGTCACAGGTGTGTAGAAGGGGGGATGTGACTGAGTCAGAGTGGTGGTACATTTGTTTAAACACAATGTCGACGAGAGAACGCGATAAAGGGCGGAAATTTGCCTCAGGGAATGATCTAACGAAAGAAAGCAAATAAAAAAAAAAGTGTTCAATACAATATACCTCGCTGAGAGGTTCATTTGATAAATTTATTTATCACAAAAATCAGCGACCCGGGTCCCGACCGAAGCCAGGGCCTCGCGGGGAATTATGTGCTTTGGAGAAGCATAGCCAGCTTACATTTTAATCTCCAAAGTCCTCTTTGAGCTGTGCATCGTTCATAAGGAATCATATTGATACTCAACCACATGTCGGTGCTGGTGGCAGAAAGATATCAAAGGTATTTCATTTCGCTTGGAATATATCCTCCATTTCGTGTACCTTTTTTTGGGGACCATTTTGGGAAATATACGTCCTGCCTGCATGGCGACTCGTATTGCTTGTCGAATTTGTAAAGCATTATTCCTAAATGCGGATTTCTCCATCTCCGAAGTCCTCTTCGAGCTGTTTATCCTTGAGTTGTTGTTTGTTTCTCTTTTTCATTTGGGATATATATATATCGTAGTCTTTATTACCACAATTGACGGGCCTAATATAAGTTAAGCAATTTTCAGTATAGCCAACATTTGGGGAAGCATTCGTTCGTTTATTTGATGATGGTGATAATAATAACAATTTAGTAATATGCCAATAATAATAATAATAACTAATAATAGATTTTCTAGTATTTTAGTCTTTAATTAATTTACCACACAACTGCTACTATTTTCAATAAATATGCATATTTGGCTGTTTGGATGATGAAATAGAAGATATAATTAAGAACACATCTGAATATGAAACTAAGTAATTACGTTTTGTTTTTGGAAAAACATGAAAGCCCCTTATGCAAATAATGCAATAAAGCAGGGTTTTGAGTGAGAGTTCCTCTCCTCCCCCCTATAAAAATCATTACGTGACGTCTATTTCTCCAGTCTTGTCGTGTGTTAGTGAGCCAGAGTGAATTGAGCTAATTCTGGCACATTTACATTGATGTGGAAAGTGAAGATGTTGGTTAATGTGCACTGTCCCTGGGTAAAAAATAAATGAATAATTTAACTTACTTAACCCCTCAGCATCAGGAGGAAGATGCAATTAATAGCAGCAGCAGCAGCACAAGCAGGGCTGCCCAGCCCCATCGGGTGACAACAACGATGGTCACAACGAGCAGTGAAGATGAGGAGGATGGCGAGGCGACCATAAAGACATGCATCATGGTAGGCAGGGACTACAGATGAAAACTAGCTCATTAGCTAATTCTGGCACATTTACATTGATGTGGAAACTGAAGATGTTGGTTAATGTGCACTGTCCCTGGGTAAACAATAAATAAATAACTTAACTTACTTATTAACCCCTCAGGAGGAAGATGCAATTGCACAAGCAGCCAGCCCAAGTTGATGGTCGGAGAGTGAAATGGTGTCTGATGCCATGACGTATGACTATGTCGGTAATTGGCCAGTGAAATTGAACAGAGGTCTGATCGTTTGAAGAGGTCCCCAAAAGCCGAAACCAGGATTTTGTTATCCGAAGAACAAGGAAAACAAGACACTTTAGCGAGGCTTTGTTCATCCGAAAACTAGCAAATGGGGAAACGAATTAAAGAAAGTGGCTTACCTATTCTCAGAAATTAGACGAAGCATTTTGTTTTTGCTGCAAACTCTTCACCTTGAAGAGTGCAACACAACTATCTGATAAGGGCATCAATGATTGGATTCATATAACTGCTGTACTGAAATCCCACGAAACATCCCCAGATGATATCGCAAATGCATTAAAATGGAGAGAGGCAACAACACGATTGGAAAACGAATACGGGCATATATGCGTTGGAACAAAGGGAAATGGAACAGAGAAAGCGCATTGGCATGCCGCGCTAACCCGTATTGTCGCAGCCGTTCAATATCTGGCAGAACATAATTTGGCATTTAGAGGAACCAATTCTAAGCTTTATGATGAAAGCAATGGTAACTTTTTAGGCCTCATAGAAATGCTTGCCAAATGAATTAAAAACAAAGAAACCCATCAGCATTATTTGGGATCAGTGGAGAGGAGACAACCAGCTGGAGGGAGGAGGAGGCAGTGGAGGAGACCACCAAGAAGGAGATGGAGGTCGTCCAGTTGAACGGCAAGAGGCAGCTGGCGTTGGTCCAGAAGAAAATTGAGGCAGATAAGGCGACCATCAGGGGGGAGACGGAGGCAGCCCTGGAGGCAAAGCTTGAGGCCCTCAAGGAGACCCATTGAGGTAGGGGGGGGGGGAGATAATCGTGAAAGTCAATTTGAGGGAGGGGTTTTCTCTCTCTCTCCATCTCCCTCTCTCCCCAACCTGTCTCTCCATCTCCCTCTCTCTCTCCCCAACCTGTCTCTCCATCTCCCTCTCTCCCCAACCTGTCCCTCTCCTCTCTCCATCTCCCTATCTCTCCACCTCTCTCGGTCCTCATCCTGTCCAGCACCACCCCCTTGTGGACAAACGCAGAACATTTTATTTTTAATGAGGGTATAGGTTCACAGAGCTTGGGTGCTCTCTCAGCAATGCCCTGCTTCACACTCACACTTCTGTTACATACATTCACACCTAGGAGCTGCCCGGTACAATCACAGTCTGACACTGTTGACCACTAGGAGCCGCCCGGTACAATCAGTCTTAAATAAAGATAACTTATCTAAACTGGCTTGACACCATATTCTAATGCTCCCAGAGCCAAATTTTACACTGCTATGGGTTTAAACTCGCGTGTTTTGTGTATTTGCAGGGTATGAGAGAGAAGCCAGGATGTTTGTTTGTAGATCGCTTTCTTGTTTCATGGAGACTGTCATTGCGCAGGAGCGAGCTCGAGCGAGTGCTGGAGGCAGGGAGGGAGCGCCGCACGAGGGAGCTGGCGGCAGACTAGGTAACCGCCAGGAAGGAGCTGGCGGCACAGCTGGACCATCAGGAGTGAGCAGGAGACACGGAGGGAGTACCGCACGAGGCAGCTGGCGGCAGCCCTGGATGTTTGTTTGTAGATCACTTTCTTGTTTCATGGAGACTGTCGTCTGTCATTGCGCAGAAGGGAGCTCCAGGGGTTGCTGGAGGCAGATAGGGGCGCCAGGTGATGGAGATGGCGGTGGCCCGGGTGACCCGCAGGAGGCAGCGGGCGGTGGACCAGGCGACCGCCAAGAGGCAGCTCCTGAATGCCCAGAAGGCCGCCAGGAAGGAGCATGCGGCACAGCAGCTGAACAGCTGGAGTGAGGAGGAGGCAGTGGAGGAGACCACCAGCTGTTTGTTTGTAGATCGCTTTCTTGTTTCATGGAGACTGTCGTCTGTCATTGCGCAGGAGCGAGCTCGAGGGAGTGCTGGAGGCAGAGCTGGAGGCAGGGAGCGATCTTTTACTAGATTATTTGCCACTGATGTAAAGTACGTGTTCAGCCCCTCCGCCACATCTTTTTTGTCAGAGGTAAATTTACCCTCGTGGTCAGCACTTGAGGAAGAGAGGGTGACCAGCAGGAGCGAGAAGGAGGCTGAGCTGGAGACCACCAGGAATGAGATGGAGGTCGTCCAGGAGAATGGCAAGAGGCAGCTGGCGTTGGTCCAGAAGAAAATTGAGGCAGATAAGGCGACCATCAGGGGGGAGACGGAGGCAGCCCTGGAGGCAAAGCTGGTGGCATTCAGGGAGACCCATCCAGGGAGAAGGAGATGACACAAGGCAGCTGGTGGACTACCGTTCTGACTAATCAGCACACATAGAGGTTTAACAACCCTAAGATTCCTTTGCAGTGACTAGTGGTGGTCTATCTATAGCAGTGGTCACCAACCCGTCGATCTTTGAGACTGTCCCTGTAGATCTTTCCCTGATCTTTTTTTTTTTTTTTTTTTTTTTTATATATAGATCTTACCCTGAGAGTCCACATTACAGTTCTACTTTTGTTTTGATGTGAAAAGTGATGCTGCACTTAGCACTGACTGGGAAAGTACACATTACAGTTCTACTTTATAAAATGCTAATTGTAATAGGAGGCAGTGGAGGAGACAACCAGCTGGAGGGAGGAGGAGGCAGTGGAGGAGACCACCAGCTGCCTCCTGGAGGCACAGCAGCTGAACAGCTGGAGGGAGGAGGAGACTAGGAGAGGAGACAACCAGCTAGAGGGAGGAGGAGGCAGTGGAGGAGACCACCAAGAAGGAGATGGAGGTCGTCCAGTTGAACGGCAAGAGGCAGCTGGCGTTGGTCCAGAAGAAAATTGAGGCAGATAAGGCGACCATCAGGGGGGAGACGGAGGCAGCCCTGGAGGCAAAGCTTGAGGCCCTCATGGAGACCCATTGAGGTAGGGGGGGGGGGGGAGATAATCGTGAAAGTCAATTTGAGGGAGGGGTTTTCTCTCTCTCCTCTCTCCATCTCCCTCTCTCTCCCCAACCTGTCTCTCCATCTCCCTCTCTCTCCCCCCAACCTATCTCTCTATCTCCCTCTCTCCCCAACCTGTCTCTCTCCCTCCTTCTCTCTCCATCTCCCTATCTCTCCACCTCTCTCGGTCCTCATCCTGTCCAGCACCACCCCCTTGTCGACAAACACAAAATTTTATTTTTAATGAGTAGGTTCACAGCGCTTGGGTGCTCTTTCTCAGCAATGCCCTGCTTCACACTCACACTTCTGTTACATACATTCACACCTAGGAGCTGCCCAGTACAATCAGTCTTAAATAAAGATAAAACATTTATCTAAACTGGCTTGACACCATATTCTAATGCTCCCAGAGCGTAATTTTACGCTGCTATGGGTTTAAACTGTTTTGTGTATTTGCAGGGTATGAGAGAGAAGCCAGGATGTTTGTTTGTAGATGATCGCTTTCTTGTTTCATGGAGACTGTCTGTCATTGCGCAGGAGCGAGCTCGAGGGAGTGCTGGAGGCAGGGAGGGAGCGCCGCACGAGGGAGCTGGCGGCAGACCAGGCAACCGCCAGGAAGGAGCTGGCGGCACAGCTGGACCATCAGGAGTGAGCAGGAGACACGGAGGGAGTACCGCACGAGGCAGCTGGCGGCAGCCCTGGAGAAGAGATGGAGGCAGCCCTGGATGTTTGTTTGTAGATCGCTTTCTTGTTTCATGGAGACTGTCGTCTGTCATTGCGCAGAAGGGAGCTCCAGGGGTTGCTGGAGGCAGATAGGGGCGCCAGGTGATGGAGCTGGCGGCGGCCCGGGTAACCCGCAGGAGGCAGCAGGCGGTGGACCAGGTGACCACCAAGAGGCAGCTCCTGAATGCCCAGAAGGCCGCCAGGAAGGAGCATGCGGCACAGCAGCTGAACAGCTGGAGTGAGGAGGAGGCAGGTCTGCCTGATCTGGTCTGCATCCCCTTAACAATTGTGTGTATTGAGCCGTACTGCATTGTACCCATTCTGCAACCTGTTAATACAGTCTTTCAATCAATTCAATTCAGAGTCGGAGTGAGCTGTCCCCGCTGGACATGAGGATAGCCAGCATAATCGGGGACGAGTCGGTGGTTGGCATTGAACGCACCACCGACACCTACGATGTGGCTGGGCCATCCAGCCAACAGGTGGAAGGTAATAATATAATATACACTTCATTTGTATAGCACCTTTCATACAGGAATTGTCACATCAGTAAAGAAGACTGGCATAGAAATAACTTTGTCGTCAACGATTTTATTGAGGAACATGACAAGAATCTCTTCATTTATTTGAAACAATATTCAACCGTATGGTTCCGAACCTTGCTAGCAAATAAATAAAACATTATTAAATTGCCTATTCATTCCACAGGCAACTCGGCTGAGTTGACCATCGATCCCGATCCCGTCGACACCCAGGAGGAGCAGGAGGCGTCCTGCAGCCGACCCCCTTCGGCGCGCAGAGGGCCCACCCGGACCCGGTCGTCCTTACGGGGGCCGTCCTCAACAATCAGGGGACCACCATCACCCTCCTGAGCGACATGAGGGACGAGCAGAGGCTCACACGCCAGACTCTGACCGAGTACCTGCCCCAGCTGGTCGCGGTCCTGACTGGCATCGGCGACAGTCTGTCGGGCATCGGCGACAGTCTCCGGAAACTCGCCGACAACAAGGATGAATAAAGACCGTAACCACTTTTGGCGTTGGTGTCATTATTATAATCAAATAATTATTAGCTGGATGAATGCCTTTTCTCGTTCCGTTCTTTTGAAGTTTGATTGATACCCTGCATGCACGGTAAACTGAGTGTCATCTGGTCACTTTTAAACTGTCAGCTACTTCTATTCAACTATAACTGTACAATGCAATTCAAAAATCAGCTCAATTCGATTTCGAACGACAGTCTTTTCTTTTTATGTATAGGTTACTAATGATTACTTAATTAATATGAATTGACCCAAATCGCAGTTCTTACAGTGCATGGGGTAGACTCACTCAAAACTTCTCTATGATCCTAGCTCTTGTCTGCATTCCAGTGGCGTTTGGAGGTGGCTGTTCCACGTCTGGCATGGGGTCGTCGGGTATTTCTGGGTTTAGCAGCGGGATGCCATGCCTGATGGCCATGTTATGGAGCACACTGCAGGCCACGATGATGTTGCAAACCTTTTCAGGCCGGTACTGCAGTGTGCCCCCCGTGCCAGACAGGCAGAGCCACCGACCCTTCAGGAGACCAATTGCACGCTCCACGGTGACTCGTGTGCGTGCGCCCGGTTATAGGTGTGCTCCTGTTCGGTAGTGGGGTTGGTCAGCGGCGTCATCAGCCATGGCTTCAGTGGATAGCCACGATCCCCTGCATTAAAAGAGATAGAATTTGATTACAGATACCAGTAATAACATTACAATTTAATTAAATATAGGCCTAAATGTGTAACACTCACCAATAAGCCACCCGTCTTCAACAACCCCAGCCTGGAGACTAATGCCCACAGAGCTGTTCTGCACCACAAACGAGTCGTGGGTTCCTCCTGGCCACCGGGCAACGACATTTAGGAGTGCCAAACGGGCATCGCAGATCACTTGGACATTTACCGAGTGGAACCCCTTCCTGTTAACATAATTGAATTAATTTTGTGATGGTGTTTTGATGGCTATGTGTGTGCAGTCTATTGCTCCAATTATGTTGGGGAAACCGGCAATGGCGTGGAAAGCCCTCTTGACCTCAACCTGCTGTGCGTGTGTGTATGGGAATTTGATGTAGTCGGGGATTAGGGACATGATGGCATCCAACACTGGGCATGATCCTGCTGAGTGAGGGTTGGGAGATCCCCCGCGATCTCCTGCGATCTCCCGCTGGAACGTCCCGGTGGCCAAGAATCCCAGGGTGGAGAGGACTTGGATGTGGACGGGGATGGCATGTGTGCGCCTTGTTTGGCGCTCCAATACGGGTCCCAGATTCTGGCACAGGTCGAGCAGGATTTCCCTGGGGAAGCGGAATCTGCTCATGAGCCACTCTGTGCTCTCGGCAAACGGGTCTGCCCTGTCCCTGAAGACGCGCTCCCTGCGGAGCGCACCATGGCCCATTGCCAAATCATGCAACAATGCAAGGACTGCGTTATCCATGCTGAATACGTTCTGAAATCCATGTTCCAAATGTAATTTATAGGGTTTTCCGACGATTACACTCATGTCGCTAATTTAATTACGGGTCATACAGAACACCTGGGTATATTGAAACTCTTGATTGATTTTCTTTCAATCTGCGCTCCAATTGGGTCGTTGTTGGTCAGGGACGATTCTAGCCACGCATGGCTTCAGTGGATAACCGTGATCACCTGCATTTAAGTGATATTTTGATGACCGATATAATAACATTACAATTTAATTAAATGAGATTAGGCCTGAGTCATGCATTCCTTATCAGCCAACAACGTATCGGCCAAATGCAACGTTAACCATCCTGCATCCTACATTCAGATATTGATGCTGTTTAGGGTTTGACAATAATGACACTACTATCGCTATTTCACAATGAACTATAATGAATTACGGGGGTCATACAGAACACGCGCCAGTGTCTTTATTTCCGCGTTGGAACGAATGCATGTACTGAGGAGCGCTTGTGCCGTAGTAACGATATTCTACCACTGGGCGTCAGCTAAGTGTGCTCCGAGCTGTGCGTACACATAAGCACGAAGTCAAGTTCAAGTTGAAATTGATGAATCCCACTCTTTGCTTAGAAATGGTCGTACGCACAGGTTAAGCACATATCTGTGCGTAAGACACGTTGATGAATGAGGGCCCAGGAGAGGAGACGACACAAGGCAGCTGGCAGTCTCCCTGGAGACCGGCATGAGGGTGCTTTGCGACAAAAAAATTGAGGTGATAATCAGGGAGGGGAACAAGGCAGAGCTGGAGAAGATCAGGAGGCAAAGCTTGAGGCCCTCATGGAGACCCATTGAGGTAGGGGGGGGAGATAATCGTCAAAGTAAAAAATAAATAAAAAATTCTCTCAATCTCTCTCCCCAACCTGTCTCTCTCCATCTCCATCTCTCTCTCCCCAACCTGTCTCTCTCCCTCTCCTCTCTCCATCTCCCTATCTCTCCACCTCTCTCGGTCCTCATCCTGTCCAGCACCACCGCCTTGTGGACAAACACAGAAAAATTTATTTTTAATGAGTAGGTTCACAGAGCTTGGGTGCTCTTTCTCAGCAATGCCCTGCTTCACACTCACACTTCTGTTACATACATTCACATAGGAGCTGCCCAGTACAACCACAGTCTGACACTGTTGGCCACTAGGAGCTGCCCGGTACAATCAGTCTTAAATAAAGATAAACTGGCTTGACACCATATTCTAATGCTCCCAGAGCGTAATTTTACGCTGCTATGGTTTTAAACTCACGTGTTTTGTGTATTTGCAGGGTGTGACGTGTGAGAGAGAGGCCAGGATGTTTGTTTGTAGATCGCTTTCTTGTTTCATGGAGACTGTCATTCTGTCATTGCGCAGGAGCGAGCTCGAGGGAGTGCTGGAGGCAGGGAAGGGAGGGAGCTGGCGGCAGACGAGGCGTGCTTATTCTCCGGTTCTCCAAGCTAACGCTATCGTTACCACAGCTTTTTGGACCAACAGAATGGTAACGCTCTAAAGTTGATCTCCACTGTATTATCCCAGCAACGGACAAGAAGATACATACCTTTTTTGTCTCTCTGCTTAGGGAACGCCCGCACCGTTAGCGTAGCTTAGCTTCATCACTGGAAGTGGGTCAGACCTTTACCCTGAAGTCCCTATAGTCCCCTACAGTCACAAGATACATTCCAAATACAACTCCAAAACGTTCCTGTAAACATGTTGTGGCCTGTGTATTTACCACGTGGATAAATAAAAAATAATTGAATTCGACATTTACGTTTTCTAAGCAAATATACTCTGAACAATTTTTTGCCGAACCACTCCTCTCTGGGCTCTGATTTCACGTCACCAGTGCTACTTTATAACGTGACGCCAGTGTTTGTTTACATTTTCATTTCATTCAAAGGATCCGAACCGATTGAAGTTTATGGATACCATGACTGGTAAGTTATTTTTTTGTTTTGTTTTTATATATCTACTTTTTCTCCCATTTTTCTATTTTTTTCCCATCCCAATTTCGTATCATCCAATTCTACCCTCCCCTGTCTCGAACGTTGTTAGACCATGCCTCCCACTGGTCGGCTGCAATGTGGACCAAGCCTTGCATCACGTGTCCCCTCCGGTACACGAGGAGGCAGCTGTCGCATCTTTTCACCTGCACAGCGCGATCTCTCAGCGGCGAGGAGTAACGCGTGGGAGGCTCACGCTGCCCCCGTTGCTTCCTGATTCTGCTGCGCAGGCGCACCAACCGACCTGTAGGAGTCGCTGTCCACAACGTCCGATCCCCACCCATCAGCTTCCCACCCCCTAATACTGCCAATAGTATTAGTATGAACGACCAGCCAAGCTGATAGCAATGCGGAGAGCTGGGCTCGAACCCAGCGTCTCCTGCATTGGTGGTGAGCGCCTTGCCCACTGCACCACCTAGCCGCCCGACTGTGGTAAGTTTTAACACTATGGCGTCCGTTCACGAGTATATACGTGTTTCGATTCCATGCGTTATGGTCCAGAGCCACGAGTATACTCGTGACGAGTTGTTATTGTTTTATTCCATATTTATAACGCTTATTAGGTACCCGATCCACTAGCAGGATCTTTCCACATATTTGATTTTCGAAACATGCAGTACCGGCCAGATCCGCTTAGGGGCGCCATTGCTCCACTGCAGTATCATTGATGGGATTTAAAAAATAAAATAAAAATGCTTTTACAGTCCTGTGGGCGGATCATAGATCCTTGATTCCAAAAGAAGACCCTCCATCTTGGATCAGCTTGCCGAACGTTTTTTTCAACGTGGAATAATGGGATTTATGATTAGCCAATGTGCATATCGATCTACCAGAATCCGATGACTGGTGAGGAAATGCTGCCGGTGATCACATGGCCTGACGGTAGGATAATATTACCCCAAATTACAGCTGGATTGGACATAGGTTATAGACTACTGACATTGGCTACCGGAACGCACACTCTATTGCTAATCAATAATACTGATCGGCGTTCCCCGCCGCCCCCGTTTCATCCATAGATGCTCTGTAATAGTCCGGATGCTACGCAGTTTGTTTTATTTCATTCGTATATATACAGCAGAAATGGCGTTTGATATAACGGCGCCAACGTTTAGCCTTTTTTGCAGCCTCCTGCAGAAAAGCCTAGACGAAAAGCGCGATATACCTTATATTCACGACGCTATAAAATGACAACCAACCGATGGATTTTTATTTTCTTTAAGCCATTATGAAGGCACGGTTTATGCACTCAAGTGACACAGAGAATGGACAGATAGCAATAAATGATATATAAAGCTCTTAGAAAGTACATCGGTTTGTTTACAATCTTCTGTCTCAGGCCTAAATCGCTGCGGGGCTCCGGTCGTCATAGTGTTAAGGGGCTAGCGTTACACAATAAATTAGTTATAATAATACCACGAGTGTGGATTCACTCGCCTAAACCCTGTAGGTCGATAGTCACAACGTTGTGACTGTCCTATTCATCAATCTCACAATATTCGCTAACGGTAGACAGATGGAATACAGCCTTCCATCTAAAAACATGAATGAAAACTAGTCATGGTATCCATAAACTTCAATCGGTTCGGATCCTTTGAATGAAATTAAAATGTAAACAAACACTGGCGTCACGTTAGAAAGTAGCACTGGTGACGTGAAATCACTGAGCCCAGAGAGGAGTGGTTCGGCGAAAAATAGTTCAGAGTATATTTGCTTAGAAAACGTAAATGTCGAATTCAATAATTTTTTGTTTCTCCATGTGGTAAATACTAGGGGTGGGAATCACCAGTTTCATCACGATACGATATCGATTCTTTGGACAACGATACGATATTTTTCGATATCACAAAGTCTGCCACGATACGATACGATACAGGTGCCTGCGATCGATATGAGACGATATTATATGCCCATTTAACACAATCAGTAACATTTAAATCAACAAAAAAAAAGGCAATGGAAATATCATTTGACATTTAAATTTTTGATCTCTTCCAGACATTTAAATGAAAAACAATCTATTGTTTTTAATACAAATAGACCTCCTGTTCACTGTTTTTGGTTCGTTTTTTTTTTTTTTTTGATATTAATATCCTATCACAGTGCTGTATTTTGGCTGGAAAAGGCATATTGGGAGTCAGAAGGTGCAGTACCGGCTAGTGGGGCTATCTTGAGAATGTAACCCCCCCCCTCCTTCCCAGTCCCTAGTGGACCTCTCTATGGCTCTATCAGCTTAGCTTAGTTAGCTCACGCTAACGCAACGTTAATTTCGGTATTTAACGCGACGTGGGCATAAAGGAATGGCGAGGATGGAAAGCATGTTAGATGCATTTGACCCCTTGTGGGGAAAAAAACAACAGGCACTTATTTCGGGCAAAATAGACGGACTTTTTTTTGCTTTAATCCCTGTCACAGGTGCAGTCTCCATTGTAACTGTAGAATGTTTAAACTGTAAAATCTCTTTATATTCTTTCTTTCACTGCAGTAAATGTCTTAACATGTAAGGAAACCATTTAAGGGAATTTGTATGGCACCTTATCGGCTTGATACATTTTTGTATTTGTCACAACAGATTCTTCACAGCATCGTCTTCCTGGGGAAAATCCAGAAGCCCCCATTAACCCCAGAAAGAATTGTGGATGATGCGAAAATGCTGACTCGCTTGAAGGAGATGTACCGCACGAGGCAGCTGGCGGCAGCCCTGGAGAAGAGATGGAGGCAGCCCTGGATGTTTGTTTGTAGATCGCTTTCTTGTTTCATGGAGACTGTCGTCTGTCATTGCGCAGAAGGGAGCTCCAGGGGTTGCTGGAGGCAGATAGGGGCGCCAGGTGATGGAGCTGGCGGCGGCCCGGGTGACCCGCAGGAGGCAGCGGGCGGTGGACCAGGCGACCGCCAAGAGGCAGCTCCTGAATGCCCAGAAGGCCGCAGGAAGGAGCATGCGGCACAGCAGCTGAACAGCTGGAGTGAGGAGGAGGCAATGGAGGAGACCACTTCCGTTTCAGTTGACTTGCTTCTCCATGCCTCTCTCGTGCGCTCCGCCTGCCACCGCCGCCCCCTGCTGGTACCGCCAACTAGCCCCACAGGAAGAACTGGGTGGATTGAATATGAGTCAGTTTACTGTTTATAATCCATATTCCAGCCGGTGAGAGAAGGAGAAACCCGCGTCATTGTTTGAGAGAATATCAATGGAAACTAGTTAAGATGTCCTTGTGCACAAAGGGGAGATAGAAGGCAAGTCAGCACTTCTGAATAATAGTCGAATATTCAGGGTGCTACATAGTATTACAGCCATTTGCTTAGCCCCATAGGCTACTTAGATGAGTTGTTTCCTATTGTTCACTGCTGTTTTAATTTGTATATTATATGTATTTCACTTATGCAGGATAACACTCTTTGTAGGCCTATACTCATGTTATTATACATCCTGTACATATATATATATATATTTACACTTCAAATGTTAATAAAATTGAATTCTTATTTTTATTTGAATAATTGTAAAAAAATTTGTCAGATTATCATTGAATGACAATTTTTTACTTTAGTGTTCTGGACAGGTTTAGAATCAAGGAAGCCAGTGTGACAATGTATGCACTTCAGTATCACATTACAAGAGAGCTCACAGGACATGTACATCTTATAGCCATAGGACTCTGGAACCTCTAGAGGTCGGTACATTGGTAGGTAATTTAACAGCATGTTGGAGTGCATGGTATGGTCTTCTATATAATTAATAGTATAATAAGCAATTAAGACACAACAATATTTTGTTTTTAATACATTAAATGCTTATATTTTGATCAAAATGATGAATACATTATGTAAACATGATTCTTGCATACATATTCAGTACTGTCCTGCAATTTCAACAAACTGTCCCCAAATCGACATGCTGTCCTGCATTTGGATCATACGGATTTGGTCACCCTAGACTTCGGCCAGATAAACAAATATACTAATTAAAATAGTTGGACCTGTGAGATTTGTACTTTGTAGGTCTGCATTTTAAATGTAAGGAGTAAAAAGTGTTTTTTTCCCCCTCTGAAATGCAATTGAGTAAAAGTATACAAACCTAATAATACTTGAGTAAAGTACAAATCCCCAAAACAGTACTTAAGTATTGTAACGATGTACAAGTACTTTACCGCCTCCAGCCCGTGTACCACCTCTGTTGCACCCCCTGCATAGGCGAGAGTGAAAAACCACAAACACATGCTGCTGTTCTCATTTGTGTAATGAATTAAACACAATAATGCCAATATCAAATACAAATCTGTTCAGTCAAGGCAGAATCTACAAATACCAAAATTCACATAAATAAAGTCAATGTCACGGTCACATAACATTCTCTATATATATCTAGCCTTTTTTCCTCAGTAGTATTCACTAAATAACCACAAATATGACTTTCCTTTCAACTAATTCCTTCACCAAATAACCACATATATGACATTTCCCTTTAACCAATTTCCTTGAAAGGACAATTTTTATCCATAGGACAAGTATAATTGATAAGAAAACAGTAAATTACATACATTGAACTTAGCATGTTCACAAACTGCAACATGTACTGTACAAAGCAATAACAGTAGGGGCGGCTGGGTGGTGTAGCGGAGATTGTGCTCGTCACCAATGCAAGAGACTCCGGTCTCGAATCCCGGTGTCGGCATACTATCTCAATTGGCAGAGGTAGCGGTGGAAGTCGATGGGTGGGGATTGGACGTTGTGGACAGTGACTCCTATAGGTCGGTTGGGTGACGTCTGCAAAGCAGAGACGGGAAGCATCGGGGGCAGCGTGAGCCTCCCACGCGTTACTCCTCGCCGCGCTGTCTGGTGAAAAGATGCGACAGGCTGCCTCCTCGTGTGCCGGAGGCGTGAATATTAAAGGCAACCAACTTGTGTTCAGCTTTTCGTTCAGCGTTTGTCTGATTGGCCACACGGCCAATCAATCAATCCACTAGCACACGCCCTCGCGCAAAGAGAGACGCGGCAAAAGCGCTGGTCGAACCAGCGGTGTTCTGTTGTGTGACTGTACTAAACACTTCCACCACATGACCGACATTTGACATACAGTACACCTCCTATCTATGTTGGGATTATGTTTGGTCATGACAAAACAATAAAAATCGCTACTATTAGTAAGCTGCCACCGATAAGCGACAGCCATATTAGACACATAGCCATAATTTAAGACATAGTTTATGCATTCGCAAAATATGAGAGCTCTGTCATTGAAGGGCTTCGTTCTACAACGGAGGAACGGCCGCTGCTGCTGGAGCTGGACCGAGTAGAGCCGGCGGCGGTGCACGGAAGCCGGCGACAAACCACCGCATCGCCCCGCTGACGTTAAAAACGCGAAATAACGTTACTGATGTACAGTGACACCCAGAGTTTCTAGTTACAGTAGTGACGCGTGACTCGAGATAGTCCTAACACTGTAACAGTGTTTATTATTAAGAGTCAGATAGTCCTAACAGTGTTTATAGTCCTAACACAGTGTTTATTAGTAAGAGTCAGATAGTCCTAACACTAGTGTTTATTATTAAGAGTCAGATAGTCGTAACAGTGTTTATTATTGCGAGTCCTAACAGTGTTTATTATTTCATAACTGTATGGGCTTTGTTTATACATGTACAGTGACGAGTGAATCTACCGTTGGTTGTTAAAAACGCGAAACATAATAATCAGTCAGCAGCGCTCCACTGCTACCGCAGCCCAACACAACAGTGTTTATTATTTCATAACTGTATGGGCTTTGTTTATACATGTACAGTGACGAGTGAATCTACCGTTGGTTGTTAAAAACGCGAAACATAATAATCAGTCAGCAGCGCTCCACTGCTACCGCAGCCCAACACAACAGTGTTTATTATTTCATAACTGTATGGGCTTTGTTTATACATGTACAGTGACGAGTGAATCTACCGTTGGTTGTTAAAAACGCGAAACATAATAATCAGTCAGCAGCGCTCCACTGCTACCGCAGCCCAACACAACAGTGTTTATTATTTCATAACTGTATGGGCTTTGTTTATACATGTACAGTGACGAGTGAATCTACCGTTGGTTGTTAAAAACGCGAAACATAATAATCAGTCAGCAGCGCTCCACTGCTACCGCAGCCCAACACAAGTGCGTTGGAACAGCAGCCCAACACTACACAAAGTTGGTTGCCCGCGCTGCCGCGCTGCCGCGCTTGCTCTTTGGATTTCATTTGGGACGTGGGACGGCTGCGCTTGCCTGCGCGTGGGGGCGGGGGGGCGCGGCCAATCAGAGAAAAGCCGAACACAAGTTGGTTGCCTTTAATATTCACGCGTTGGTTGCCTTTAATATTCACGCGTACCGGAGGGGACACATGATGCAAGGCCTCTATCCTCACTACAACCGGCCAGTGGGGGGCATAGTCTAGCAACGTTCAAGACGGGAGGGGAGAATTGGCAATACAAAATTGGGATGGGAGAAAAATAGAAAATAAGGAGAAAAAGTGGACCAAAAAAATTTGCAATAACAGTAGCAAGCAACCAAACGAAAACACAATTGTTCACATTCTTACCTGCATAGGGGAGAGTGAAAAACCACACAAACACATGCTGTTCTCATTTGTGTAATGAATGAGAAGCAGGTGTGTGCTCCCCCTCCAAGTAGTCAGTCTCTTGCAAGGCAAGTACAATCGAGCACCTATTCATGGATCACCTCTTCTCACATTTACATTTAGTCATTTAGCTGACGCTTTTATCCAAAGCGACTTACAAGTTCTGTACGACAACAAGTCATCAGGAAGGGCACAACTCTATCAGCTGAGTAACAATGTTCATCAAAGTGTTGAGTGCAGTGTAGGTTAGTTTATTAGGACAAGTGCATGACAGTAAGGTTAGTTAGGGTTAGATATTTTTATTATAATAATTTTTTTTATTCAGATAATGGTTGAAGAAGTGCGTCTTTAGTCGACGGCGAAAGATTGGACGGGTTTCGGCTGTCCTAACGGGTGGGTAGTTCATTCCACCATTGTGGGGCAAGGACTGAGAATAGGCGACTTCTCTTTGATGACCCTCCCGGGGCTTGGATAGGAGTAGGTCTGAGGCGGCCAGAAGATGCAGAGCGTAGGGGTCTTGAGGGTGTGTAGAGAGACCATTGAACAGAGGTAGGCGGGAGCGGTTCCCTTTGCCACACGGTATGCTAGGTCGAGGGCCTTGAAGCGGATTCGTGCAGCAATTGGGAGCCAGTGCAGGTCCCTAAGAAGTGGGGTGACATGGGCCGACTTCGGTAGGTTTGAGATCAGGCGGGCCGCTGCGTTCTGAATGAGTTGAAGAGGCTTGGTGGCAGTGGCCGGGAGGCCAGCTAGCAGTGCGTTGCAGTAGTCGAGGCGGGAGATGACTGTTGATTGGACGAGGAGTTGGGTGGCTTCTTTTGTCAGGAAGGGGCGGATCCTTCTGACGTTGCTCAGGAGGAATCTGCAGGTTCTGGTTGTCGCTGCGATGTGAGCAGAGAAGTTCAACTGGTCGTCGAGGACAACACCAATAAGGTTCTTGGCGGTCGGGGACGCGGTCACAGCTGCATTCTCGACTGTGATGGAAATGTCGGTCAGGGGGGAGGATTTGGCCGGCAGATGGAGCAATTCTGTTTTGCTTAGGTTCAGTTTGAGGTGGTTGGTCGTCATCCAGGCGGAGATGTCCGACAGACAGGCCGAGATCCGCTCAGAGACGTGGATATCTGAGGGAGGGAAGGAGAGGAAGAGTTGAGTATTGTCGGCATAACAATGATATGAGAAGCCATGAGACGTGATAATGTTACCCAGTGATTTAGTGTAGAGGGAGAAGAGAAGGGGTCCTAGAACCGAGCCCTGGGGGACACCCGTCCGCAGGGGGCGGGTGGCCGACAGGGTCCCTCTCCATGACACTTGTTAGGAGCGGTCATTGAGGTATGATGTCAGCCATGTCAGCGCAGAGCCGGCCACTCCCATTCCTGCGAGGAGGATCTGATGGTTGACTGTGTCGAAGGCTGCAGATAGATCTGATTCTAGGCTAATCAGGACAGAGGAGAGGCCTTTCGCTTTTGCTAAGTGAAGTGCCTCTGTGACCGCAATGAGGGCCGTTTCTGTGGAGTGGCCAGTCCGGAAGCCAGACTGATTAGGGTCTAAGTCGGAGGTCATTCTGTAAGAGATAAGCAGTAAGTTGGTTGGATACAGCACGTTCAAGTGTTTTAGAAAGGAAGGAGAGAAGTGAGACAGGACGATAGTTGCCTATGGCGGTGGGGTTCAGTTTTTTTTTTTATTATGAGTGGCGTGACTCTGGCTTGTTTTAGGGAGGTTGGGACCACCCCTGAGTTGAGTGAGGAGTTGATGGTTGCAGTTAGGAATGGGAGGATGTCTGGTGCTATGGTCTGGAGGAGTGGGGAGGGTAGCTGGTCCAGCTGGCATGTTGTCGGGCGGTTCGACGTTACCAGTGTCAGGGTCTCGGCTTCTGTAATGGGAGAGAAAGATGACAGAGTGAAGGATGAGGTTCTCGATTCAGCATTTGGAATGGGTGGGGGAAAGGAGCTGCGGATGTTCTCCAATTTTTCCTCAAAGAAGATTGCGAAGTCTTCGGCAGAGACCCAAGCAATAGAAAACAGCATAAATGTAAACAAAGCATTTGAAAATAATAATATACTTCTTATACATTAATAACAATAGAAAATAACAATAGAAAACCCTTGTCACTTCCATTGTACACAGAATAACGTGTTGAACTCCAAACACAACAAAGCACATGCATGAAATATGTCTTTCTACATTACTCTCCTTCATGAGTACTACACACTCCCCTTCAAAAATAGAACTCGTCCTGACATAAGCAATTTAGGTTATTCTAATAACTACAGAAACGTTTGTATTTCACAACAAATAATCTTTTTTTTATCCACTTTTTCTCCTTATTTTCTATTTTTCTCCCATCCCAATTTCGCTGTTTCCAATTTCCCCCTCCCCTGTCTTGAACGTTGCTCGCATATGCCCCCCACAGGTCGGTCATAGGGAGGATAGAAGCCTTGCATCACGTGTCCCTTCCGGTACACGAGGAGGCAGCCTGTCGCATCTTTTCACTCTCATTGGCGAGGTGTGGCGTGTGGGAGGCTCACACTACCCCCGCTATTTCCTGTCTCTGCTGTGCAGGCGTCCTCCAACCGACCTGTAGGAGTTGCTGTCCACAACGTCCAGATTACCACCCATCGACTTCCACCCGCTGACTCTGCCAATTGAGCCAGTATGACGGCCGGCCCAAGCCGGAGGCAACACCGACAGCCGGATTTGAACCCGGTGTCTCTTGCGTTGGTGACGAGTGCAATGTCCGCTGCGCCACCCAGCCGCCCATTTCTCAACAAATTCTGTATCAAAACACCATTTCAACATTTCAACAATCCACATAGTATCTTCTGTTGTAGTGTAACCACATAAGTGTACTGTTACTGTATCATGCTTATCTCCAAGAGTCGATGACTGGGTATGTTTGTATGGGTGTACTTTCCACTTGGAATACAGTCCATGGGTGTGTGCGTATGTTCAGCTCAACAAAGAGACCATGAATGTGTGTGTGTGTCAGACCATGGGTGCTTTCTATGCCTTACTCATGCAGAAACACAGGCTGATGGTTGAAGTACTGCACAGGGGTCGTCAGCTTGTGACTGCAACTTGTTCCTGTTCGCAGACGACTCAGCCCTGCTGGTCTCTGACAAGAACAAGTTACAGGTTGAAAAAACCCTCAGCTCGGAACTAGGCAGAATCTGCACCTGGCTCGCTGATAACAAACTATCATTACACCTGGGTAAAACAGAGTCCATTCTCTTTGGTTCAAATAACAAACTCAGCAAGACCGACGGCTTCTCAGTTACAGTGGGTGACAATATTGTCACAAGGAAAGATGAAATTACATACCTGGGTTCCATCCTAGAGGCAAATCTTTCCTGTGACAAAATGGCATCCAATGTAATCAAAAAAGTCAACCAACAAACTAGATTCCTGTACTGGATCTCCTCTCTGGTAAACAAGAATACCCTAAAGACTCTGGCAGGAGCACTCATTCAAGGGTACTACGACTATGCTTGCACCTAGTGATGCACCGATGTGAAAATTGTGGCTGATACCGATAACCGATATTAATATTGCTGTTCTGGCCGATACCGATATTTACCGATGTCGATATCTCTGTATAGAAAACACTTTTTTATGATAATCAAATAAAGAGCTATTTTCCAAAACGCATACTTTTTTTTACTTTTGTAACTTATTTTCAGAAATTACTGATATTTTGAAACTATTTAAGGCCAAAACATGTAAAAAGAAGGAAAAAAAGATAAAAAAAAAAAAAAAAATATTAAAAAAAGGTTTTTTTTTTTTTTTTTATATCGGTCCTATATTGATATCGGACCGATACCGATGTGTAAAAAAACGGCCATATCGGCCGATATTATATCGGCGGCCGATATATCGTGCATCACTACTTGCACCTCATGGTACCAAAGCACCTCAAAGGCGCTAAAAACAAAATTACAAACATCACAAAACAAACTGGTCAGACTACTGCTTGACCTTACTCTTAGAACCCACCTCACCCCTGCCCACTTTGACAACCTAGGATGGCTTAGAGTAGACGACAGAGTACAGCAACTTGCAATGGTCTACAAGATACACTACACCACACAGGTACCCATGTACATGTCGAAATACTTCCCAAAGGTCAGTGAATACCACGCCCACAACACCAGAGGGAGTTCCACAAATCATGTGCAACCCAGATTCGGCACAAACAAGGGACTAAACACATTTCGCAATTATGCCACAACAATGTGGAACGCCCTACCCACAGCTGTAAAGGAATGTGAATCCCTACCCACATTCAAAACCGCTCTTAAAGAGCACCTACGGGAGGCTGCAATTCGAAACTGGCCACCGTAAATGTCCAAACCCAACCCCCCCCTCCTAATTGACAGTCTCCTCCCCACCGTATGTATATATTTTCTCCCCACCGTATGGATATTTTTTCTCCCACCCACCCCCTCCTAATGTACAGTCTCCTCCCCATCATATATATATTGTATATGTCACAAATGTAACAGTACTATATACACGTATGTCATGTATGTCCCTATGCCATAAATATCATGATGTCATGTATGTTGTGTATGTCATAAATGTCACTAAATCAAAAACTATGAATTGAAAATGGGCGACCCTGATGTAAACAAGACGAAAGTCTTTCTCTGGTCTGCATCCCCTTAACAATTGTGTGTATTAAGCCATACTGTACTGTACCCATTCTGCAATCTGTTAAATAAAGTTGTCATTCATTCATTCATTAATACACATTCATTTAATTGGTTACACATTCATTTATTGATTGCATTTTAATCTGTTACATATTTGTAACTGAGGGGTACAATTCCCTGACTGTATTGTTAGATATGATACTTACTACCACTACCTCTTGTACTTTAGACTCTGGCCACCCAGTACTAGGCATAAATAATTATGGTAAACACTCCCACGTAGATGAAACGATCCAACACAAATGTACCAAGTCGAAAGTCTGCGTTTAATAATAATTAATACATAGCAAAAGGTATGTAGAGCAATCACTTAATTACATTTATGATTTGAAATAGGATGCACTTTTATGGCAAATGAGTATTCGTTGGTATATCAATAGAGAACGTCCAATCTCTGGTGGCGCAGGCGGTAAATATACAACCTGGAATATTTAAGGAATGATAGCAATGATACTTTAATGATTATAGAACTGGATACACTAGGGGGGAATTCCGGTCGCTTGTAAGACAACTGGAGAAGGGGGGGGGGGGGGGTAGAGTCTGGCTGTATCCGTCTGGCCGAGGGTATCCTGGGAGAACCCACGGTTGTGCGGCTCGGTGCCTCAGCGATCCTCGATCCACAGATGAAAGCAGTTGGACTCTCTGTGGGCCGGCTTCCTCCGGTCCACGATGGAGAGACGTGAAGCGACCTCGTCGTGTAGAGCGTCTCCTCACCTGTCGTCCTCTCCGGGGGGGGGTTTCCAACACACGGCAGTGTTGGTCTTTATCCATAGAATAATCACTGTATACAAAGCATAATCCGTGCCTGGGAAGGCGGGCTGTCGTCGGTAGAATAATCCGGTATGCAGGTCCACTCGCTCGTCGGCTCTGGGGCTCCTCGGGTGCAGCCTCACATGGGGTCGGCCACCCTGGATAAGCAGCCAGTTCTACCCGAAACGATTGGGGGTACTGACTACGATAGTATTCTCACCGCACGAAGCACTACATATGAATAGACTATTATTAGCTTAATAGACTACGTCCAACTCGACGATATAGTGCCAAATATGACTATTCAAATATTAATATACACGATGTCTCAATACCGATGGTAGGCCGAACTTGGCCTTACTCCCACACGTGGCGTCGCGGGGAGGCTTTACGTCTGTCACTCTATCGGAGGGTAAGAAACTGGACTAAAGGGAAGTCCTACTTTAGTAGCGCAGTATATATACGCACTATGAACAAATAGTACCATTAGTGGTGCGGTAGCCAGATTCCTACGCGGAACTAGGACTTGTTCGTACATGTCGAGCGGTACGTTTGAACTGGGTCTGGGGGGTATGGCAGCCTGGCACCAAGGTCTCGACCAATAGTAGAATGGAGACTATTATGGGATGTTCAGTAGGCTAGAATGGATATTCAATGCATATTGTACAAGGAATATACAAGGGATATCAGGGAATATTAGAGAATATACAAATACAATTAAATATATATATATAAATAAATATATATATTCGGTTTAATCTGGCCCTTCACAACAGCCACCCCCTGATTGGTCCCAGACCTAATCAGTTAAGCAGAGACAGATTAATCGCGTTGTCTATTTACACATAAGGGTTTGCTGTAGGGGTCAGTCAACTTCACAAAGTCATAGGGTTATAGGGTCATGGTCATCATCGATTGTGTCTGGGAGTCGGGGCAGTTCTATGAGCCTCGCCACGGGACGGGTGTAAGTGCGACCCTGGACAAGCACTTCAGCTGCTCGGACCTTGCCGTCGGCACCGGTGATCACTTTGCTTACGCGGCCGGCCGGCCACATAGCTCTGGGCAGTGATTGATCAATAATCATGACGACTGTTCCTTCTGTCAAATTGTCTCTCTCCTTTACCCACTTCTGGCGGGTCTGTAGGGACGGTAGGTAGTGCAGTAGGAATGTCCTTTGTTGTGCACTCTCTATGGTAGTGCAATCATCTATGTTGGGGTCTGCGGAGATAACAGTGCTCAATCCACAGAACATAGGTTTCTTATTCTCAGCCTCCTCTTGACTGGCTTCCCTCGGGATAGGCGTGGGCCACTCTCCTTCCGGGAGCTTTAGGAATGCTGGGCCGTCACTGTAGACATTGCGACGGGTGAGGTCATCTAGGGGCATTCCCCGGGTGATGACGTCAGCTGGGTTCTGTTTTGTATCAACGTAGCGCCACTCTGTTTCTCCGGTTAACTCTTCGGTTAAGTCTTGAATCTCGGTGACTCTGACTCCCACGAAGACTTTGTACTTGCATGAGTCCGATTTGATCCAGGCGAGTACTGTCGTGGAATCTGACCACAGGATTGTTCTAGACACCGGTATGGTGAGCTCACGTTGGATGAGCGTGGCTAGGTGCGCTCCGGCTAGGGCTGCGCAGAGCTCTAGACGTGGGATAGATTGTAGCTTGCGTGGGGCTATTCTCGAGCGGGCGAGGACAAATGCTGTGTAGATCTCTCCCCCCTCTTCTTGGGCCCGCAAGTAGGCTACTGATCCGTATGCGACCTCTGAGGCGTCACTGAAGACGTGCAAGTCCATCTTACATGTCTCTGGCCTCACCGTGGGTGGGAAGCAGCTTCGGCGCATATTAACGCCTGGGAGTGAGTGGAGCTCCATCTCCCACTCTCTCCAGGTGGATGCAAGTTGTGCGGGAATGGGGTCGTCCCAGCCCTGGTCCTTGTCCCACAATGCTCGTACAATCATTTTTGCCCTGGTGGTGTACGGTAGAATACATCCTAGCGGGTCATATTGTCGGGCGAGTGTTGTGTACACACTCCGTCTGGTGGTCGGCGCCGCCGCCGGCCTTCCCTGCTCCGTAGTCAGGGGCTTGTGTCTGTAGTGAAGCGAATCTGTTTTGAATCGCCACACCAATCCCAGGGTCATCTCCTGGGCTTCTCCCGGGATTGTAGCCATCCAGGTCTCGCTGCTGGCTGCCTTGTCCTCGGAGGAGAGGCTGCGCAGTACTTGCGGATCGCTGCTGGCCCACTGCCTGAGATCAAAGCCGCCTTTGATCAATGAGGCGCGGAGTTTAATCAGGAGAGCCTCGGCTTCTTCCTGGGTTGAAAGGCTTTGTAGACAGTTGTCTACGTAGAAGCTGTTCTTTACGCTGTGTCGGACCTCTTCGTCCGCTGCTGGGTCCTCTGCTACATGTTTCTGTAGTGCAAATGTAGCACAGCAGGGGCTGCACGTCGTTCCGAAGGGGAGGACTTCCCATTGGTAGATGGCTGGGTGCTCATCTCCTGGCTTCTCTCTCCATAGGAACCGTAACAGGGGCTTGTCCTCCTCTACTAATCTCACCTGCAGGAACATTCCTTTAATGTCCCCGCTGATGGCCACCTTTTCCTGGCGGAAGCGGAGTAGAACGCCGAGTAGGGAGGGGCCGAGTGTGGGACCGGGCAGTAACTCTTTATTCAGATTTTGGGATCCGATCTGGTAGCTGCAGTTAAATACTATGCGGTCTTTACCGTTGTGATGGACCTTGTGGTGAGGCACGTACCACGATTCAGTGGTCTGGTCAGCCTCTTTAATGTCCATCTTTGTGACGTGTCCCGCTGTGATGAGCTTCTCAATCT
Organism: Notolepis coatsorum; assembly: GCF_963971535.1. Classification (NCBI taxonomy): domain Eukaryota; kingdom Metazoa; phylum Chordata; class Actinopteri; order Aulopiformes; family Paralepididae; genus Notolepis; species Notolepis coatsorum. Next base: position 14,434,965 of record NC_140167.1, on the reverse strand, counting down.
CGGCGCGGTATACACTCTCTTGGGCGGGGTTCTTGGCTAAGCGCCGCTCCGTGTTCAGCAGGTACCGTTCTGTGGCGTCTGTCTTGGCGTGGAAAGTAGGCATTCCTTCTCGCCGCAGGAGTGGCGTGGCGTATCTCAACACGCCGTTGACCGGGACTCTCTTGGTCCCTGTCTCGAGGAGGTGAATGGCGTAAATGTCATCTTTAGAGCGAATGTCTTTCTTTCCGTTCTTAAAGGGCATTTGTTCCAAGGTCCATAGCCGCTCTACGTGTTGCAGGAGTGCGGTTTCTCCCTCTGTGACTCGGGAGTGGAGACATCTAGTGGCTGTACTTCGGTTGAGAGATTTGGCGAGCGGGCCTTGGAGAGTCCATCCCAAACGGGTCTCGACTGCTGCAGGACAGCCTCGGGGTCCGGTATGAACCCGGTCTATCGGGACAATGAGGTCTGCATGGTCGGAGCCTATCAACAGGGTCGGCATAGCATTGTCTATGAGCGGGATCGGTAACTTGCGCAGATGTGCATATTTCTCCATCAGCTTGGCGACGGGGTATGTGTACCGCGACAGTCCTATTTCTTGGCTGGTTAAAGCGTCTGTAATCTGGTACCGTCGCTCAGGCTGGCCGCTTGCTGCGATAGAGAATGAGACATTCTCGCCCTTTATCGTCTTTAAATCTCGTCTTATTGTCCGAATTGTCATTTGGGTTTCGCTTCCCCGCAGCCCTAGCTGGGCCGCAGCGGAGGCGAGCAGAAGGGTCTTCTCTGACCCGTCATCGAGGACGGCGTAAGTGTCCAGGACTTTATTCTGGTAGCTTAGTGTCACACGCACTACTTTTAGGAGTACTCAGGCTCCACTGCTGCTGGCGGGATCGATGTACATGACGCTCGCTTTGCTGCTGTATGGTGCGGGTGAAGGGCGCCGTCTGTTACTGTCGTGAAGTATGTCCAGATGGGCTCCATCGCACTTGGTGCACCTTTTCTTTAAGCGGCATTCGGCTGCCATGTGTGAGCGCGCACAGCGAAAACAGCGCTTGTTGGACTTTATCCATTGACTTGCTTCCTCCGCGTTCAGCTTGGGGAAGGAGTCACATTGCGCTAGCCAGTGTTCTTTCTCACAGTAGGGGCACACTATCTTCCACTTCTCCGTTCTGGAGGGGGTACTGTGGCTCCTGCTGCTCGGTACTGACTCCGATTGGTGCATCACAGTCACCGATCTTCTTCCATCATTTAGTCGTCTGGTTCCTTCTCTGGAGCCAGGGGTGCTCCGTCCGAATGTATCTAGCCGTAGGCTGCTGACTTCTCTCGCCAGGAAGTCTGCTAGATCGAGGAGGTTCGGTTCGGGGCCATTCGGGTCTCGGTGGTCTCTCTGCCGCCTAAAACGCTCCTGTCGAGCGGGCGGCAGCTTCTCCAAGATCCTTTCCACATTTGAGTTGGCGTAAAGTTCATGCCTCCCCTTCTCTCTCTGCGCTCCCAACATCCCTACCAGGGACTGCACTCTGATGGACAGGTCGTCCAGTGCTCGATTGTCTATTGCTGGGGGTAAGCGGTCGATGTGTCGGATCTCCTGGATCACGTAATCCCATATGCGCCCATACCTCTGGTCCAATGCTACCAGCGCTGCTGTGTATGGGGTGGTGGAAGTCGCGTAGGCGAGCGCTATATTATGTGCGCGGGGTACCTTTAAGTGCTTCAGTAGGATGGCGTATTTATGGCGTTCATCCAATACATCCACCAACATGGTCTCCAGACACATGCGGAGTTCTGTATACTGGGCCCGGTTCTCTTGGGTGAAGTCGGGTACCATAGGCGTGCCAATGTATGACGCTGACTGTGGATACATCGGCGAGCGTTGGGGGAGAGGCCTCCTAGGCAAGTCTCCTCCCGCTCCTTGGTATGGGCTGGTACCGGCAGTGTACCATGGCCCGCTTGTCCAGGTGCTGTTCCTCGGTGCGGGTCGTGCGTCGTGCTCACCCGTGTATAGAGTCGGGGGTCTGTAGCGCAGCTCCGCGGGAGTATAGCCTGGGCTGTACCGGACCTCCTGGTCCGGTAGAGTACTGTGCTGTCGTCGGGCGTGGTTCTCCTCCTCTTCCTCTTCGTCTTCAGTTAGGTCATCCAGTGCTTGTAGTCTCTGGTTTAGCCTCTCCACAGGATATGCTGCTCCTTCCCGGTTGCTAGGTCTCGCTTGGACCGGTGGGGGGAGGTGGTCTGTGGGGGGTATAGACCTCGTCTGTTGGTCAAGTTCAGGGTTGTTTACTCGGCTAGGGGATGCCGCCCTGGAGGTGTGTCTAGACGAGTTCCTGGAGCCTCTGGCGGAGGGAGAGGGTGTTGTCCGTCTGATCAGCTGTTCTATTAGTTGCGCTTGCCGTCTGTCGCGCTCTGCGTCCCGTAGAGCACCAGCAGCTGCTCGCTGGCTGTCTGCTCGGTCTCGGGCCACATTCTCTTCCATCTGAATGCGTCTTATTTCTAGACGTATATGCTCTTCTTCGCTCCGCTGCTGGATCTGCAGTCGGTCGCGTTCAGCAGCGGCGTTCAGGCTGATGAGGAAGGCCTGCTGTAGGGTCCTCTCTGCCTCGCTGGGAGAAGGCGGTTGTATAGGGGAGCCTTCCCTCGGGGTACTCCTTGCGGAGCCTTGGAGCTCTATCTCCACGGTGCTCTCCCCGTCTTCTTCCGTGCCGAGTTCTCTCTCGGTAGCGTTGTATTCCTCCCGGGACTCATCGGGGACTACTTCTTCAGTACTGGCGGGGTGTGAAGTCATGTCTGGTTCCCACTGGTCCCCACCGTGAGCTTGGTCAGTTACATTAGAACCCGTAGGGGCCTCTATGGTCGGGGTAGTCTGGGCGTTGGGGTTAGACATACTTTTACTTTCTAGTTTTACCGCGTTTACTGTTAGTAGAAGACTAGGTTGTTGACTGACAGCGTAAGCCTCTAAGTACTGAGGGAGCCGTCGTTCGCGCTGCGGGCGTTGGTTAGGAGGATCGTTTCGTGGAGTGTTCATCATAGGCCATTTCAATATTAATAACACTATATTAATATTACACTAATTACCATCCGGCTCGAAGGACCAATTGTAACTGAGGGGTACAATTCCCTGACTGTATTGTTAGATATGATACTTACTACCACTACCTCTTGTACTTTAGACTCTGGCCACCCAGTACTAGGCATAAATAATTATGGTAAACACTCCCACGTAGATGAAACGATCCAACACAAATGTACCAAGTCGAAAGTCTGCGTTTAATAATAATTAATACATAGCAAAAGGTATGTAGAGCAATCACTTAATTACATTTATGATTTGAAATAGGATGCACTTTTATGGCAAATGAGTATTCGTTGGTATATCAATAGAGAACGTCCAATCTCTGGTGGCGCAGGCGGTAAATATACAACCTGGAATATTTAAGGAATGATAGCAATGATACTTTAATGATTATAGAACTGGATACACTAGGGGGGAATTCCGGTCACTTGTAAGACAACTGGAGAAGGGGGGGGGGGGGGGGTAGAGTCTGGCTGTATCCGTCTGGCCGAGGGTATCCTGGGAGAACCCACGGTTGTGCGGCTCGGTGCCTCAGCGATCCTCGATCCACAGATGAAAGCAGTTGGACTCTCTGTGGGCCGGCTTCCTCCGGTCCACGATGGAGAGACGTGAAGCGACCTCGTCGTGTAGAGCGTCTCCTCACCTGTCGTCCTCTCCGGGGGGGGGTTTCCAACACACGGCAGTGTTGGTCTTTATCCATAGAATAATCACTGTATACAAAGCATAATCCGTGCCTGGGAAGGCGGGCTGTCGTCGGTAGAATAATCCGGTATGCAGGTCCACTCGCTCGTCGGCTCTGGGGCTCCTCGGGTGCAGCCTCACATGGGGTCGGCCACCCTGGATAAGCAGCCAGTTCTACCCGAAACGATTGGGGGTACTGACTACGATAGTATTCTCACCGCACGAAGCACTACATATGAATAGACTATTATTAGCTTAATAGACTACGTCCAACTCGACGATATAGTGCCAAATATGACTATTCAAATATTAATATACACGATGTCTCAATACCGATGGTAGGCCGAACTTGGCCTTACTCCCACACGTGGCGTCGCGGGGAGGCTTTACGTCTGTCACTCTATCGGAGGGTAAGAAACTGGACTAAAGGGAAGTCCTACTTTAGTAGCGCAGTATATATACGCACTATGAACAAATAGTACCATTAGTGGTGCGGTAGCCAGATTCCTACGCGGAACTAGGACTTGTTCGTACATGTCGAGCGGTACGTTTGAACTGGGTCTGGGGGGTATGGCAGCCTGGCACCAAGGTCTCGACCAATAGTAGAATGGAGACTATTATGGGATGTTCAGTAGGCTAGAATGGATATTCAATGCATATTGTACAAGGAATATACAAGGGATATCAGGGAATATTAGAGAATATACAAATACAATTAAATATATATATATAAATAAATATATATATTCGGTTTAATCTGGCTCTTCACAACAATATTCATTTAAATTGGTTACACATTCATTTATTGATTTCTGTTACTTCCACCCATCATACACATACACATAATATTAGTGATGATTAGTGTGTAGAGTAGTTTCATATTTTATTTGAAGAAGTTGATTACATTCCACTAAATGTGGCAAACCGGACACTGTAGGAGTTGACTAAATCCATTAGATGGCGGTAATGTAACAATTAAGGATGCGAACTACCGTTTAACCAAAAGAAGAAGAAGAAGAAGAAGTAGTAGGTTAGGTTAGCTGTATGGTAGCTAGCTAGTACTAGCCTCAGCGGTGGATGAGAAAATGCAGTGACGACTTATACACGTTTGGATATTGTGAAGGTAGCCAAGTAGTAATATCTTCTAGCATTTTCAACAAAATGTCCGCGCCGCTAACCCCCTGACATTTCAATGGGCCTTGTTGTTGTTGTTGTTGTTAAGTAATGGTAACGTTACTAGCTAGCTATCGTTAGCTTGCAGGCTGAGTTGGCTAGCTAGCAAGCTAACGTCGTTAGATGGTCAGCCGCCTCATTGGCATGTCATGGATGGTTGGCTGCTTTCTTGTTTGCTGTCTGATAGTAGGGTAGTATTATTATAGTAGTATTGCTGTAACATTGTAACAATAATGTAGCGATCGTCACCGGACATGTCAGATAACTAGCGAGATGATCAAGTCTAGCTAGCTTAGTTGGCTAACGTCAGCTAATAATAACAGTTAGCTAACGTTTAGGGAAGGAACCTATTTTGTTAACTGAGTTAATGTAACGTAACATTCGCTTGGAACCCGTTGGATCTGTGCAAGCTAACCACGTAACACTTAATATAACATTAATGCTATGTAGTTACTGTTAATAGTTAACAACAACGCCACATAACGTCTTGCACTAACTCAATCAAGTACCCTAGTTAGTGTTAGCTGCGAACCCATTGTCGTGGCTCCGAGCCCTGCTGCTGCTCTTCCTTGTTGCTGCTGTTGATTGTATAACAGTATTATTATAGCAGCTCATTCTATGTTGCCTGATGGCGCAGCAGTTTGTTGGTAAACTAAACACCTTTGTATTGTATTCGGTGTAGTGTTAACTTTGCCAGCAAACACAGGCTGTTTTAAGATGACAACAAAGTTATCTGGTGTTGATCAAAACACCCCAACATTACACCCCCTCCCCCACCGCCAACCTTTCTTGAATAGTGTTACATTTAATATAATATACTTCTTTATTGTCTGTTAGTGTTAGTACAGATATTTGTTTCGTGTCGTTTGTTACATTGTTACAACATCTAACAACATCAGCATAATAATATGATGAGATTATTCGAGTACTTCCTACAGTAGTATGGGGAAGTGTTGGGCTGTCCTCTAGGCCTGGGATTCATTCACTACTAGATGTCATGCAAGGGAAAGAATGTATGACCTGCTGATCATGTGTTATAAATATCTGCCTCGCCGGTGGCTTGGGAGTGGATAGACTTTGATGGTTGTAGTAGGGGCATCTTGTAATATCATGCCCAGTGGCAGAATATAGCTCTAATGATGATGGACTCTGAACTCCCTGGCCATACTAAACTTGCTTTTAAACAGAATAGCCACTCAGTTGCACTTGCACGTGGGAGACGACAGCAGGCTTTCTTTTGGGATTGGAATCCCAGGTCAGGTCTGCCGATACTAAAATGAAGGGCTTTGGAAAAACACAACATAAGCTAGATTTGGCAAAACAGCTGCAACCATGTACAGTATGTACATGTACACACATACACACACACACACTAAAGATGGGACCGATCCAAGATCGGCATCAGGTAGCGATATGATGTAATACAGTTATTGGCTTGATTTCACAAAAAAAATTGATCTAGTTGCCCCGTTTTTCTCTCTCTCACTCACCCACCCACTCACTCACTCACTCACTCACTCACTCACTCAAGTGTGTGCTCTTGCCTAGCTTGTAGTGGCATTATGCTGTAGTTCCTTTTTCCAAATGTAAATATAAGGTCCTTCTGTGCCAAACACTCTAGTCCCAAAATTATGACGATCAGGACAATTGGGGCTAATTAGTAGGTGATGCAGAGAAAAAGGCAAACTTATTCGTGGCTCAACTGGGGAGAGCTTCCAGTCAAATGTTTTCAGAAGCATCCTTAAGTCAAAGTTTGTTGGAACAAAAAAGTATAAAAGTGAGTATAGAGGTCTTATCTTTTTTTTTATACAGATTTAAAGGTGCTATAGATAAATTTTTTTATGTAGAGTATAATATATATATATATATATATATATATATATATATATATGAAATAATACATCCACAGAGCTTTTAGATTTATATCTGACCTTCCCACAAACAACACCCAGTATTTGAGTCAGGGTAGAGTAGACCGCAGCCCGCAGGTGAACCATTATTGAGGTAAAAAATTATCTTTTAACACGTGAAAATTGAGTAATTTACTTTTCGATAGTGGGTAAAATAATCTGGTTATAGGTAGGGCTAAGGGCTGTTTATCATTTGAACATCGATACTGGTGCCAATACCAATACCTGGTAATGTATTCGATAGTGATACCAAAACCTTTTTCGATACCATACTTTGCAGAGTTATGTGCGTTGCCTTGTGTGCGTGTTGTAGTGTTGTCACGATACTGGAATTTCGAACTTCGATACGATACCTTGAAAAGTATCGATATTCGATACCATTTTCGATACCACAGGGAAAAAGGTTCAATCTTAAAATGTAATTTTTTTATAAATACATTTAGCTTTTGTTGCTGGTTGATTCTCCTCAGCTTCTCTCTGGTACTTACTATAAGAGAAGATAGATATAACACTAATTTAATCAGATTAATCACTTTATTCAAATTGAGGAGGATTTAGTTTTGAGGATAAAAAAAAAAAGTATAATTTTTTTTTAATTCTTTTTAATTAAAAGCGAAAAAACCCTGACGAAGTTAGAATCCCCAAAACAGGCTTCGGGGACAGCCTTATACCATAAAAGTATCGAATATCGACACCCAGCCCTGGTTAAAGGCCTAGGTGCAGCCGCAAGGTTTAGACGCTTCTGTGCTGATGAAAAGCTGCTGGTGGTAGTTTTACATGTTAAAAGAATGATCGAATAGTATTGGTTGGATTAAGAATCTTTCTAGAGACCACTTCTTCATACGACCCCAAGGTTGGGAAAGCCTGGCCCAATCAGAGAGAGAGCAGAAAGGCCCCCTCCTTTCAAGAGTAGCTCATCACCATCTGTAGTTTACCGCTCAATCCCTGTTCAACACGGCCACACCATAACACACACAGACACTGACTGAGGAGCTACAATAATCTCTTTCCACCGAACGTGGTACTCTTCGGCTTAGCCTACATAATAACTCAGACATCACAACGGAGCAACGCGTCCCTTGTTCAGAACTTGGTTACGCCTGTAGTCGGGAGTGGCCTGACCTGCTGACTCTTGTGAATGTCGAACAAGTCCAGACATAGACCCAGCGCTCTGCTCCATCAGCAGGCTGGATTTAGACCGGTCGGCCAGGGTCGAGGCCTGCGCTCGCTCTTGGCTGTGGCCCTGGGGCATGTTGGACCGCTAGGCGTGGGAAGTGGGGAAACTGACCTACAGTCTTATCCGGGGTGTTGGTCGCTGTGAGTATGAAAGTCCTGGCATTGCTGCCCAGAGGGCCGCTGAGAGAGAGCCAAGGCGATAGCTGCTGGCAGCGGTCCTGCGCATGCCAGTGTCATATGTAAAATCGACGTAATTGATCTCTTAAACCCCGCCCCCCCCCCCCCCCCCCCCCCCCTTTTCCCTCGATCCTCCAATCACAACCGTCGCTCAGAGGGATACGACAGTCGTGATTGGAGGATCGAGAGGGAAAAGGGGCGGGGTTTGAGATAGGTCGTAAACGATGTCCAGCTAAGAGTGAACTCACTATTTATATTTGGTGATTACGTGTCGTAGAACTTTCGAGCGTGTTTTTTTTTTTAAGCTGATGTTTTATTGGAATATTCTTTACTAAAACTATCCTCTTTGTTCACAGTAATGGCCTGATCCCATCCACCATCCCGCCTCCAACATGGGGAAAGAGAGGAAGTGCATCCTTTGTGAAATGATCTGCAACACCAAGCAGGTACTTTAGCCACACCCACTGACCGCTGTGATTGGAGGATCAAGAAAAGAGGGCGGGGTTTGAAATGAATTCATATCTGATGAATGTCGGGCGGTGTGTCTACCGGATGGTTTTCATTTACCGTATAAGTACATTGTGAGACATTAGATCAAGTTTCAAGTTTTGTTTTATTTGTCACATATAAGGTACATGTACATTACAGTGAAATGCTTGGTTCTGTATGCGTCCTCTAAGATAGCTTCATACAGTAAAAAAAGTTAAAAGAATAAAGACCAAACACTACAACAAAATACAAAGAAAGATATTGCATTTCATATCATATCGCTGTATGGATATACATTTTATATGTTTAAGCTAGTTTGTACTAGTTTGGCTAACAGAATAAAAAAAAAAATAGATGCCCTGAAGGAAAACGGACTTTGTTTTCACTCTGTATGTGTGTTTGTATTGCCTGTCTGCAGGAGATGGATGAGCATATGAGGAGTATGCTGCATCACCGAGAGCTGGAGAACCTGAAGGGCCGGTGAGTTCCAACAGCTTCCAGGGCCATCCTCCACCAGAGGGTCAACTAAGGGTCTCTGTGTACTTGCTTTTAACCATGCGTACGGCATTGTTCACATATTTGCCTGTGTATGTTGCGTCTACCTGGAGGTTGAAAAGTCTATCCACTAAGATCAGGGCCAAATCGAATAATTTTACAGGGTATCTGCGGTGTATTAAAAAGTCTTAAAATTCATAATTCTCAATTTAAGGCCTTAAAGGTATTAAAAAGTCTTATATTTCATTTGCACAGGTATACCTTTTTTTGGTAAATGTTTTTTTTGCCGGGCTACCAGGGGCTTGGTGTGTCTGCCTGGCGAGAGCTTGTATGGAACGCACAATAATTCAAATTGGCACGCAAGTGCAGCCGCCAGTTCTGTGTCGCTATGTGTTTATCTATTTAGCTATTTAATTGGTATTACATTTTACACCAAGTGGTATTACGGTCTTAAATAGTCTTTAATGTAACTTGTTGAAACCTGCAGATACCCTGATTATATAGAAGAAGAATATCTTCCTGAACTCTCCACTATCCGGATTTGCAACGTAAACATAAAACACGGCGACACTCGAGGAGGTTATGTTGAGATCACGGCAGATCACAGCGTTCCATGTAGAGTTTTAGCATATTATGCAGTCAGGAAATGTACACGCATCCAAAACCTCCACAGGTGCAGTATACAACATGCTGAAGCTGCATCAAGGAAGAATATCCACACCATATATTTAGCTGCCATAGTGATTTTAATCACAATAACGTTTCAATCATGACGCACCTGATGAAAACTTTTCAGGTCCAGGGCTTGAATCACATGGTGCTGAATCACAACTAGAGAGTGGTCCGGATGGGGGCAAGAATTGCAATAAAGAAAGCCATTAGCTGTAATTTCCTGCAACTTAAAAACACAATTTCAATAAAATAGCAAACATTCAAGGATTTTTTCCTGCTAATTAAATAAATACATTTCCATAAACTCATCCAGCATAGAAAAAAGCATAAAAATCGACTAATCGACCAACAAAGCCTTGGCCAACGAAGACCAAAATGACAGATTAATCGACTATGACGTCATCCGCACAGATCGACTCCACACACTTATTTTCAATGAATCAATATCTAATAAAAGCGTTGGCTTCGATCCGACAGATCGATTTGAGGCCATTTTACGGCATGAGGCACGTGCTCCCGTCGACACTGGACACGTGTGCATCACTGTTATCGGACTAATGTGCAGAGGGGCAGCTGTCCCCATGCTGGCATGTATATTTAGATACAATCTCTATGGAACAACAGGCATGACCAACTGAAGGCAACTGGCTGTCTTGTGACCTGCATGGAGATTACTGAGCTATGTGACTCGTCAGTGACTTGGAGAGATCTAGGTTAGAGCTGATGGAAGTATTTAGGCTGCAGTTATGAATGGTTACTACTACTTTTATATTGGGACTGACCTAGAAATCAAGAGTTAAAATGATACTAACCTTCGTACTGTCTTTTACTACTATGCACTTTGCTACTAAAGAATCTACCTTGGGTTTCTTGAAAGGCGCTATATAAATCTAAGAAATTATTATTATTATTATTTAGGGCTGCACGATTTTGGAAAATAATCTAATTGCGATTTTTCTGACAGATATTGCGATTGCGATTAAATTTGCGATTATAATTTTTTTTAAATGAAGCAGCCCCACAGAGGTTTATTGTAAAATGCGGCTTGCATCTGGCCTACACGGTGGGTCTTTTCGGGACACCGAGCCTGAACATTTTTCTTTTTACCTGGGAATCGATACCGGTACCCAACGGTACCTTTTTTATGTACTTTACTCTCCCTCTCTGAAGTCTAAACTTCACAACACACAATCTAAAACCCCTTACCTCCCTCTCCCAAACTTCCTGGTTACAAAATAAATAAATAAATAAAATAATTATTATTTTGCAATTATTTTTTTTGCTATTTGCTAATTGCATCATTCCAAATCGCGATTTCGATTTAAAATTGATTAATCGTTCAGCCCTATTATTATTATTATTAACTTGCCTATTCTACTACCTACTATGCTAATATGTCTATACTACTATGCACTCAAGATTGTAGCACTCAAGTTCGACACTGTTTCACAAACAATTTTACTGACCCTTAGCTGCCAGAGTTGTACCATTCCTGCTGACTCGTTGTACAGTAGAAGTCTTGTAAGTCGCTTTGGATAAAAGTGTCAGCTAAATGTAAAATGTTAATAAGCATTATTGCCAATTATTCTGTTATTGGCAGCTTGTTCATGGGGATCCGTTCTAATAAAGAATAAACAATTGGAGTTCTGAAAGAAAAATGCTTTATTCATAACTGACAAGCTTAACTTTGGCTGCAGCTGAATTTTAGCTTTTAGGAATTCTTAACCAAGTCTAGTCACAGTCACAAATTGCCTTCAAATAAGGCTTTTTCATACATCAACTATTCATCAGCTAGTCACAGCTTCCATACCCTTCCCCACTGCAGTTCAGAAAGATCATATCGGAAGGTGAATGGATGAGCAACATGTGACGTACAGTGTTTCACGATTCATTCACAGTCGTTTTGATTTGACATGCTGAACCGATCTAGGCTACATCTCCTCCATATCTTCATGGGAAAAAATATCAGGGAAAAGTGCTGTGGAATATAAAAACAATCACATAATAATAATAACAATAAACTTTATTTGTATAGCACCTTTCATACAAGAATTGCAGCTCAAAGTGCTTCACAACAGTAAAAAGGACACAGACAATGAGCACAAAATGAGTATAAAATAGACGGCAGCAAAAGTCAAGCTAAGGCATAGAATATTAAATCACATAATTATTCATGTTAGGATCTAACCTCTTAACTCAATCAGCGCCAGGGGTCGCTGTCTACCTTCTGGCTAGAACGCCAGGGCTTTTTTTTTTTTTTTTTTCTTTTTTTGTCATTTTCCTCCGATTTTCTCCCATCCCAATGTTAGTCGTATGCCAATTCCCAGTCCCTTCCTGGTCACTGCGCACTTACCCCCCACAGTCAGATCATCTGGGAGAGTGGAGGCTACCACGTGCTTCCTCCGACACACGTCCAGCCAATCACCGCTTCTTTTCACCTGGCAGCGCGGATTCTCATCGAGAGGGCGTAGCGTGTGGGAGGACCACACTATCCCCCTCAAGTCCTATCCGCGCTTAGCAGGCGCCCCGACCGAACTGTAGGAGTCGCTGTTTACAACGACCCGGACCCACCCCGCCAGCTTCTCCCACCCTCCAATACAGCCAATTGTATTGGTGCAGACGGCCAGCCAAGCTGGTGACAACCCCGGAGCTGTGAGCTGGATTCGAACAGGCGAATCCAGCTCACAGCTCCGGGGTTGGTGACGAACGCAATCTCCGCTCGGCCACCTAACCGCCTTACGCCAGGGCTTTTAATCAATGGGGAGACTGCGAAATTTGCGAGTGCTTAAAATATATCTTATATTATAGCTATGGGTCTAATACCACCGTCGATTGTCAGTGAGTTGCTTCTGGTCAACATGCAAAAAACTGATTGTTTTTTCATCCGTACATTTCCGTTTTATACAGTTTTGAATATGAGTATAGTTTTGGTGATTCTTAGTAATCCCAGGAAAAGACACGATAATAGCGCTTTAGTGGAATGCACTTATCACGTTGTAATTTTTCGCCTGATTATCGAATCTTCCTGAAATCAACGCTAGATTATCATTATTATGTCTCCTCGTGCATACATGAAATGGCCCTCGTAGTGCGGCGCTCGCCCCCCCCCCACCGCAGCCAACGGTAAAAAGCACAACACATTGCACACAGATAGCTTTGATCGCGGGGAAAGAAATATCAGATCAACGCAAGATTTGATATATAGTGTTCTTACCTTGTCTCTGATGTAATGCAGGGCAGCGTCGCAGATATATCGTTGTAAGCGGCTGCCTCGGCCCGCACGGCTCAGATTGGCCCAGAAAAGAAACTACACCATTTCTAATGGAGTGCAATACCGCCTGGAAGGCGTAGGCGGCTGTATTTGACCTTTTGCGAGCTCAGACCCATTCCCAATGATAACATCAGGCTGGATGGATGAAAAATGAATGGATATAGCTAATAAAAGAAACAACGATTAAAACCCGAGTTTTTGCGTGATTGGCGCTGAACGGTTGGCGAGTTAACCCGAATTTTCTCGTGACTGGCGCAGAATCAGTTAATAGGCCTCCTTGTTTACAGTTTGATTGTCACGATACCTATAAAATAGACATATAAAATCATAAAATTGCCAGATACACATAAAATAGACATGTCAACCCATTTTAGATGTTTACACAATACGGTTGATAAGAAAAGGGTAACATTTTATTTTAAGGTATTTTAGATGTTTAGTGTCAGAGCCATAGGTATTTCTCATATTTCTCTCCCCCCGTTCTAAGGTACATTATAGACAGGGGTTCTCAAACTTTTTTTTATACCGCAACCCCATTTTATTTAGGATTTGTTTTGGGGACCCGATTACCGGCCATTAACATGGTAAAACGTGGTTAAATGCCAGCACCCACTTCAATGATAGCGTTGTGAACGCATAATCTCTGACTTAAATTATGGCTATGTGTCTAATCTGCCCGTCGTTTATCAATGACTTGTTTGCAGTCAACATTGTCGAAACGGATTGTTTTTTAATCGCTTCATTTCCGTTTTATAGTATTTTGAAAAGCCCTCGTTTTCAAGGAAAATATAAAGATTCCGTGATAATCGGCATTTACTGGAATATTCTGGCATACACAAAAACGTTGTCATTTTTCGGCCTATTTATGAATAGTTTTCAAATAAACGCTAGATTATCGATAGTATATGTGTACTTATGCACGCTATAGAAGCGGGCTGAAATATCGATTCTCTCATTTCCTGATCAGCGCGCACACACAGACACACATATGGGACACGCTGATATCTCTGTGAAAAAAGCTCTGATTATCCCAAGACTGGTAAAAATAGATTCCTTACCTCAGATCAGATGTTATCCAAAAAGATTATTCCAATTCCTGATCGCCATTCCAAATATCGATTGCGTTTATTGATTCAGCGTTGGGTGCTGGAAATACATAATGCACGCTGTTCTGATGGTCGGCGATCACAATGGATTCTTCAGTTGGTTTGACGGAAAAGTAAAATGAGGAAACTGGCCTCCCCCATCATCAGTCTAAACTAATGGGGTTTATTGGGGTCGCGACCCGTAGTTTGAGAACCACTGTATATAGAACTATTACAGTTCTGCATGAGAAAATAAAGACCCGAGCCAACCATATTGATAAAGGTCAGAGGTCAGAGAATGGCTGGGGGCCGTGGCTCGTTTGAACAGAGAAGTTGAACCAGTAAAGTCACACAGTCTCCCTCAGAGCTCGCGGCATGACATACTAGGGAGAGGTTTCGAGTGTGGATTATGTGCAGCTGCACACGGTTCCTGTTACAGGGGCCACAGGATTGGCTTAGAGAGGATCTGCGGCTCTGCTCCGTCGCGGCTGCTCTAATAACACACCAGTCCGGATGAGGGGGGGTTGGGTCCGTGATCCTGGGGGCAGACCCACTGTGAAATACGTACACAGCCCTCTTTTAGGCTCTCAGAGGACAGCGGACACCATCATGAGAGCGTGCTAGGCTGAGGGTGCGCCTGTCCTCCCCCCCCCCTCTCTCCGCTCGTCCCAGCACCAGCACCAGTGCTGTGCGGCCGGTTGGTTTGTGGCCGGGGCGAACCCCCTGCTCCCCCTGCCCTCACCCTGCCACCTATGGCCCGCTGACGAGGGAGAAAACAAAACAAGAAGATCAGGAAGACCAAGCGCTTTTTTTTAACAAAAGAAAATTTACAAGTTAGTTTACCTCCTGATCTGTGAAGAGTATAGAGAATTTGGAACAAGTTCTTCATTTTTTTTTTTGGAAACGTTTTTAAGGGATTGTTGAGTACTCTCCTCTCCTTATTTTAATTTTGACTTCGAGGAGTCAAAAAGTAGAGCCACTGTATCCTCAGAAGGCTCTGCAGACAGTGAAAACCGAACGGGACTCTCGAACGACCGCCATGCCAGAAGCAGTCACTGACCGCCCTCTCTCCCCGTCCCTACCTAGGGACTGCGGGCACGCGTGTAAAGTGTGCCGGGTGACGGTGGTGAGCCTGACGGACTACGCCAGCCACATCTCCAGCACCGCGCACAAGCACAACGTGGAGGCGTCGGAATGCAAGGACGCCGGCATGGACCGAGACGAGGACTACTTTGACCGCGCTCTGGTGGACTTGATCGAGAAGAGGAAAGAGATGATCCGGTAAGAAACTCTTTCATCCCGAGACTTACGAGATTAACACTTATCAATGTTGGTGGTGAATAGGGCTGGGCAATTAATCAAAAAAAAAAAATCACGATCTCAATTCATAGACCTATGCAATCTCTTCTAAATTATGACGATTTCTTTTTTATCAAAAAAAAATAATATATATATATATTAAAATGTTTTCTTTTTTAACTTTTTTACTTAACTTTTTTAAATGATGACGATTCTGATTTTGTATGTTACAAGATACTTTTAAGTTTAAGTCAAGCACTTTCATATATGTTATGTTTAAGTTTAAGTCAAGCACTTTCATATATGTTATGTTGTCTGTTTAAGAAAGAGTGCAACAAATGATTTTATTGAAAAAATAAGAATCGTGTGAGAGAATCGTGATCTCAATTCTTAGAGAGAAAAATCGTGATTCACATTTGAGCAAGAATCGCCCAGCCCTAGTGGTGAAGTTGCAAAAATGTTAATATATACAATGTAAGCTGGTGTTTGTTATTCGCTTTAACCGTCATTGTATCCTTTGTTGTTGACGTTTGACCCGTGGGCTACGGTGTCTTCTATGTTCATGTACCATGTATAGTCACACTGCATGCGGGTGTTAACGGGTCTAGTTTGGACCTGCACCGCTCGACAGAGAGCAGAGGGTTTGGGAGTCGTATGTCAGCCTAAAAAAAAAAGCATGAGCGCACACTCTCACTCACACACTCCAGACCCACATTCAGGTGGGAAATTAAATACCAGGCGGCCACCAGCCAAATCCTGGTGAATAATGTCTGTGGCTGGTTAGTTTGTCTGCTATAACTAGGCACTCTGGCAGGTCACCAACCAGACTCTATTCTAAAGTTCAGTTTGGCTGGTAGAATTATGAATGTGTCTGGACTCTGGTGTTGTGCTGCTGTGTCCAGTGGGCGTCACTTGTTGGCCACGTTCCAATCGCGGAACTTGTCCAAATGTTTACCTAAAGCTGTTTATGAACCTATCCCTGACCGCAAGCTTAACAACTTTTAGTTACAACCGTGGCCCGCAGGTGAAAAAGTTAGTGTCTTGCCCTGGATACATTCCACTGAAAGTTATCTGTTTGGCCTTCTAGAAGTAGCACCACAGACCCAAACATTTCAGTCTTAACATAAGTTGTTCTAATATCTGTAAAAAAAAAAAAAAAACGTGTATATATTATTTTCTGATTGAGGGCCGTAATGACTAATGAGTGAGGAGAAATATATATATATATATATATGTATATATATATATATATATATATATATAATATGAATATACCCTTTGTGTGGATTATTGACGCAACATACGGTATCATCTTCAGTGTTTCCCCGGGGGCCTTCGAGAGGAATCCATATGGTGCATAGTTGTGGAAAGTGTGATGTGTGTGTAGATTGTCACCAGCAAAAGTTGGCAGGCAGCTGTCACCCCATCACATGCTGGACCATATCCCTATGCGTAGACCCTGCGAGTTGACCGATGTAGGTCACAGCAGGAACCGTGGCTTAACAGCTGCCAAACACGCCGCAAGCGATACGGTTGTCAGGAAGACCTTATAAGTATCGCACAAACAGTAGAGCGCAGTTGATCTAATGTTTGCTTGGCATAGTTCCCCTACTACCTCATATGACGTATTCAAGTCTGAGGAGTTGGCATCGTTTGGTGATAAAGGTGGCTCAGGAGGTAGAGCGGTGATCTGGTAGTCGGAAGGTTCCTGGTTCGATTCCCGGGCAGGGTGTCAATGTGTCCTTGAGCAAGACACTTTAACCCCTAATTGCTCCCGATGTGCAGGTTGGCACCTTGCATGGTTGCCTCTGCCTTTGTTCAGTGTGAGTGAATGGGTGAATGTGAGGAACAAAATTGTAAAGCGCGCCTTTGGATAAAAACCTAAATGCACCATTGAGTGGTTCTGTAATGTGTCTTATTATCTGCGTATCCGTATGTATTTTCTCCTGCCGTTTTCCAGAAAAGAGGAAGAGGCCGCCACCACCGCCAAGCGTTTGGAGGAAGAGCAGAGGAAGCAACAAGAGTTTGAGCAGCGGTTGAAAGATACAAAGGAGCTCTTCCGCAAGGACTGCGAGCGGCGACAGCGGTCCAGGGGCGTCAACGGACTCAACTGGCAGGCAGCTTGGAACGGGAACAGCTGCTCCGGTGGCACACAGTGGGTCGCCCAGGATGATTCAATGCACTGGCACCACAAGAGGCAGGGGAAGAGCGCCTCGTGGCACGCTCAGGAGCCGCCCAATTTCCAGAACTGGGAATCCGGACCGCCGTGGGCCAGTGGCGGGAGCCTGCGTGGCCAGCAGGTCGGTGGGGACAAGAGTTGGGATCAGGCTGCATTCACTGGCAATCAAAGAAATCGACTGCCCTGGCTGAGCAACGGGGGCAGCGCTAACGGTGTCTACGGCAGGAACAACATTCCCCAGTGTCCGCCAGCCAAGAGTCTACTGGGCAACTTTCAGCCTTCTTTTGGCCTTCCGCCACCACCCACCTTTTTCGCTTCTCCCGTAGGCCAGGTTCAGAATCAAGGCAACGGACAGGACGATGGGCATCAGAACAAGGAAGGACCAAATGCAGGCCCCAAGACCTTTGGCAGCAATCCAAAGCTAGATAAGGCCTTCCGCTGGTCACCCTATCCGGCACCCTCAAAGCTCTTTGACTCTGCGCCACAAAAGGCCACCCACGCCGGCCCCTCTGAAAAGTCCACCCACCCCAGCCCCTCTGAAAAGTCCACCCACCCCAGCCCCTCTGAAAAGTCCACCCACCCCAGCCCCTCTGAAAAGTCCACCCACCCCAGCCCCTCTGTCAAATCCACCCACCCCAGCCTCTCTGTAAAATCCACCCACCCCAGCCCCTCTGTAAAATCCACCCACCCCAGCCCCTCTGTCAAATCCACCCACCCCAGCCCCTCTGTAAAATCCACCCACCCCAGCCCCTCTGTAAAGTCCACCCACCCCAGCCCCTCTGTAAAGTCCAGCCCCTCTGTAAAGTCCACCCACCCCAGCCCCCCTGAAAAGTTCGCCCACCCCAACCCCCCTGAAAAGTATTCTAAAGCTGCCGCGTCTCAGAAACACAAAGCGGCACCGGACACCAATCCCCCGAACGACAGGCAGTCTCGATCGGAACAGAAGCCAAAGCAGTCCGGCTCTCCTGGTGGGGACGGTGTCGAGGGGAAGAGGAAGAAGAACCGGGGCAAGAAGAACCGAGAGAGGAGCAGCAGCAGCAGCAGTAGAAGCGGCAGCGGCAGCGCTCAGAGAAAAAACGCCCAGAAAAGCGCACCCGGGCCTTCCAAGCAGAAGGCAGAGAAGCCACCGGAGCCCAGAGAGAAGAGGCTCTCGGTAACTTCCTCCACTTCTTCTAAAAGCCGGCTCAGCAGGGCATCCAGTCAAGAATCGGAGCAGTCCAAGTCGTCTTCCAAGCACAGTGGCCACGGCTGTAAGTCCTCGCACAGTGCGGTGCTGCAGTCCGTTCAGGATCAGCAGCTTGCAGGATTGCTGAAGAAAGCAAAAGAGACCATGTCGGACAAGGGGGTCTCTGTAGATATTTCCACCGACAGCAGAATGGAAACGGTGCTTCACATAGTGGAAGAACAGCAGAAGGAGCGTCCGGAGAGCCACGTCGGAGCGAACAAAGAGAACAATGGCAGGCAGGACCGGGCTAAAGCGTCGGCGCCTGAGCTGATCAGGCCCGAGCCCTGCGGAGAAGAGAAAACAAAGTCTGGGACGCCACCTACAGACGGCAGCCGATCCCTGCAGTCAGTGCAGGTCAGCACCTCGACCGCGGAGAGCTCAGGACCCGTGGCCTTGACCAGGGGAGATGATGAGGAGGAGGATGGGAGGAAGAGGGAGGAAGAGGGCCCGGCGGCTACAGATGAGGCCATGCAGGGTGTGGAAACGGGCCAGGGCTCCGAAAGCGACATCTCTCTGAGAAGCAGCGAGGCGCAGACGACCTCCGGATCCGCCGCGTCCGGCGTGAACAAACTCGGCCTGCCGTCGGTCCTGAAACGTGACCTGACCAAACACATCAGCTCCAAGGGCAAGCCTGTGAGCCACGAGCCCAACCTCAACAGCGCCAGGCGGGTCCGGAACGTCAGCGGGTCCCGGCGGGTCGAGACGGAGAAGGAGTCGGGCCTGAAGCCGACCGTGCGGCAGCTCATCAGCTCCTCTGTGGCTCGCGTGAACTGGGAGCAGGTGTACCAGGAGGTCTGCAGGAAGAAGCAAGAACAGGAGAAAGGCATGCCAAGGTGAGACACCTAGTTTCTAACGTCACTGATATGTTCAGGGTATGCCAAGGTGAGATATTGTATTTAGATTTTCTATTTTCATGTCTAGTATCGCTCTTCATCTGTATATGGACATCATATTAGTAAGTTCTATAAATTATATTTAGTTAAGTTTTATTCATTTAAGGAGGGCAGCACAGTCCATCTTTCAATAAACCTTCACCGTGTCCGTCCGCTGTCTAGGTTCGGGATAGAGATGGTGTCCCAGGACCCAGAGGAGCTGAGCCAGGACGGCGACGACATCCCCGTGCTCGAGGGCTTCCAGTGGGAGTCGCTGTTGGACACCCCCGCCCCCCGCAAGCGCTGCCTGTCGGAGAGCAGCATCGCTCCGGACTGCTCCTCGTCCGGGCGTTCCCCCTTCTCCTCCCAGATTCCCGGGGAGTGGCCCAAAAGGGAAGACCTCCGTCGGTCCGGCAGACGCAGCTCAGAGCAGCAAGGATCCTCTTCTCCTCCTAACCCCACGTTGGTCAGCGGGACCCGAGACGGTCAGCAGCAGCAGCAGCAGCAGCAGCAGCAGCAGCAGCAGCAGCAGGAGGACGACGAGCTGATGCTGGTACAGTGTGAGCCCAGTGCACAGAGACAGCCAGATGGGACGGACAAGACCCTCCGACGCTACGATTCGGTGCCAGGGGACAGCAGTTCTGGGACGGAGCTGTATGATGCTGCCGGGACGGGGAAGAAGCGCAGAGCGGCTGGGGTGAGTGGAAGTGGAGGTGGAGGTGGAGGTGGAAGTGGAGGTGGAAGTGGAAGTGGAGGTGAAGGTGGTTGGATGGAGTCTTTTTTGTTTCACTGTTGTAATACTGAAGCCTTCTTCTTTGTGTCTTTCTCTTAAGGACCTTCCAAACCCTGAGCTTCCTAGTTTGGGGAGAAAGAATAAAAGGAGGAAAATCAAATCCAAGAAAGGTGAGAATTTAAACACAAAGGCTGTGTTTCATCTACGGCAGTGGTTCTCAAACTACGGGTCGCGACCCAAAGTGGGGTCGTGGGTAGGTGACAGTGGGGTTAATTTTAAGTGCAAGTTAAAATTATTATTATTATATATTTTTTTTTCGAATAAATAATATACATATTTATTAAATATGCATGATCAAGTTCAACAACGTGTGCTTTTATTTTGATATTCCTTAATTCCACGTTGAAATTACGCGATACATTAACACTTTGGTTGCCTTGGGTTAAATTAATGATATACCATAGATTGCCAGCGCTATTTGTCTATGGAGAAAGTCCCCTTCTTTGCAGGGCTATAACTTTTTAAATTCTATTGCTACATTGCCATTATTAGGGCCCATTCAAAGTCCTATATGTATTGTTCATTGTGTAGCAACGTTAAACTTTTTCATTCACATATTCATAGTAAAGTATGGTCTAATGTATAAGTATGTTTTCATCTCTTTCTGCAACTTTCTCCAGAACGTGATATATAGCCCCAAATGCATTATATTGATGATGAAATACAGTTTGATGGCAATCAGCGCGATATAAAAAATTCCAACTAGACGTACTTCTAGAAGTTACTACACGTCATCTGATGTTGACCGGATGGGCGAGGGGGCGTTTATAATTCCGTGGGCAGCGTTATACCAATCATCTAATGTGGGTCAAATGTTGATAAAAGCAGTTAGTATCGAAGATGGTAACGTTACACGCTGAAACTCACCCCAGTCTCCGCGCGCCGTTGGGCGATCATCGTCGAGTAGAAATTTTATCATTATGGGATATATTATTACCCGGTCCATCTCCAGCTTGTATAATGGTATATACGTCCAAATCATGTTGTTTATCGAGTTATTGGCAATCGATCGCTATGTAGAGTGACGAGCTAGAATGCCGGAACCTATCCCGAGTGGCCGGAAGCAATACGGACATCTAGCACAACCTCCACTGTGCTTCCTGTTAAGCGGTTGCGCGATCGGCCACCAGATGGCGCTCCTGAACCGCCAGAGAGCTCAGTGGGTCCTGCTGGTGGTTCTCAGGCCAGCGGAGGGACATTATGGATCAGATCGCAGATTTTTGAAATATTGATACAAAGACGACGTACAGCGACCCCCGGCAACTTTAGCATCGCCAGCAAAGACGTTGTAAATCGTTTTTAGGCAGTCAAAGTGTTAAGTGTGGGGTCACCAAAAAAAATCATAAATAAAATGGGGTCGTGGTATAAAAAAGTTTGAGAACCCCTGATCTACGGGATGCTGTATTTTATTTCCTAATCAGGGTTTGATTTCCCAAAGAAGCCTCTTAGCATTAAGATCATAGTAGCCCAGAGACCTACAGCTAAGACGATGTTAATATGGTGCACACAGTAGGGCTGGGAGATTCTTGCTAAAATGTGAATCACGATTTTTGGGGAAAGCAAGCCGAGGTTTGTGTCCTCGCAGCTCCGTGACGGTCTGTCTGTCTGTGCCTTGCAGAGCGCTCTCAGGTGGACCAGCTCCTGGCCGTCTCTCTGCGGGAGGAGGAGCTGAGCGGCTCCCTGCAGACGGTGGACAACAGCCTGCTCCAGGCCAGGGCGGCTCTGCAGGCCGCCTACATGGAGGTCCAGCGCCTCATGGGGGTGAAGCAGCAGGTAGGTCTTCTTTTGTCTACTTCTCCTCCTCAGCACTCAGCACCCCGACTGCTTCCCTTGGGGAAACCCTCATCTATCTGTCTATCATCTATCTATCTTTATTACATACATTCCTTACAAATATCTAACAAGAGAATGGTACATTAATACAAAGGTGATTAAGATGATAAGGGACATAACCGCCACCCTAATGATGGTAGATTATCACAACGTGGAGATTTAATTAATTCATTGTCCTGGGCACCGTTTTTTTTTCTTTTTTTGAACAAATGTTTTTTATTTTCCCTTTTTTAACATGAAACTAGACAAACAATACAGTAACAGTAATAATCAATGATAAATCACAGGACAATAACAGAACCAATAATAACAATAATGACAGTCCAGTAATTAAATCAGAATGAATGTAGATTAAAAGACATAAAAATTATAGATAGATGTGCTCTTGCTCGCTCTTCCTCGCTCTTTCCTTCCCCTTCCCTCCTGGGCACCGTTTTATATTTCTTTTCACTTGCAGTTGAGGGGCCAGATTCATCAGACTCCACATTATTTTAAATGATTTAAAATTAAGGTTTATATACAATTCCAATCTTCAAGTGATTGCATTTATGTTTCATGTTGAGTGGACTAAACTGGAAAGTAAATCTTACTCAAGGTTTACACTGAGTAAAAAAGAAAAACGTCACTAGACCACAGTAATGGTTGTTGTAACGGGTTGTGTTTTCTCAGATGTCGGACGAGATGGGCACGCTGAGGAACAAGCGTATTGAATTACTTCGAGGGATGCAAGGTAAGAACAGATGAACCTTTCTCCAACTGAATCAAATTGGATGATTTTCAGTGCATCTTTATGGAAAATGTGCTTAGTACCGTCTTCTCCAGAGTCAGACAAGAAGATACAGTAGATACCAATTTTCCTCCCTGTGTGTTCTTTACTAGAAAGTAGAGCCATATGAAATCCGTTAATTTTTTTCCAAATTCCATTGAATTTTTTTCCAAATTCCGTTTTTTCCGTTTTAATATTTCAGAATTCTGTATTTTGCTTTGTACGCTCATTTTACCATCAGAAATAGTGTCTAATAAGTGGGAATGAATAAATGTCCACAATTTTATAAGATATAACAGTCCATTTAATAGGGCTGTCTTAAATACTTCGAAGCTTCGTTCGATGGGCATGGGATTCGAATATGAAAATAAAATTCGATTATAATTTTTTTTTAATAAAAATTATATATATATATATTTTTGCTAAATCAACTCTGCCTCTCTTTGTTAATTACAACAAGCCATGCTGTTTGTTATTTAAGATGAGGTCGGACTCGGCACTGACAGATTTGTGTTCATTGTGCTGCTTTTATAAAGCCTCAAATGACGGCTTACAATATTTCATGAAAGCAAAGTGTTTTGTTTGTCTAAGATTTAAAAAGGTTTAAACTTTACAGCACTGACAAAGTTGAACAAAGTGCTGTCTGTACAAGTCCCACAACATAAAATAAAGAAAAAGTAAAAAAAAAAGTTTTTTTAATTTTCTTTTTATAGTTGATTCCATTTTTATTGCTCAATTCCGCGATTCCTTGATCGCGGATTCCATATGGCTCTACTAGAAAGCCATCCGGCTGCAAGCTAGCCTAGCTTAACGCAAATGAATGGAAGCGGATACGGCCCACTAGCCTAGCTTAAAGCTCGCTGAGAGGTGTTTTTGGCCAACAGCTAGGCTAGTGGGTCTGTATCCGCTTCCATTCATTTGTGCTATATATCTTAATTTGTGCTATATATCATTACTGAATAAAGTCCTGCTGAATTTCGTTATCTATTCATTTGAATAACATTTTAATTCCTGTGATCTTTGTCCAGGTGATTTGGACGGTGCAGCTCAAGCGGTCCTAGTGAAGGAAGAGCCGATGGACTTGGTCCACGCCGAACCAGACATGGCCTCCCTGCTGCTGTCGCCCCGGGCGTGCGAGCCTGCCGCCCCCAGTCCTCCTCCTCCGCCTTCCCGGGCCCCGCAGTGTTCTGCTGCGCCCAGTCCTCCGCCTCTGCCTTCCCGGGCCCCGCAGTGTGTCGCCACTCCCAGTCCTCCTCCTCCTCCTCCTTCCCGGGCCCCGCAGTGTGCCGCCACTCCCAGTCCTCCTCCTCCTCCACCTTCCCGGGCCCCGCAGTGTGCCGCCACTCCCAGTCCTCCTCCTCCACCTTCCCGGGCCCTGCAGTGTGCCGCCACTCCCAGTCCTCCTCTGCCTTCCCGGGCCCCGCAGTGTGCCGCCACTCCCAGTCCGCCCCCTCTGCCTTCCCGAGCCCCGCAGTGTGCCGTCATGCCCAGTCCTCCTCCTCTGCCTTCCCGGGCCCCGCAGTGTGCCGCCACTCCCTGTCCTCCTCCTCTGCCTTCCCGGGCCCTGCAGTGTGCCGCCATGCCCAGTCCTCCTCCTCTGCCTTCCCGGGCCCCGCAGTGTGCCGCCATGCCCTCCTCCAGCCTCCCCGCGGCCTCCCCGCTGCGTTCGCCCCTGGCGTACGAGCCTGCCGTGCCCAGTCCTCCTCGGTGTGCCTCCCCGCCCTCTGCCAGCCTTCCCTTCACACCTCTCGTCGTCAAGCAGGAGCCCCTGTCCCCTGTCCGGATCCACGCAGAACCAGAACCACACCTTGAGGAGAAAAAGGTTCACTGTGCCCACAGCACCACCCCAGAGCTGCCTGTCCCACCTGTCCCCCCCCCTCGCACAGGTACCTCTCTCTCAGTTCATGCACACAGAATCTGTTTCTTTATACTACATGAATCACAAGGTTCCCACTTGAATTTTGAGACCGGAAAAGTCAACCAATTTCATACATTCTCTAGGGAAGGCGGGGGTATCGGGGACTTTTCGGGTCACTTTACAGCGTTTCACCAGATTGTATTTTGAAACTTGTTTCACACACATTAATTACATTAGATGGTGGTTACTTGCCTTTTATTGGCCACCGTTTCACTGTAGGCCAAGTGTTGTTGAAACGAGACGGTGTCCCCCCAGGACCTTTCTGAGGCACTAAAAATGTTAGGAGTTCACATATTCACACATATAAGTACTTCATGTGCCTCAGGACAGTTCAGTCGGTATTTGTGAACATGCGCCACTCTCTCCTGAAGCTAGAGATCAGACATATGCTGTGATGTAAAATGTGGATAGACAATTAATGGGTCTCTGACTTTATGAGGCCCTAAAATGTTTGTGTGAGCTCTTACACCCAAATTAGGTTTTAATTCCACGTCAGACCTTCTAGCAATGCTAGGATATGAACTAGGGCTATTATTATTATTTTTATTATCTTATGTTGTGGGATTTGTACAGCACTTTGGTAAACTTTGTTGTTTTTAAATGTGCTCTGTAAATAAAGTGGATTGGATTAATTAATTAAGTAGCCCCTTTCGTGACTGTGACGCAGCCAACGACATGACATTAAATAATTATGTTGCAACCTTCGTCTATCAAGCAAACAATTATATAAATATTTATATGTAGTTGATAGAGACAAAGGCAGATTTCGACTTAATTAAGCACATTTTTTTAAGACATATTTTTATATCGGTCGGGACACTTTAAAAAGGCAGCACAATTAACACAAATCTGTCCGACAATAACAAACGGCATTGCTTCGCTTCTTCGTCGACATGTCTGCTGCACATGTCCTTGTTGTTTTCAACACAGATCATCTCCACGTGCTTGTTGTAGAGAGGTGGAGTCGAGGCGCCGCTTACTTACGTTTCATTGGAATGGAGGCGCAAGATTTTGGAGGCAAAAAAATAAAGATTTAATACATTTTTATGTTCGCAGCTTGTGCCATCGAACGAAGCTTCGAAGTATTTAATAATACTTGATATAATATATATAATAATACTAATATGAACCTGGTTTTGGTGTAAGAGCTCACACATATATGTTTGCGGGCTCATTCATTGTCTATGAAGCAGCCCCAGGTTTTACATTCCTGTGACATCACCGCTTGGAGTATCTCTTGATTTCTAGCTTTAGGAGAGAGTGGAGCATGGTTACAAATACTGACTAAACTGTCCTAATTTTTTTTTTTTTTTAATTGTCGTGAAAACGGTGTTAAATCGTGGTAATAAAGTGGTATTTAAAAGGTCTTACTCTTAAATGTAACTTGTTGAAACCCGCAGATACCCTGGATTCACCTCTGGACCCTGTCGCCTGCCAGTTGTCTCCAGAAAGAACGCCTGCGCTTCACAGATCTAACGGCGAACCCACGCCAGGGAGCTTCAGAGCCCCCGGAGAACCCACAAGCTTCAGAGCTCCCGGAGAGTGCAGAGAGCAGGACCAGTGGGTGGATCAGTCGTTCGACAGCAAACTGACGCAAACGGAGACGAAACCCTTCGCCGTGTTTTCCCCAGCCAGCCGCAGGACCTCCGACTCCGGGAGCCTCGCCGATCCTTTGGCCCCGCCGGCTTGCGACGTCTCCATGGCGCCGCTCGTCCTCTCCGCCTCCCTCTCCCCGGCCGAGCTGAGCAGGTGCGGGAAGCGCGTGAGGAAGCTGAAGAAGAGGCGGGTGCTGAAGAAAGCCCAGGGGACGGAGCCGGCCGAGAACAGCGACACGGAGCTGGAGGGAGAATCCGCGAGGCCCGCGAGGCGGCTCCGGCCGCGCCGGAGGTCCAGCGGAGGTTCCCACGTCAGCACCTCCACGCCGCCGGCCACCGTGGACGAGGAGGGCGACAAGGCCAGAGAGAGGGAGGGGGAGGAGGAGGCCTCTGGCCCGCCGTCCCCAGCCGCCAAGCAGGTGGACTCGGACTCCTCTCTGGAGATGGTGGAGCTGCCCCAGGCTGCCGCCCCTGCGGCTGATGTGGTCAACATCGACTCGTCGGACCAAGAGGACAGCGGCATGGAGGTCACCATGGCCTGCCAGGACACCGAGACGGACAGCCAGACCTCAGGCCCGGCCCCAGACACATCCACGGCGGAGCCACAGCACCTTGGCTGCAATGAGGTCACATCCACCAGTGAGATGGATGTGTCTCCTGTTGCCAAGTATGAGAGGTAAGGATTGGCCATGTGTCACATTCAGTTGCATTTTTTGCCCTTTTAAGAAGACGACCCAAATTATACATTATTGCATTTAAAGAGATGCCACAGAAGATTTCCCATCGTAGTTTGTTAAATTTTAAAATGTCTTGTGGTGGAACCCGGAGAGGTTAATTAATGCACGTGATCAAGTCATCTTGGTTGACTTGATACAAATGTGTTGTTAAAACATGGTAAATCTAATACAATATAGGTTAGGAGTTCGGTAGAGGACTTGACATTCTCTGGCCAGGAGAACTGGGTCAAGCACCCCCCTCTCTCTGTGGGGTCACCTTATAAGCTATCTGGGATGAAAAGGGGGCGGGGAAGGGATGACCAGGTGATGGGTGAAGGAATGAGGGTACAAGGGGGAGGGGTGACCAGGTGAGGGGTGAAGGAATGACGGTACAAGGGGGAGGGATGACCAGGTGAGGGGTGAAGGAATGAGGGTACAAGGGGGGAGGGATGACCAGGTGAGGGGTGAAGGAATGAGGGTACAAGGGGGGAGGGATGACCAGGTGAGGGGTGAAGGAATGAGGGTACAAGGGGGAGGGGTGAAGGAATGAGGGTACAAGGGGGAGGGGTGACCAGGTGAGGGGTGAAGGAATGAGGGTACAAGGGGGAGGGGTGACCAGGTGAGGGGTGAAGGAATGAGGGTACAAGGGGGGAGGGATGGCCAGGTGAGGGGTGAAGGAATGAGGGTACAAGGGGTGAGGGGTGAAGGAATGAGAGTACAAGGGGGGAGGGATGGCCAGGTGAGGGGTGAAGGAATGAGGGTACAAGGGGGAGGGATGGCCAGGTGAGGGGTGAAGGAATGAGGGTACAAGGGGGAGGGATGGCCAGGTGAGGGGTGAAGGAATGAGGGTACAAGGGGGGAGGGATGACCAGGTGAGGGGTGAAGGAAAGAGGGTACAGGGGGGAGGGAGGTGTTAACAAAAGGCCATGAAAGGAAATGTCCAGTCTACAGGTAGTTCAGCAATAGATCATGCCTTTTATAACCTTAGATGCTCATGACACTAGTAATGGCTGGTGGTCACACTGCTGCCTCACAGCAAGAAGGTCCTGAGGTAGAACCCCGGCAGTAGGCCTTGCTGTTTGCATGTTCTCCTCAGGTTCACGCGGGTCTCCTCGCGGTACTCCAGTTTCCTCCCACGTCATAAAATAATAATAATAATAATAATAATAATAATAATAATAATAATAATAATAATAATAATAATAATAATAATAATAATAATAATAATAATAATAATAATGTGTTATTGTTAATGTTATTATTATTATCACGTCATAAAAGACACTCATCCTCACATTTCATTGGTCAGTCTAGGAATGTAACCTATTTTCTGATTGGTCTGTTGATAATTAGGTGGCCATTTTACTCGTGGGGGCCATTTTACACAGGCATTTAAGCTCCATTGTTCTCTTTTTTTTGGGTCATGTAACCCTGACGAAGGTATGTCGCACGAAACACGTTGGTTTTAATCGTATCCATAAAGAGAGTTATTTTTAGAGCATCCACCGGCCCTCAGAGAGCCGCTGGATTTCTCTCCCTTCCTGTGACATGCTGAGTTCCCAGGTCCCGGTAAACCACGGGACGAGCAAGAGGGTCAACCTCAAGCTGCTCGTCTGAGTCATGCCTCTGAGGCCATGCAATATAAATGGTTTGGTTCCGGTTGCCGACCGACCCTACCGATTTATGTGCGACACAAATTTATTTTATGAGTAAAAAAATTTAAAAAAAAGTTTTAAGTTTGATTAAATCTTAGTAACAAAGTGCAGTCCATGTCAATAATGAGAATATATAAAAAGCAAGTATTTCACAATATTTGCACAGCTCTCTAACGTCAGGATATTTAGTGAGTAGTATTTAGGGGTGGCATTACTTTTTAATACTACTACCTTTGTACATTGTACTTTTGTAGTACAGTGTCTTTGTATTTTAACCTTTAGTATATGGATATTAAACATGCTGGCACTCGGCAGAGTACATGCATCCATGTTGTCGGGAAAAATAAAATAAAATAAAATAAAAAGATTCCATATTCCCTAGTTGCCGTGGGAATTTTTTATTATTTCTTTTAATGAATTCCCTACCTACCCATGGCCTTAACTGACAACCAACAGGAACCAAACAATTAATTTGGTTAGGCCTGATTGCAGACACTTTAGTTTTAGATCAAAGCAGGAGAGCCGCTTCCGCCCAAGCCGCTAACAGACAGGGGCGTTCTCTCTCGTTCCTAACGTGTCGTCTGTCTCTCTTCCTGCAGCGACGTCCAGATGCCCCCGGCCTTGCCCAAGATGTCCAAGACGTCGATAGGTAGGTCACTCCGTCAGCACGGCACTACAGAGCTGTCTACAATGACACCATGGTATTTTGTTGGAAGACAGCGTTTCCCATAAATATAGTAGATCTATTGGTGGTGGTCCACCACAGTGTCAGACAGGCCCACCACAAATACACTTTACAAAATGGACAGAATTATAACACATTCATTATGTCTCGTCTTGCATGTATTGCCTTTTCCAGCCACGGATACATTAAGAATCATATCATAACATCACAGTTCTAACAACTTTTAAAAACACGTTTTATTTTCATCAGATGTTCTTTCTGACTAACAAATAAAATGTACAACATGATGCTGTTGTTGACATTTTAAGTTAAAATAATATACTGTATATATAATAAAAAATGTAACATAAAATTTTGTGTTTTCCTGCGCAAACATGGCACTGAGTAGTTTAACGAGTAAATGGTAAATGGCTGCATTTATATACCGTAGTGCTTTTATCCAAAGCGCTTTACAATTTGTTCCTCACATTTTACCCATTCACTCACACATTCACACACCGATGGCGGAGGCGACCATGCAAGGTGCCGACCTGCTCATCGGGAGCAGTTGGGGGTTAAGTGTCTTGCTCAAGGACACTTCGACACGCTGCCCGGGAGGAGCGGGAATCCAACCGGGAACCTCCGAATGGCCGGATGGGTCAAGTGCAGAGACTCAATTGCATCGGCGATACAAAAAATACAAAAAAAAGTGTGTGTGTGCTAGGGCTGACCTTCGATTTTTATTTTGGAATTCGAAGCTTCTGGGCCGAGATTCGATTTTAATTCGAAGCTTCCAAATAAAAATAAAAATGTAAAAAAAATTATAAATGTTTCTTTTTTTATTATTATTATTATTCTTTTTCTTTTTGGGACTTGTACAGCACTTTGTTCAACTTTGTCAGTGCTGTAAAGTTTAAACCTTTTTAAATCTTAGACAAACAAAACACTTTGCTTCCATGAAATATTGTAAGCCGTCATTTGAGGCTTTATAAAAGCAGCACAATGAACACAAATCTGTCAGTGCCGAGTCCGACCTCATCTTAAATAACAAACAGCATTGCTTGTTGTAGTTAACAAAGAGAGGCAGAGTTGATTTTGCAATAAAAAATAAAAAAATCATATATATTTTTTTATATAATCGAATTTTATTTTCATATTCGAATCCCATGCCCATCGAACGAAGCTTCGAAGTATTTAAGACAGCCCTAGTGTGTACCGCCCATCACATGTCTGTCGTTTGCATGCCAAATAAAGACATCTCCAAGTCCTGCATTATTACATTATTATTATATAACCAGACGACTGCTCTACCTACCGAGCCACTGTCGCCCCATTTGCCATTTAACAAGTACATGAGCACAGTAACGGACATAATCTGGAGTAATATTACCATATGCCGACGATCATATTCCAACTTTCTCATAGGCCGTGAGCTTATTCGGCTATTGTACGCAGGACACTGCGTTTACATGCGTCGACCCAGACCCAGAATACTCAAGTATCCCAAATAATATCAGAAATACTCTTAACACATGTGAACGCGCTCTCTTGTCAAGAGACAGAATTAGAGCTCCCACACTCTTTCCCTAGATCAAAATAGTCCCCCGGAGTGCCCAAATTACTTTTTAAGGGCAGGGTATTCATAGAGCTGATAGTTGACGTCCACAGACTGGACAGCCTGGTTAACTCTGTGATGGATGGACGCGTCTCTGCTGTATATTTAAACAGAAATATACAGTATTGATTGCCGCTGTGCCCTCCCTCCTTCTGTCTCAGACGCACGTGTCACCTGTCATCTGACGACGTCTATTCAATTAACGAACGGTACAATAATAATAATGTTAATATGATTAATAATACTAATAATAACAATATTAATACTAATGATCATGACGATAATACAAATACGAATAATGATAATAATTTGTTAAGTAAAAGTAAAACTGATTTAAAGGTAAATAAAGTTAGTATTTGTATAGAACCTTCCAATAAAATTGAGAAGGAAAGTGCCTCGGATATCCAAATAAAAACTTGCAGGAGCATTTGCATGAAAACAAATACGCACTTACACAAAAAAGACTGAGTAAAGGTAGGTTTTAGGGTGTCGAATCGGCTGACCTGATCTGGGGGAGGTGGTTCCAGAGTCGAGGGGCACCTTTTTGATTAGTTCACAAAACGTTTATTTGAATGGATATGATCATGACTCTGCCTATGTGGAAAGCTGTAGCACTGTTTTTTCCGATTAATTTCTATTTGTACCCTGCTGTGTGTGTGTGTGTGTGTGTGTGCATGCTTTAGTAGATGTTTCATCCGATCTCGGGGATGACGACATGCCCACCGAGGGCCAGTTTGAGGGCCACCAGGAGACGGTGAACTCCATGCAGATCCACAACGGGGTGCTGTACACCTGCTCCGGGGACCGCACGGTCAAGGCCTTCAACCTGGTGGTACGTTTCATCTTTCTAACCATCAACTTTAACCTTATCGTAGAAATCTAAAATAGGGGCGGCTAAGTGGCACAGTAGGCAAGGCCCTCGCCACTAACGCAGGAGATGCTGGGTTCGTGCCCAACTCTCGGCGTTGCTTCCGGCTTGGCTGGTCGTTCATACTAATACAATTGGCAGTGTTAGGGGGTGGGAAAGCCGGTGGGTGGGGATCGGACGTTGTGGACAGCGACTCCTACAGGTCGGTTGGTGCGCCTGTACAGCAGAAACAGGAAGTAGCGGGGGCAGCGTGAGCCTCCCACGCGTTACTCCTCGCCACTGAGAGATCGCGCTGTGCAGGTGAAAAGATGCGACGGCTGCCTCCTCGTGTACCGGAGGGGACACGTGATGCAAGGCTCGGTCCACATTGCAGCCGACCAGTGGGAGGCAACGTTCGAGACAGGGGAGGGTAGAATTGGATAATACGAAAAATTGGGATGGGAGAAAAATAGAAAATGGGGAGAAAAAGTAGATAAAAAAAAGAAAATCTAAAATAGATTTTTGAATCTCCCCCCCCCAAAGATATAGTGATATTTGACTTGCAGTATACGTTGCCCACTTATGTTTACATACAGAATATTCAGTTTGTTTGTTTTCTGGGCACATCCAGGACTGTGTACAGCCATTGAAGGTGTATTCCTGAAACAAAGCAGGACGTTTAAACTAAAGCCCTCAGATCATCTTCTCAAGTATCGTGAAGGAAATCATGAATTGCACGCGTTCCATGAAAATTGTATATATACCAGTATCTAAAATATTATTACAAGTATTTATAAATTGTTGTTTTAAATCTTTTTATTTTTCATGAGGTTTCACATTCAATCGACAGATCTACAGAATGTTCAGTGTCACTCTCATGAACAATTTTTAACAATTTTCCTTGTGCTCCCCACTCAATCCATTCTCCCATCTCTCACTCACACTCACACACTGGGACATACACACACGTACACGCGCACACACGCGCATACAGGCATACACACACACACATACACACATACACTTGCCCACATACACACAAATAAACAATTAGACAACAAAAAAAAGAAAATAATAATAATAAAAATAAAGTAAAATATGTAAAAAATTTATTTATAAATTGAAAACAGAACTGGTTGTATCTATAATCTATATTGCCTGTTCCAGCCACAAATACATTAAGAATCTGTGGGAAACGAATTCTGCTCTTAACAACAGAAGCAGAGGTATAAACATAACCTGTTCAATAATTACAAGTAGATAAGCAAAGTATCTAAAATATTATTACAAACTATTTTTGAAATCATGAAATCTCACACTCCTCATCAGATGTGTCTTAAGTATTTTCATTGACGTTTGTACGTTCTCCTCCCGGCTTAACTCCTCCTCCTCCCCTCCCGGGTTAACTCCTCCTCTCCTCCTTTCCTCTCCTCCTCCTCCTCCCCTCCTCTCCTCCTCCCCTCTCCTCCTCCTCCCCTCCTCCTCTCCTCCCCTCCCCTCTCCTCCTCCTCCCCTCCTCCTCTCCTTCTCCCCTCCTCCTCTCCTTCTCCTCCCCTCCTCCTCTCCTCCTCCTCCCCTCTCCTCCTCTCCTCCTCTCCTCCTCCCCTCCTCCTCCCCTCCCCTCCTCCCTCCTCCTCTCCTCCTCCCCTCCTCTCCTCCCCTCCTCCTCTCCTCCCCTCTCCTCCTCCTCCCCTCTCCCCTCCTCCCCTCCCCTCTCCTCCCCTCCTCCTCCTCCTCCTCTCCTCCCCTCCTCCTCCTCCTCTCCTCCTCTCCTCTCCTCCTCTCCTCTCCTCCTCCTCCAGACCCGTAAGTGTGTGTCTGTGTTTGAGGGCCACACCTCTAAGGTGAACTGCCTGTGGGTGTCGGCCATGCCGGGCCTCCAGCACCGCCTCTACTCTGGCTCCAGTGACCAGACCATCCGCTGCTACAGCCTCAAGGTGAGCGGCCCTTAGAGGAAACACTCCTCTCTTCCATGTGACCCTCTCTAAAGCTACACAGGCAAGGGTTCGCCTGGACAGTGTACTTATTATTTGAGTCAGTGTCAAGTGTTAGGGGAACCTACCCTTTATTTCTGGTGCAGTGTAGAGTCACCATCAATACATTAACCTTGTGTGAGAGTATACAATATTTGATGTAAAAGAAAACATCCAGTGAAAATAATCTAGTTTTTTGTTGAACAATGCCTGCGGTTGATGGAGAGAAGAGAATCTCCTGATTCAGATACAGCGATAGAGATGAAAGCGAGTCCTTTATCATAAACGGTTCCAAAGATATTACATGTTTTGCAAAACATGTCTAGTGCTGCGTGGCGGAGACACTATATTTATCGGACTACATTATTAGTATCACCACCAGCATGTTTCACCAGACAGAGTCCAATACATATTTTTAACTGCAAGAGAGAAGTGGGCAGTCTTGACATCTTCTTTTTCTATTCTTACAAACCAATGACTTGCACCTCTTTTGGGCGTGCTTTCTTTCTTTAATTTCTAAGCAGTGCTTAGTTACCACAGGTTGTCAGGTTATTAGTGGTGGTGGACCTGTGTGAGTTTGTGGTGGACCTGTGTGAGTTTGTGGTGGACCTGTGTGAGTTTGTGGTGGACCTGTGTGAGTTTGTGGTGGACCTGTGTGAGTTTGTGGTGGACCTGTCACCTGTGTGAGTTTGTGGTGGACCTGTGTGAGTTTGTGGTGGACCTGTGTGAGTTTGTGGTGGACGTGTGAGTTTGTGGTGGACGTGTGAGTTTGTGGTGGACCTGTGTGAGTTTGTGGTGGACCTGTCACCTGTGTGAGTTTGTGGTGGACCTGTGTGAGTTTGTGGTGGACCTGTGTGAGTTTGTGGTGGACCTGTGTGAGTTTGTGGTGGACGTGTGAGTTTGTGGTGGACCTGTGTGAGTTTGTGGTGGACCTGTGTGAGTTTGTGGTGGATGTGTGAGTTTGTGGTGGGCCTGTGTGAGTTTGTGGTGGATGTGTGAGTTTGTGGTGGACCTGTGTGAGTTTGTGGTGGACCTGTGTGAGTTTGTGGTGGACCTGTGAGAGTTTGTGGTGGACCTGTCACCTGTGTGAGTTTGTGGTGGACCTGTGTGAGTTTGTGGTGGACCTGTGTGAGTTTGTGGTGGACCTGTGTGAGTTTGTGGTGGACCTGTGTGAGTTTGTGGTGGACCTGTGTGAGTTTGTGGTGGACCTGTGTGAGTTTGTGGTGGACCTGTGTGAGTTTGTGGTGGATGTGTGAGTTTGTGGTGGACATGTGTGAGTTTGTGGTGGACCTGTGAGTTTGTGGTGGACCTGTCACCTGTGTGAGTTTGTGGTGGACCTGTCTGACCTTTCTTCTCCTATCCACCACAGACACGGCAGTGCGTGGACCAATTCTTCCTGTCAGAGCGGGTCCTCTGCCTCCACAGCCGCTGGCATGTTCTGTACGCCGGCCTGGTCAACGGCACCGTCGTCACCTTCAACCTCAAGGTGAGAACCACCAAGTGTAACAAAAGAATACATTCCAGGGTTCTGTGGTGACATTGTTCTTTGAAGGAGCAAATTAGGAGCGCTGTGAATAAATGATTTGTGAAAATGATTATCGATGTCTTCCTGGAAACATGCATTTATTTTTAAGAGCACATGCTACTAAATTGGTTACAGTAGCCAATAGAACCCTACATTTATTTTAAATGGTAAATGGACATTCCATTTATATTATACTGCATTTATTTTGCTCTTTTATCCAAAGCACTTTACAACTTATGCCTCACATTCACCCATTCACTCACACATTCACACACCGACGGCGGAGGCGACCATGCAAGGTGGCAACCTGCTCATCAGGAGCAGTTAGGGGTTAAGTATCTTGCTCAAGGACACTTTAACCCTTTCACTACCACACTACCAAATTGTTAACCCTTTCACTGCCACACTACAGACGGTTGACTGTTTACCCTTTCACGACCACGCTACAGAAGGCTAACCTAACCGTCTGTAGTGTGGTAGTGAAAGGGTTAACCTTCTGTAGTGTGGTCGTGAAATGGTTAATGCGCTGCCAGGAGAAGCCCCGGAATCGTGAAATGGTTAATGCGCTGCCAGGAGAAGCCCGGAATCGAACCGGGAACCAGACGACCGCTCTCCCCTCCTGAGCCACTAATCCTAATCTCACTCTCCCTCCTCCTCCTCCTCTCTACCTCTGCGGCCCTTCAGACCAACAAGCAGCTGGATGTGTTCGAGTGCCACGGGCCCCGGGCGGTGAGCTGCCTGGCCTCGGCCCAGGAGGGCGCCCGGAGGCTGCTGCTGGTGGGCTCCTACGACAACAGCATCAGCGTGCGGGACGCCAAGAGCGGACTGCTGCTGCGCAGCCTGGACGGTCACACCAAGACGGTGCTCTGCCTGAAGGTACGTCTGGGAGGAGCCTTTAATCTGTAGACTCTATACAACAGCTTGTCAATAGTGTCCGTCAGTAACCTGTCACACCAAGACGGTGCTCTGCCTGAAGGTACGCCTGGGAGGAGCCTTTAATCTGTAGACTCTCTACAACAGCTTGTCAATAGTGTCCGTCAGTAACCTGTCACACCAAGACGGTGCTCTGCCTGAAGGTACGCCTGGGAGGAGCCTTTAATCTGTAGACTCTCTACAACAGCTTGTCAATAGTGTCCGTCAGTAACCTGTCACACCAAGACGGTGCTCTGCCTGAAGGTACGTCTGTCTGGGAGCACAACATCTCAAGTTCAAGTTTCAAGTTTGTTTATTAGTTGTCACAATAAAATACATGTACTTTACGGTGAAATGCTTGGTTCTGTATGAGCCCCTGAGAGTGTGCTTCATACAGTAAAAAAAAGTAAGTAAAAAAGTAAGTAAAAGAGGAATATACAATATACAATCTAAAGTACAGCCTAAGTACAGTGAGTAAAAATGAGTAAACAGTGAGGTAAACATCTCTCTACAACAGCTTGTCAATACCGTAATTTTCGCACTATAAGCCGCAGCAGCTAAATTGAATGATGTGTACATATATAAGCCGCACTGGACTATAAGCCGCAGGTGTTTTAATGTTTAATTACCATGTGTAAGGGTTTGTGCACAGAGGGGATTGTCGGGAAAGAGATGGCTGTATGAGGAAGCTCCCATTTATTAACATTTTTGTTTAAACAGGAACGATAGCCAGTTAGCAGCACCGGGTACAGTAGGTAGCAACGTTAGCTCTCATAACGTTAGCCAGTTAGCAGCTCCGGGTACAGTAGGTAGCAACGTTAGCTCTCATAACGTTAGCCAGTTAGCAGCTCCGGGTACAGTAGGTAGCAACGTTAGCTCTCATAACGTTAGCCAGTTAGCAGCGCCGGGTACAGTAGGTAGCAACGTTAGCTCTCATAACGTTAGCCAGTTAGCAGCTCCCAGTTTGCAGCTCCGGGTACAGTAGGTAGCAACGTTAGCTCTCATAACGTTAGCAGCGCCGGGTACAGTAGGTAGCAACGTTAGCTCTCATAACGTTAGCCAGTTAGCAGCGCCGGGTACAGTAGGTAGCAACGTTAGCTCTCATAACGTTAGCCAGTTAGCAGCGCCGGGTACAGTAGGTAGCAACGTTAGCTCTCAACGTTAGCCACTTAGCAGCGCCGGGTACAGTAGGTAGCAACGTTAGCTCTCATAATGTTAGCCAGTTAGCAGCGCCGGGTACAGTAGGTAGCAACGTTAGCTCTCATAACGTTAGCCAGTTAGCAGCGCCGGGTACAGTAGGTAGCAACGTTAGCTCTCATAATGTTAGCCAGTTAGCAGCGCCGGGTACAGTAGGTAGCAACGTTAGCTCTCATAACGTTAGCCAGTTAGCAGCGCCGGGTACAGTAGGTAGGCAGCATGTTGAAAGAGGAGCTCTGAGCTGCTCATGCACTCCTCTTGCCGTAATGGTTTGTTGACGTGGTTGACGTGCACTGCTGCAGCAGATTTAGGAGTCTGATCTGATGGCTAACTTCTAAGAACTTCTACTCATGTACAATAGAGAGCATCTTGACCGGCAACATCACCTCCTGGTTTGGGAATAGCACTGCACAAGACCAAAGCAGACTACAAAGAGTGACACGTTCAGCCGAACGCACAATTGGAGGGGGGCTCCCCACCCTCCAGAACATTTACTACAAGCGTTGCAAGGGCAAGGCTAAGAGAATCATTAAAGACTCCAGTCACCCGAACAACTGCCTCTTTGAACTGCTGCGGTCAGGCAAGCGATACAGGAGTCTCAAGGCGAGCACAGAAAGACTCAGAAGAAGCTTCTATCCCCAGGCCATCAGGCTGCTAAACGAACAATGAATGAACACTACACAACAACAACCACCAAACGCACATAGCACACACATCCACACGCACACACTCACTTTAAACAAACACACTGTAGCACCCACTCCCCACACTTTATATTTATGGATGAAGGATTGCACTACAACTCGTACACCTTACTGTAAATTGTACCTAAAATTGTACCTCATCCCATTTCTGCTTTGCACTAGATAGTACTGTACATTAGTACACTGCATAGTATTGTGTATTGTATATTATATGGTAACTCAGAACATTGTACATATGTCTATACCGAACACTGTGACCTCATTTTTTCTTCTAAATTCATGCTATATTATGTTATTATGTTATTTGATACTATCTTGTCTAGCACAGTCTCTGGAGCGTAACAGTAAGAAGCATTTTGTATGAAAGTATTCTGTACTTCTGTATGACAACTATTAAAGAACTTGAACTTGGTCACAGAGCTGAGGGAGTGCGCCCAGTTAGCTGTAAAAATCCATAGATTAGCCGCAGGGTCGAAAAATGGGGGGAAAAGCCGCGGCTTATAGTCCGAAAAGTACGGTAGTTCTCTCTCAATAGCACAGTTCTCATGGATGGAAATTAACTAACCTGTTGGACGAGGTCTTTATTCAGCCTTCCTCTCTTTTGCTCTCAGGTGGTGAATGACCTGGTGTTCAGTGGCTCCAGTGATCAGACCGTCCACGCCCACAATATCCACGTGAGTCATTCAGTACATTAATGCACCGATACAGATACCGGTGTTCAGCTCAGATTCAAGATTCAATACCGGTAGTTTTATTCATTTGAGGTGGCTAAGTGGCGCAGTGGGCAAGGCGCTCGCCACTAATGCAGGAGATGCTGGGTTCGAGCCCAGCTCTCGGCATTGCTACC
The DNA here is from genome assembly GCF_963971535.1 of Notolepis coatsorum. NCBI lineage: Eukaryota > Metazoa > Chordata > Actinopteri > Aulopiformes > Paralepididae > Notolepis > Notolepis coatsorum. The sequence goes on along the minus strand of NC_140167.1, from coordinate 14,395,661 downwards.
AGCTTGGCTGGTCGTTCATACTAACACAATTGGCAGTGTTAGGGGTGGGAAGCTGGTGGGTGGGGATCGGACGTTGTGGACAGCGACTCCTACAGGTCGGTTGGTGCGCCTGCGCAGCAGAATCAGGAAGCAGCGGGGGCGGCGTGTCCCTCCCACGCAGACCCTCGTCGCTGAGAGATCGCGCTGTGCAGGTGAAAAGATGCAACGGCTGCCTCCTTGTGTACCGGAGGGGACACGTGATGCAAGGCTTCGTCCACATTGCAGCCGGCCAGTGGGAGGCATGGCCTAACAGCGTTCGAGACAGGGGAGGGTAGAATTGGACAAATACGAAATTGGGATTGAAAAAGTGGATACAATTTTTATTTTTTTATTTATCACATACATACCAGGGCATACCGTGAAATGCGGTTGGCCATGCCCGCTTCGATTGTCCAATAAAACAATAGTAATAGTAATAAAAAAAAAAAAAAGATAACTAGAATAGACATGGTACCAGGCTGAAATAGATACTAGTTTAGGAATTCGGTCCGATACCAGGCTAAAATAGATACTAGTATATGATGTCGGTCGGTCGCTTTGGATAAAAGCGTCAGCTAAATGACAAATGATAAATGTAAATGTATATTGATTGATACCAGGCTAAAATAGACACTAGTATAGGATGTCGGGCTGCTCCAACGGATCACCACCTTAACGCGGTGGGGCAGTTTGTGTGTCTCAATGACCCCTAGAGCTATGTCGGCAGGAGTCTTGTACTCCTAGCAGGGTCACCCATGCCGAACAGGTCGAAGGAGAGAGACCAGACGAAGAGTGATCCAACTGGTCCTCCAGGTTGGGGGTTGGGCTGAGGGCTGATATAACCCGCTCCCGGAAAAACACTTTATTACAGAAACCAGAAACAGAGCAAATTCACACAATCTTCGAGACGCCATAGCCAGTCCTTCTTGCAACAGGAGAGATCGCGCCGCGCAGGTGGAAAGATGCGACTGCTGTTACCTCGAGTATCGGAGGGGACTCGTGCTATGTATGACTTAGTCCACATTGCAGCCGGCTTGTGGGAGGCAAGAAACAGCGTTCGAGACAGGGGAGGGTTGAATTGGATGATACGAAATTGGGATGGGAGAAAAATTGAAATGGGAGAAAAAGTGGATAAAAAAAAAGAAATTGGGAATTGGAACGTACAAACACTGTACAGGAGCGGCAATATTGCCATAGTAGCAAGAGAGATGACAACCAGAGGAATCGACATCATAGGAATCAGCTAAACACACTGGACGGGGCAAGGAAAAGTGGAGCTTGCAACCGGAGAATCCATCATTTACTCAGGAAGAGATGATGACAACCACAGACAAGGGGTGGGCATAGTGATGTCTAAAAAAGCAGCAAGAGCACTGATAGATTGGACACCAGTCAGTGAAAGGATCATTCAAGCTAGGTACCATTCCCAACACATCAAGCTCACAGTTGTCCACATCTATGCACCCACAGAAGATGCAGAGGATCAAGTAAAAAATTAGTTCTACAGGAGACTGCAAGACAAAAAACAAGAGGATCCTTGGCACACACTCAGAAAGAATCAAGAAACGGCTAAAAGCAAAGTACACAGAGAAGGATAGAGAAACAAAGAGAAGTATAAAGACAGACAAAAAGAAATGGATGGAGAACATTGCAAGTGAAGCAGAAGAAGCTGCAAGGAAACAACAAATGAAGACACTGTACAGTCTTACGAAGGCACTGTGCAACGAGAGACCTAGACAGAGCAGTACTGGACAAGAATGGCAACCTCATCAGCGGAAAAGATGCAGTGCAGGCAAGGTGGACAGAACCCCAATATAATAGCATTTACAGAGGAGTATATTAGATCTCTCTAGTGGAGAATAAAAAGAAATGTGTGTCCACTGACCCCAAACTGATGGTCTAAGTCTATACTGTTCAGTAAAAGCGCTGGATCAGATCAGCACTCTGGATCAGTATCGACAGTGAAAAAGTGGTATCTGTGCATCCCTAGTTAAAAAAGCAACCAACCAGGCGGTCAGGTGGCATAGCGGAGATTGTGCTCGTCACCAATGCAGGAGATGCTGGGTTCGAGCCCAGCTCTCGGCGTTGCCACCAGCTTGGCTGGCCGTTCACACTAATACAATTGGCAGTATTAGGGGGTGGGGAAGCTGGCGGGTGGGAATCTGGCGTTGTGGACAGCGATGCCTACAGGTCAGGTCTCGGCGCTTGCTAAGCGGGGCAGGACTTGGTGGAGATAGCGTGCCCTCCCACGCATTACACTTCACCAATGAGAGTCCTCGCTGCCAAGTGAAAAGACGTCACTGGCTGTCGGCGCACGTCTCGGAGGAAGCGTGCGATCGACTCGTGACGCCCTTGTACCGACTTGTAGGAGAACATGCATACAGCAGCCAGGTAGGGGAGGGGGGGGGGAATTGGCACAACGACTAATTGGTACGAGAGAAAATCAGAGAAATCAGAAATCAGAAAGAAAAAGAAAAAATAAAGCAACCAACCACGTTATGCTTCTTAAATGACACATCCCACGTCTCTTACCGTGACTCTTTCTCCTCTCGTTCCTGTTCCGTGGAGCAGACAGGAGAACTGGTGCGTATTTACAAAGGCCACAACCACGCGGTGACGGTAGTGGCCATCCTGGGGAAGGTGATGGTGACGGCATGTCTGGACAAACTAGTCCGCATCTACGAGCTACAGGTCTGTCTCTCTCTTTGCTTTAACGGTTCAGTCTAATCAAGCTCCATAAGAAGTCTCTATTCCTGTTTATTTCTCTGTGGTGTGGCTACCCATTGCTTTTAGATAATAGATTAGATTCAAACGTATTGTCATTATACAGTACAGTACAACGAAAAGAAGTTTGACATCCAACCAGAGTGCAAATGTAACAGTAAAGTGCAATTGTAATATACAATGAACAGGTGATTAAGCTGGGTATACAATATATATAAATTAGTACTACTACTACTACTAAGAGTAATAGTGCTAATCAGGTGTATGTACAGAGTTGTAGTATTATATTAATATGTACGGGTATGAAAATAATAAGTGGTACTGGCCAGCAGCGTAACTAGTAATTTTGTAAGAGTAGAACATGTCTCTATTCCTGTTTTCATGGTGTGGCTACCAATTGCTTTACGCTTTGGATCAGCGTAAAGATCTTTGGTCCCTTGAAACCAGCGCCATCAAGCCTAATTCAATCAATATTGAATCTAATCAAATCGGGACCTTGTGAATTGAAATCACATTGAATTGTGTAATCAGTGCCGATATCCGGTCCTAAATCTCATTATCTCCTGCTTGTTTTTTGTTTCCTTCTCCACAGTCACATGACCGGCTGCAGATGTACGGTGGGAACAACGACATGGTGATGTGTATGGCCATCCACAAGAGCATGGTGAGAGATCTGTCCACTCATGTCTCAGGGACGTCAAAGACTGTGTCCAGTTTGGTCCAAAACAGATCTTAGGGACCGCCCCGGGACGGCAAATGAAAAAAAAGGCTGAATTCATATACAACCGAATTGTCTGGATTTGGGATTTCTTATTTAAAAAATAAATGTCATCAGTTTGGGACAGATATAATTGTAGTTTGGAACAAGTTTCAGGATGTTTGTGAAAGTAGGCCCTTCTGTTCACTCCACTCACTGTGTCAGAACAGGAGACCTTTTAAACATTTATTTTTAAATGATTATTATTGTTATTGAAAACTAGGTGTTGTTAACCCATCACTTGTGTGTTTTATGCTTCAGATCTACACGGGATGCTACGACGGCAGTGTGCAGGCGGTCAAGCTGAACCTGATGCAGAACCACCGCTGTTGGGTAAGATGAGGGACGGGGGCGAATTGTAATAGCTGTGATTGTGGACGAATGGGACAAAATATTATCTTTGCAAATTTTGTATTCGTGTTGTATTTGCCATTCGGTACACACACATTCATCCAAGGCGCCGTACAGTGCCGTTGGTGCAGTGGGAATCAAACCCCCCTAACCCGCTCAGTGTTGGTGCCATTGGCCATATTCACACGGCGGCCAATTTGCTCTTATGTCATGCTCGAGTTGGGATTCCTTGCAAAACAGGGTGGAAAGGAATCCCAACCTGAGCATGACATAAGCGCAAAATTGCCGCCGTGTGAATATGGTCAATGCTCTATTCCAGGGTATCTGCAGGGTATTAAAGAGAGCTTGGTGCGTCTGGCGAGAGCTTGTATGGAACGTGCAAGAATTAAAATTGGCGCGCAGCCGCCAGTTCAGTGTCGCTATGTGTTGCTTTTTTGCTAGTATGGTTTAAGTTTAAGTTTGTTTATAAATTTTTTTAACCCAGGGACAATGCACATTAATCAACATCTTCAGTTTGTTTCAATGTAAATGTGCCAGAATTAGCTAATGAGCTAGTTTTCATCTGTAGTCCCTGCCTACCATGCATGGTCCTGGAATTGGTCTTGGGCGGGTTAAAACCACATAAATAAATCAAAACAAAAGTTTGACAGAATCAGGTTGTTGTTGATTCCAGATCACTAACGCGGTTGTGGTGTGTTGTGTTGACTAGTGGCACGGCTGCGCGATGATCTTCGGGGTGCTGGAGCACCTGCAGCAGCACCTGGTCAACGACCACGTCAGCCCCACCTGCCAGACGCTCAAGTGTCGCTGGAAGAACTGTGACGAGTTCTTCTCCTCTCGCAACGGCTCCAAGCAGGTCCGTCTCGCCCGCGCCCCCCTCCTTCAGGGACATTTCAAGAGCCGGGATGACTCCTTTTATTTGATTATTTTTAACTAAATACACCTGAGATGGTCATCTTGTAAACCTAATGTCATGGTTAACCGGGCCATCCTGCCTCTTGAAATAATCCAGTATTGTTGAAAAATAAAGAACTTGTTTAATTTATTTTCTTGAGAATCCTGTTTTCTTCCTACGCATTTACCTGTTGAAATGTTTTGGAACACGGTTTTGGTGCTTTAAATCGGTCAGATCCACACTTCCCCCGGGGGCTATGGGCATTTGACTTTGAACCGCCCAAGACTGTTTTGGAATGGAGTTGTGTTGTGTTGTGTTGTGGTTGCAGACACAACTTACCACACTTCCTGGTGTTCATTACGAATTCTACAGCTCTGACTCATGTTACTGTATGGCCATTTCTAAAAATACTAGGGTAATGTCTTGGGTTTTAGGAAAAGCAATGAGAGCCAGAGAAACTAGAGTAGAGAGGAGCCCCGATACAGCGATGGGCTCCACTATTTCTAGTACATGTTCTTCACACGATCAGATCACATTAGCATGTTGAATGGATGCTTAAGGCTGTTTGTAAAGTTTGGGGGAAGATTACCTTTTCCATTAGACGTTGCCTCCGTCATAGGTGGTGTCATTCCATCAAATTATTGGGTGTCGGGTGGCATGTGGTTTGGTCATGCCCCTACGTGACATTTAACGAGACCTATACGTGAGTAAGAGCTTTAGCTTGGGTTCCCTCGTTTGGTTCCCCTCAGGCACTTCCTGTGAACAGGTCTTTGACTCTTTCTAATTAAGATTTTATGGGCCTGACACCAGCTGGTTGGTCGCTATCATCTCTCGGGCCTCAGTTCCCACTTGGCATGAAGTAACTTTGGACAGCGGTCGCTATGGCGATACACCGAGTAGCATGGAATTGTGATTTCTGAGTTCTTTGTTTGTCCTGTGAGTGGGATGTGCTATATTTAAGCTGCTGCGATGCATGTCTCATGTCTCTTGACTCACAGGCAGCAGTTACAAAGATACTTAAACACAGGGACTAATAGTGAGACACAGTCTCAGAGTCGAGCACCATCGCCCTTCCTACCTATGTGTCTTCATCACACAGAAAAGTGCTGGACTATTTGCGTTCTCAGTACTTCTTTATGCTGTCTGTTCCAAATGTCTGTACAGAAATTGGAAAATAGTTGGACATTTGGAAATGTGTGTTCCCTGTGCTTTTTTCTTTCTTTTTTATTATTATACATTTTTTGTCTCCTTTTGTGTCTTGGCCAGGTCTCCCTCGGAAAGGAGATTCTCAATCTCAATGGGAATGTCCTGGTTAAATAAAAACTGAATAAGTTGCAGATATTTACAGTGAATGGTTGTCAAAACGACTATCTTATCCATACTGCTTGAAAAGTATTCCAAATTTGGTCTTTTGACTCAATTAATCATATCTCACTTTTGGTTACTAGATTGTCAAATCACTTCGGCTACCTTTTAGGAAATGTTTGTGAGGTTTTCATCTCCAAAGAGCAATGAGGAAAAGATTCACATCATAAGCGAATCTCAGGTTTTTGCCACTGCTGCCATAGTTTTGTTTTGTCCTGTTCTGTTTGCTCTGTTCTGTTTTTGTTTCTTAGTTTAGGTCACCGTTATCCTCTCCCCTCCCCCCTTTTTTGTATTATTGTAAAGCGCCTTGGGTACATGAAAGGCGCTATATAAATTCAAGCCATTATTATTATTATTATTATTATTATAGTGACATCACCATGGTGGCAACACGGTGAACATTCCGATAATGTGAACTTTCCGATGGTTTTGTACCCGGAGAACTTATAGTCACGCCAAAGTTTCAATAACCACTCGACTAAAAAACAACCCTTAAAAGTGCTTTAATTGTCTTTTCTTGTGTCCCGTCCTGCAGGGGATGTCCAAGCACATGCATAAACACGCCGAGGAGTTGAACGCGTCTTATCTCTCTTCCTGAGGAACCCGGCTGAACCGGAGTCTTGGAAGGCGGGAGGGGAGAACACGGCCACCCCGCCTCCACACGCCCTCCCATATTGGGAGGCTCCCCCTTGGACCTACTAAGCCGAGCAGTGCTCCCCCAGGAGTCTCGATAGGTGCTGAGTCTGACTTCATCCATTACCTCCACTGTGGGAATCCAGCTATAGCCCTATTCGCATGGGACTAGTATTTACGTGGGGACCCATGGTAACAGGAGATATTGTGTGATATCCAGATGCCCCTTTCGCACGGGATACGTTTTATTTACCCAGGTGTGTCCTGAGATTGAAGTTGAAAACCTAGTTTTGACTGTTTGGGTTGCGCGATCAAAATAGGCCTACTTCGACATTTTAAATTCAATTCTATGACAATCCATTGAACTGGATAACAGTTACAGTATCTGCACCAACTTCCGACAGGGGATATATTTAATATATATTTTTCAAGAAGCGAATTGTAGACCTATCGATCTCCACACTGAACCAGCTTGGTTTGGCATTTGTACTCAAATCGCATTTAAAACCTTCCTGTATCGATTTTACTACTACCAAAACATTTATTACCACCCCAAATTACAGAGATGCCGATTCGCAACGGGACTGATATTATCAGATGAGCACTGTGTTTACAGAAATGTGGTACGTAATTTGCGCTGGAATTTCTACTTTTTACAATTTACCGACATGGCAGATTCACACGCGATTGAGATCACAGACGTCCTCCGCAATTATTGCAAATGACTAGAGGTCCCTAGGTAATACTAGTCCAGTGTGACTAGGGGCTCCCTGGGTAACACTAGTCCCGTGTGACTAGGGACTTGTGTCGTCAATAGTCAGAGGGAGGTTGTGCTGCTGTTTGTTTCTCTTTTTTTCTTCTTCTTTTTTTTTACCTTCAACAAACATGCCTTTCTCTCCGTCTGTCTCTGACCATCACTGACCAAATAAGACAAAGAAACACAGGACTGTTTTAAAGGAAGAAACTCGGGTTACTGCTGGTATTTTAGAGAGTGATTGCTATGCTGTTTCAAACTGCCACGAATGACAAACTCGCCTCCGTTTTCAAAGACTGGACTGGCTACAATATGGCATGGGTTAGGAGATGTTTTTGTTGTTTGTTACGAGTGCAGTTGTGATGTCATGTTGAGCAACCTTTTAGTTTATTTTTTATTGCCATTATTCCCTCAAGGTGAACTTAAGTTTGGGTGAGAATAGCTTAATGGGTGCTTGGAACCCAACTGAGATTTCATGGTGTAGTTTGCCATATTTCAGTTCAATAGTGTGATCATATAAGAGTATTAAAGTTTTCAAGGAGTTCAATTGAAGTGCGATTTTAATTTTTTTCTCTTTTGAGTGATTTCCCCCCCCCCCTCCGAAACCCATGACTAACATTCTCTTTCTTGTTAGTGATGTGGGTTAATTTTACCTTTTTTATTTTTTGGTAACCCGTTTCGTTTTTCAATAACCTTAGCTAACATTCTCTTTCTTGTTAGAGACGTCGATTTACGCTTACGGGTTCATTTTTAACACGCTTTGCTAACAATCTTTTATTTTGTTGTCGTCAGTGACATGGATTTACATTTACTTTCGTTTCCCTTCTTTTCTTTTGCTCATTGATATTAAGGCGAAGATGAAGGACTTTGGTGCGGTGTGACTCGGTTTGAGGATTGCTCATGTTTTGCTGTGCTGAGGCAGCAACATGGCGGAGTGTTCTTGTGTGCGTGCGTATGTGTGTGTTAACGTTAGTTATTTTCATGTGTGACCGCGTTTCCGTGCGAGTGATTTTCCCCCTCGGTTGTCTGTAGTAGGACACGCACAGCGGGATTTAAGTATTCACGTTCTTTTTTTTATCCAAAGAACGATTGTGGACGTTCCGTTTTGTATCGACAGGATTCCTCGTGGAGTCTCTTTTATAGGGAGCGTGGAGTAGAATGCATGGAAGCCCCCCCCCCCCCCCCCCCCCCCCCCCCAGAGTAAATTTATATATTTGAACACTAGATGTTGGTGCTGAGGTGAAGGCTGTTGAGAGGAGGTGTTTTGAAGGAAGAGCTTGATGAACAGAATCAGGAATAATCTCCCATGCCATACTTCACACTCTTGAAAACACCAAGATCTACACCAGATACAAGACACAAGCTGATACACAAAGCGGGGTTTGTTTTGTTTTTTTTCTTCCCCCCCTTTCTTTAACTAAAGAGATATTTTTGAATGAAAACACAACACATTTTTTTACATTCAGTTTTAATCAAACGTGAAAGTTCAATAATGAATTCTTTCCTGGCATATTTGTAGCGGCAGCTCTCTTCGGTTGTATACAATGTTTGAGGTTTTTTAAGTTCTCGGTTGAAACCTGTAGTCCCACATAGCAGCGGAAGCAGCCGTTGTCTTCAGGACATCAGCACCTTAATCTGCCCACGGTTGTTTTAAACGCTGAGGGACGCATGCAATGTAACTCTTACCTGGCATTCCTGAGTTTCTTCTACAAGTTTTATTTCTTTTTTTGAGTTATTGCCAACAGTTGTGAAATTATAACAGATGTTTTATAAGAAAACGTTAATCTAAATAAAATTGTTAAAATAATAATAATAAAAAAAAAGGATTTGCAACATTGTAAACCAGTTTTATGTCTTTTTTTCATTTTCCCCAATGAGCTGTGTTACTTTTAAAGAGTATCCAGACATTAGCATCAGTCGGCTACGTGTAACTAGGAAGTAATCGCACTGTTCTTTCCTTAGATAAAAAGCAGAACGGCGGACAAACCGTTTCAATGTGAAAACCACCGGTAGAAGCAGTCAAACGCAAATAACTACACAATTATTTATTTGGTTAAAATGGTTAAAAAATTCAGTACACTCATTTGACCAAAGCTTTAATAGAAAACCACAAGAAAGCAGAAGTCCAACCCATAGCCATATTCACAACTCCATTTCTAGAAATTTGAGTGCTGTTGTAACTCTGCTTTAAAGAAAGCCGTCTTGCTCCACAATTGTCTTTTCTTTTCTTTTCTTTGCTTCTTTTGTTGTTTTTCTTTTTGCAGTGGAGAGTCTGTTCTTTGATTGGCAGGTTCCTCTAGGACCACATGCAGAACTGAAAGACTTGTAGACTGTACAGTTTTGATGGAAGAGGGGGGGGGGGGCAGGGGGGGTATGGATGGGGGGGGGGGGGGGGGGGGGGGGGTTCCCACTGGCTGTAGTTGGGATGACCAAAAGGCCTGACCGTAATCCTTTGCCACAATTGTACCAGTTCATCCATTGTCCACCAGAGAGCCTGGTCTGGTGTTTGTAGAGGTGCTCCTACCACTTGAGGTTTGATTTGATTAAAAGATGATATAGGTGCGGGTGTGGGGGTGGGTAGGTAGGTAGGTGGGTGGGGGTGGGTTGTTTGGGTTCGAAGAGCAGGATACAGTCAATGCCAGGCATAGTTTAGTCGGTGAGATGAAACAGTGAATAATACAATGATGGATTACTGGGGGGGAGGCTCCGTGAGGTATCATGACAGTAAAAGAGAGGTGGTGTGTGTTTTGATGCCTGAGAAAAGTACGGTACATGTGTTATTATGGGAAATGTGTGTTTTAATAAAAAGAAGAAAAAAAAGACCAAGGCTGAATTTGAAGGATATTTCAGCGAGACTGGTTTGACAGGGCAGGAAAAGGAAGTGATAAGAAGCCTGAGACCTGGACAAGAGGGAAGAAGAGGAAGTAGGAAGAAAGATAAGTGCTGAGGGAGATAGATGGGAAGGAAGAGGTAGTGAAGGAAATTAAGGAGCAGAGGGAGAGAGAGAGATGGAACAGGGAGAGAGTGGAGGGAGGTGGATGGGAGCTAATGGTGGTCTGGCACGGGGAGTAATGAGGTAAAGGCTGGTAGTTCTGGTCCTCGCATGGAGTGGAGCTCACCTGAGAAGATGGGCTTTTCTTAGGCGTACATGGTCAACTGGAGCCACTGCACAACAAGAGAGGAGACGTTCACATCCGTTAATTTCAACCCGTTCAAGGTATAGCTTTACGTTTTATCCTTTCAGGTATAGCTTTACATTTTATCCTTTCAGGTATAGCTTTTTTTTTTTCGTTTGCCATTGTGACATCACTGTTAGAATGTTCGGTTTTTTTTGTATCCACTTTTTCTCCCCATTTTCTATTTTTCTCCCATCCCAATTTCGTAGTATCCAATTCTTCCCTCCCCTGTCTTGAACGTTGCTAGACTATGCCTCCCACTGGTCGGCTGTAGTGAGGACAGAAGCCATGCATCACGTGTCCCCTCCGGTACACGAGGAGGCAGCCTGTCGCATCTTTTCACCGCAGCAGCACGAACTCTCAGTGGCGAGGAGTAACGCGTGGGAGGCTCACGCTGGCCCCGCTACTTCCTGCTTCTGCCGCACCGGCGTCACCAAACCGACCTGTAGGAGTCGCTGTCCACAACGTCCAATCCCCACCCACTTTCCCACCCTCTAACACTTGCCAATTGTGTTAGTATGAACGACCGGCCAGCCGGTAGCAACGCCGAGAGCTGGGCTCGAACCCAGCTTATCCTGCGTTATTGGCGAGCGCCTTGCCCACTGCGCCAATCAGCCGCCCCGGTTCTCACAATTCTAATATTGCATGTGAGACCATACGCCTAAGATGGAATACACTTTACATTTAATTACATGGCGTCTGCATATTGAGAGCTGAAGGCTGTAGGGTCCATTGCAAAACAAAATCACTAAGGGGGCTTCTGACACTAGAGGTGGCTGCAGGTGTAAGCTGGGTTATGTACATGGGCTGGTTTCAGATAGCTGGTCTCACTAGGAGGAGAGCCAAACCGTATTGTTCAGTATCTATTGATTAGTATCAGTTATTGGCAGCCGCACAGCGTGGAGGAGACGTTGCAATTTCCTGTAACCTTGATGTGGTCAGCCTAATTGACCTATCTCAAACCCCTGCCCTCTTTTCTTGATCCTCCAATCACAACTGCGACAGTTGCGATTGGAGGATCATGTAAAGAGGGCGTGTCGACTGTGTTGTCTGCTTCAACCGAGTTATAAACTGAGTAACCGGCAGGTCTAGCTCTTAACACCTGACCGCATGCTAGTTACACTGCTGGCCAGTATGACTTACTACCATACTGTCTTTATATACCTGAATCACTGTACATATTAATACTACAGCTCTGTACATCTGATTAGCACTATTAGTCAGTAGTACACATTTATATATATTGTATACCCAGCTTAATCACCTGTACATTACACTATTGCACTTTACTGTTACATTTGCACTCTGGTTGGATTCCTTCTTTTCGTTGTACTGTACTTGTGTTGTATAATGACAACACATTTTAATCTAATCTAATTTGCAATGTTTATGTCCCTTTGCCAGTTTGCAATTGTACGCATACTTACTAATTAATTATTCAAATGTGTAAAATATACAAACCGAGGATACAAATGCCCCTTAGTGAGGTCACATGGACGTGAGGTGAAAAGAGCTCCTAGCTTCCGTGTGGTCAGAGCACTTACCTCCAGGACACTAAGTCTGATTGTGCCATCTCCATCCTGATCAAAAGCCTGGAATGCCCCTGTTAAGAAAATAAAACCACAACATTAAATCCAGACTCAAAGCCTACCTGTTCTCCCAAGGCCCAAGCATACAACCTTCCCTACCCATAACCACCCTCTTCCAACCTACCACCTCCCTTTCCCCTTCTTCCCTACTTTCTCTCCGTCTCCTGCCCCTCCCTCCCCTCGGTTTCCTTACTTCCCTGGTTGTTCCCCTACTGGCTTTTGTATTTGTTGCTTATTACTCGTGGTTTTATGTCTTGTGTTGTCATACTGTTGCTTGTTTCCCTGTGTGGTTCTATGTTTCTCTGTTCTTTGTCTTGCTTATTGTCAGCGTCTTTGGGTTATTGAAAAGCGCTATATAAATCAAATTAATTATTATTATTAAGTTAACATTACACAGCAGCTGGGGTGTTCAGTCATCGTACGCTGCTGGCCAGTATGACTCACTACCATAATGTCTTTATACCTGTATCACCGTACATATTAATACTACAACTCTGTACATGCATCTGATTAGCACTATTACTCAGTAGTACTCATTTATATATTGTATACCCAGTTTAATCACCTGTAGATTGTATATTACTATTTTACTATACATTGTATATTACATTTGCACTCTGGTTGGATGCCAAACTTATTTTCATTGTACTGTACTTGTGCTGTGTAATGACAATACATTTGAATCTAATGGAATGTATGGAGAACTCCACACCAATGGTACATTTGAACCCTTGTACTGAAGAATCAACATAACAGCATAACTAGGGATGTTCGATATTGGCTTTTTTACCGATACCGATATTGTCCAACTCTTAATTTCCGATACCGATATCAACCGATACCGATATATGCACGGTTTCCCCCCCCCAAAGGTAATTAACATTACATGTCTCTTGTTGTGGAATTAACACAACATTATGCATACTTTTGACAATAAATAAAATAAGAATTTGTTCTTACTTGCTTGCCTGGGTAAATAAAAATAAAATTTAACCCGATACCAATATTTTCCGATATTACATTTTGATGCCAATATCGGCCGATAATATCGAACATCCTTAAGCATAACATAACAGTTTAGAACTTATTTTGGACAGCCCATGTATTTGCAGTTGTAAAGTCAATCCAAACCACTTGTGGAGTCAAACAGCCAAACAAAACTGAACTCTAATGGATTTGACTGGCCTAGTAACCCCATAAATGCTGGAAAAGAAAAAGACATATGACTATGAATTCATACTTAAATGGATTCCCTTGAGATAACGTAGTTTTGATACACAATACAAAGTTAGACCAGAGTTAGGCCCCAGGATTCTTGTGTATATGAATTGCCTCATTTCACTAATTACAATTGTTATATTGTTTACACTGCCTTTTTATTCTATTTGTATCTCTGTACTTCTCCACTGTACTATAATTCTATGACCTGTACCATGTATCCTACTACCTGTACCTCCCCTCCCCCATGATGCCTGAATTTCCCCAAGGGGATCAATAAAGGAATATCTTATCTTATCTTAATATATATGCCCATGCAAGCATGGTTTTAATTGAAGGGGCCACAGCATACTTCAAATAACTTTGAAACTGCAGGCCCTCACTACCATATCTGATTTTAAAGTTCAAATTAAGGGCATTTTAAAGAAGAGAGAGAATGTCGATGCTTCACTGCATAATGTGGTGTTATATTTTATATTTTTAACTTGACCTTCTCTCCCCAGCAACCTCCTGCAAAGCCTCACCTTCCATCCTCTTTCTACCTTTTTTTACCCTACCCGCTCCAATCTCCCCCCAATCCCATTCAATCTTGTTTGCTGCAGCTCAAATGTATCCCCTTGCCCCACTTTGCCTTTTATGTCTCTGTCTGTGTTTTGTGTATTTGTATGTTGTTTTTGTTTTGCTGCCATTTTGGCCAGGTCTTGCTCGAAAAAGAGATCTTTGATCTCAAGTGACTACCTGGTAAAATAAAGGTAAAATAAATAATACTGTTTAAAGTACAGGGGCCCCAATTTTGTCAGATATCTTTTAGCAAAAGGCGCTAGAAATTAGTATAACAGCGCCTTTTTTGGACAAATATTCTTCCCAGGAGAGCATGTCCCCTGTCCCAGACCACCCTATAGCTCACTGAGCACAGGGTGACGGTACAGCCTGGCGAAATCTTCCTGGACACTTTACAATTTTACACTTCTCACAATTTTCCTGGACACTTATTTTTACCACTTTACATTTTGACTCTTATTACTGTACATTTTACTGTATATTTCTGTATATATTTGGCTGTATGGTTTATATTTAAGATTTTAGAATATATATACATACCAGAATGTATATCCCAGACCGTATTTTATTCTTTATTCTATTTTATTCTTATTTTTCTTATATTATTATATTCTTATTCTTATTTTAGTCGTCCTATTAACTACCTAAATGTTTATTGTTCAATTTGAGCGATATGTAGTGCCGAATTTCCCTTGGGATTAATAAAGGATTTCTATTCTATTCTATTCTATATTCATGTCTGTCCCCTGAGAGACAGGGTTTTTTTGCTCCAAAGGGCGCCCTCTAGTGGGATAACCCGGCTAAATGCCAGTATCGGTACCAGTACCGTTCTTTGGCGACACACCGACACCCCTTCCCTCCGGGCCCCGTGCCCAGATGACACCCCTTCCCTCCGGGCCCTGTGCCCAGACGACACCCCTTCCCTCCGGGCCCCGTGCCCAGACGACACCCCTTCCCTCCGGGCCCCGTCCCCAGACTTACTGAACATGGCTTCCAGTCGCACCAGACAGCTGATGAAGCTGTCAAAGTCGATGTTCATGTTCTCGTTTGCGTAGCGCATGGTGATGATGTCATACAGCTGATTGTTGAGTCGGAAGCCTGAACGGAACACAAGACGCATGACTGTACAGTGACGAGAACATTAAGGGAAGAGTGTGAAGTCATCTCTGCAGCACACAGAACTCTCAATGAATC
The DNA here is from genome assembly GCF_963971535.1 of Notolepis coatsorum. Classification (NCBI taxonomy): domain Eukaryota; kingdom Metazoa; phylum Chordata; class Actinopteri; order Aulopiformes; family Paralepididae; genus Notolepis; species Notolepis coatsorum. The sequence goes on along the minus strand of NC_140167.1, from coordinate 14,380,426 downwards.
GCATAGGTTTCTCATGCATCGACTGGCTGAACGTACCATCTAAAAACAAAGGATTTCGTTCTAAACAAGTCATAGGTCCCATCCAGGAGCATTGTTACTTAATGTTCAATATAAAAAAATATATATATAGATGATTATACCCACTGTAAATGGCACAAGCAAATGTATAAAGATTCAAACGTACAAGATACGCCATGCTAAATTTGTACTTTCCTGCCAGTGATCATTTTGTCACAATTGTATTGATTTATTTATTTATTTTAAACAAAACTCTTCAAGTATAGTAGTTTAATATTGTATCAAACATTTGGGAGGATTCTGTGTCTTTGTAGTAGTTTTATTACCTGCATCATTGACGGCGTTCCGCATCTCATAACTGTTGATGCTGCCGGTCTGGTCTGCGTTATAATCTGCAAAGATTCCCTGGAAGAGAGCATGTGTGAATGTGACGCCACTTGTGAATTTAACTGAAGCCTTCAAACGACAAAAACAATACGTTACTTTTGAAAGGTGCTATAGATTAACATGTCACACTAGAGTGCCAGCATGTCATTTATCCAATCGGGTGCGTTCCACACGTGGGGAAATGGGAAGCAGGGAGGGGATACATGCATGTGACATGTAAACAACCATTTTTATATTTTGCACCCGCCAACATTTTTTAAATGATAAATTCATTAATCAATTATTTTCCAAATGATTACTCCACATAAAAATGCAATTTATAGCACCTTTAAGTTTAGAAATGAGTGTTGTTGTTTTCATTAAGCAACAGTTTTGATTGGAAGATCAAGAAAAGAGGGTGGGTGAAGAGAGAGAGGAAGTGAGAGAGGGATATAAATTATATATATATAGAAAGAGAGAGGGGGAGAGTGAGAGCAGCATTCACACCTGCCACAGTTTTATCTTGTTCCACAGATGTCTGAACTCCTGCAGATTGAGTCTACCTGTCCCATCCATCTAAACAGAGGCAGTTAAGACCACAATCACGTGTATCACATCATGTCAGCAAAGAAAGGGGGAAAAAAGCCTGGTTTAAACCTGGACTGGTTAATAACATCTTAAAGGAACACGCCAACATTATGGGAAATGTGCTTACCATCTTCTCCAGAGTCAGACAAGATAGATACCAATTTCCTCTCTGTGTGTTCAATAGAAAGCTATCTGGCTGCAAGCTAGTATCTTATCTTCTTGTCTGACTCTAGAGAAGACGGTATAATGTGTGTTTCCCATAATGTTGGCGTGTTCCTTTAATAACATGAGTGTGTTTATATGCAGAGAAACCTAAACCCCAGTCTTTTGAAGCAGAAAGAGAGACCGGAGTCGGACATGAACCCTTTCACTACCACACTACCAAAGGTCTAACCCTTTCACAACCACACTACAGAAGGTTAACCCTTTCACTGGTAGTGAAAGGGTTAACCTTCCGTAGTGTGGTAGCGAAAGGGTTAAAGTGGAGCCGGTGTCAGGAACTGACTGGGGGTTGATCTCTGTGACAGTGTTGACCAATCACATGCCAGCAGCATCCGCTTCAGTCAAAGGGATGTTTTCAATAGAACATGTTCCAGACTGTCAGTCAAAGCTGCCGCGTGTTCTGCACACAATTATCCCTGTGTCCCTGTATATACACAAGTGAACAGAACATTCTGAATATCACTGCCGGAAAAACTGAGACCACACAGACTTGCGAAAGCCAACAGTGAATGGGATATACTGTCTATGCTGTGGTATCTCAGTTTATATTATTAGGATATTGGATGGGGATGTGGTAGGGATTGATGTGTGGGGTGTTTGGGGGGGGTTCACATGCCTTCGAGCGACATTGTACTATTGTACTTATTTTATGCCTATTCTTAAGTCTGCATGTTTACATTGCACTACTTTTATTGTCTTTTATACCTATTCTTATGTGTGCAATTTATGCATTGTTTTTTTTTATTTTGTCAATTTGTGTGCTGATTTTATGCCTATGTTAATTTTATACTATTTGCTGTGGTGCACTCTGGACTGCGGTCCATGTGTGAAGAGTACTATATAGATAGTTATTCATATTTATTATTGTTAGATTGTAGAAATGTGTGCATTGAAATGTCTGTAAAGTCTCGACGACATTGAAAATGAGGGTGACCTCAATTGTATTTTCGAGAATAAATAAAGGTTGATGATGATAAAGTCAATTATTCCGGTCTCTCGAAATCATAATACAGGCTTATGCTAGTTATTGAAAACACAATACAGAACAAAATAGAATACTTGACTGTCCCGAATAATAATAATAGTAATAATGGGCTGAGTGTGCATGTAAACACATCCATGATAATAATAATACTACTAATAATAATGTATGTGCTATGAGTGTGTGCATGTAAACGTATTCATTGACGAGGGCGTTTTACTGTCCATCATAGACCCGACATGGGGGTCTCAGCAGGTTGTGTACTCTACCAACAACGCAGCTAGCCCGATGACTCGATACAAAGGATACGTCCATGAGGGCAATCATGCTCCTGCAACAATCCAGGCTGAAGCCTTCTGAGTTAAGGTCCTTGTCTGGAGGAGGGGAGAGAGAGACAGAGAGAGGGTAAGAGAGAACGTCTTAACACGTTTTGATTGTGTAATAAAAGAAAAAGGTAAAATGTTACGCAGACGATACAATACTGAGATAGATAGATAGATATAGATAGATAGATAGATAGATAGATAGATAGATAGATAGATAGATAGATAGATAGATAGATAGATAGATAGATAGATAGATAGATAGATAGATAGATAGATAGATAGATAGATAGATAGATAGATAGATAGATAGATAGATAGATAGATAGATAGATAGAAAGGGTGAGGGAGAGGAGAAAGAGAGTGATTACCGAACTCACGTTTGGTAATCACTCTGTTGAGGACATTCTTTAGTTCGTTGGCTGTGATTTCCATTTCCTGTGAGTGAGCAAGAGGGGCGGAGAGTAAGAGCTTAAGTAAACACCACCCTAGGTTAAAGGGTATAAAGATAGACATTTAATATACTAATATATTCCCCCATGCCATGACAACATGCAAACTCCATCTTACCACACTACTCATTATATCCAAAAAACTCTATATCCAATTTGCACAATCCACCCATCACAATGACATGACAATATCTTCATGGTTTAGCATCACATTTTCAGAACGAGAATGCATTCACACGACACCATTATACCTACTGTACACACCCCGACAAATCTCACACTATACATACATGACAACATGAAAACATTTAAATGGTTTTGCAAAATTCTGCGTGAGAGCCTGTTTGATATGCTCGTCGTCCTCTGTCCATGGTAACAATAAAACATCTGTAGATATCAGTGTTTCATAAACTAATCACTGATCTATATGGCCCATAATGGATCACAGGCATCCCCACATGGCAACAGTACTGGTTTGTTTTATTAAGCCAGTATCCCCACAATAAGGACTCTATTTGAATAGAGCCTCTTAACATAAACAATTTATATCAGTATTTGTATAAATATTCACCCCAATTTACTTTGGGAACACGATTAGGCTGCCCCTTGTTACCACTTTGGTTCTGTGCTTTGAATTGTTAGCTGAAGCCTTACGAATGCAATAAAGTATCATCACAGGAAAAGAGGAACATAAATATGGCAATATGGGGGGGAATAATCCCAATATTCAGAAGGACTTTTTCAGTATCAATACATATCACAATATCTACTTGGGTATGGAAAATGACATTAGATAACCCAGTATATCTTCATCATATTGGACCGTATGGTAATGGAAAGTGTAATACATTATAAAATGTTCAAGTGACATTATCAAAGATTTCAGAAATCATTTTGTGAGAAATCTGACTCAATAGCATTAATTCAGACAAAAGATTATTCACAGCATTAGAAAAATGAAAGAAGAAATCAAATAAAAAAAACATAAAAATATTGACATATTGCTCAGCCCTATACTCACACTCCCCCAAGCGCTCCCCGGTCTCCCACTACTCACTTCCCCGGCTATCTCCTGAAAGATGGTCCGGAACTGCTGGTCCTCTTCGCTCTCCTCGCCCGCCGAGGCTGGTGCCGGCTGAGAGATCACGGGACCACAAAGAAGAAGAAAGAGAGGGAAGATGGGGAGAGAAAGAGAGTGTCTGAGAGGCAGATAAATACTTCCTTTTTTTCCATTAAATTTTGTACACTCATTCCTTCTGCATTATTAGAAAGGGATTATTTTATGTTCAGGAAGTGCAATTGAAAATTCCATCTTCCATGGATATAAAGTCCATTTGGTTGGCAACTTGAAGTAATGGCATGGACCCTCACAGGTGATAAGGTATTCCTTTATTCGGGGTTGTTGGAATGTTCGGGGTTGTTGGAATGTTTTCTAAGAATTCTATTTGGGGGTTCTTGAGAGCTACGGTACAAGCTTTCGATGGGCGCCAGCCATCGTGGCATCATCTTTAGAATTTTTGTTCAGTTCTCAACATTCTAATCTCACATGTGAGATCGGTGAGAAAGAGTTCATGAAAAAACAGGGCGCAAATCATGTTTGGGCTGACAGGGACACTGGTAGGAACATGATGCAAAACCATGGGTCTGTGTACTTTTCAACATCCTTTAGATTATAAAGACAATTTAGACATTTGGTCATAAAATGTTTTTCAGTTTCTTACATGAAATGAAAGTGTACAAGGTCTTCCATACTTTAATTTGGTTTGTCGTTTTTTATTCATTTCTTTGTCATGTGGCATGTTGCTCATGTTGAAAATCAATCATATTCTGTATATATATACCAGAATACATTTATAAAATGATGGGAGATGGAAGGGACAGAAGATGAGAACTCACCACTGGATGGTCGGCCTCGATCCTGTTCTCTATCTCCCTGGGTGAAGACCAACAAACAGCAGTCAACATGGTTCCAACTACAGAGCCTCATCTTATATGGACCATAAGCCTACTGTACCTATTACACTCCTGAACAGCCAAACACTCTGCAACAGACAACCAACTGACTAATCATTTCATCTGATTACCGTCACAGAAACTTAAGATAACATGTTGATTTCATTGGTTAGAGAATTTGTCTTAATACATTGTCTAACTCATCTATAAAAATATATGGCATTTAAATATACAATTACACAGTTTCAAAAGGCTTATGGTCCCATACCCATATCAATGACTTGAATGACCAATCAGACCACACACTCTTACCATGTCATAGTTAGCTGTGAATGAAATGTTAGTTAAATACCACCTGTTGTTTCTTCCATCTGAAATTAGTTTTCCTCTTGAAAACATAGTGTTGTTTTGTCTTCTCGGTCTTGCTCTTTTTGTACTAGATGGGCTTTTTGTATCAATTCAGTTGAAAGTCCATGGCTATATGGATCTACCTGCCATCTCTGACGGTGGCGTTATTTACATGGTGGTAGATTCTCTCTTCACATTATAATGGCAACATTTCTCACGGGTGAAGCCCTTATCTGAAACTGCTCCAAAGCCAATAAAAAAAAAAAGTGTATATAAAAATGGCCAAGAGGGTTCTTGTGTTTGATGTGCTGTCCGCTCCTCCGCTAGGTTCAGTCCGTTTTCTGCTTCAGGTTGCAGTCCATCAGAGAGCAGCATGTCCCGCACGCCGCCTCATCCTCCACGGGCGCCAGGGGATGGTGTTATTGGTGTTGGAGCAGGGGGTAATTAATACACTGAAAGGTAATGTTTACCGGAGCGTGCCCGAATCTGAAGTCGCTTGTCCTAAAAAAGATTCCATAACAGCTTCGAACTGGGGCCGATTTCTTCCAGCTCTACGAATCAAATCGCCGTTAAAATTGTTTGTCCTTGGTGGTTTGACCCCCACCCACAATCCCCCAACATAACCCCCCCCCACACACACAACAACCCCAACCCCAAAGTACACACAGAAAACCCACATTATATAACCCCTACTGTAGTACAAAAGGACAGATACTGTAACTTATAAAGCTGGATAACATCTCTAGACTTAATAACTGAACAACACTACTAAGCATATTATCACACGTAACAATAACGTACAACGAAGAATGAAATGAATATCTGATATCTGCTAATGCTATTCTAAACAGGGACAATTCTGTACACGTTCCTGCCACATTCCGCCACCCGCCACCCGCCACCCTCGCTGCTAATCTCAGGACACACACCACCCTGCTCTCCCTCGCCCACACTCACTCTGAGGTGTTCCTCTTTTCGGAGAAGACCCGCAGGATGAACTCCCCCTCCTGGTGCGGCTCGTAGGTGGAGGGCACGATGACGTACTCCCCGGGGCTGAGGCGGAAGCGCTGGGTGACCTCGCGCAGGTTGATGTAGGACTTGCAGCGCGCCTTGGAGGAGTTGAAGAGGAAGAAGTCCTTCTGCATGTGCTGTTTGTTCCCATGCATCTGGGGGGGGGGGGGGGGGGGGGGGGGAGGGAGGAGGGAGGGAGGGAGGGAGGGAGGGAGGGAGGGAGGGAGGGAGGGGGAGGAGGAGGGAGGCAGGGAGGAGGGGAGGGAGGGAGGGAGGGAGGGAGGGAGGGAGGGAGGGGGAGGAGGAGGGAGGGAGGGAGGGAGGGGGAGGAGTGGATGGGTGGGAGGAGAGAAATAAAGAATATTGTGACTGATTGTTGTTATCTTTGCAGTCCTCATAAGACTGATAGACTGACAAATAATCAAATAATCAAAATGGAAAATATGGATGGTCAACGTCAAACACAAACGGGAACGGTGCGGAGCATGAAATAACTTGCAAACAGTTCCTCCGAGGCCAGTGTTTCCTCGACCCCTCCTTACCTCCTTTGGCACCTGCGGACAGACAGAGACAGTGTTAGGAGGAGGCTAAACCAAAACAGGAAGTATACTGCTGTTATGATGATGTCAAGAGTATCCGATAAGGATGCACTGAAAACAATATTGCTATCGGAAAACAGGGTGCTTGTATTGGGAGAATTTCCATAATACTAAATTCTGCTACCAGGAGCCACGTGTAACATGTCATAGAATCAAACCAATGCTACTGTTACATCTCTGGATTATAATCTCCATCATCTTTGTCCAGTGGCCCTGAACTAATGGTCTAAGTCTATATTGTTCGGTAAAAGTAACAGATCTGACCATATACCATGTCCATACTGTAAAGATTATATAAAATGCTCCTTCATTTCACCTAAATAACAAAAATTCCCTTGAAAAGTTGACTCTGCTATAGGGCTGGGCGATAAATGGAAGATTCCCTGATACCAAAATGATTCATCTCTTACAGTCCTAATTTGACCCATATGTGTATCATAGCTTCAATGCATTTCTCCAGTGAGCAGGCTGTTTCATTTTGTGCCCCTTTAATTCAACTGAATGTGTGACAACCAAATCACATGTTGACAGATGAACATTACAAACAAGAGGGCCAACAGGATGGAGAATGTGCTATTTGTACGCTGGTGTTAAAAAAAAGTGAGTCATAGTTTAATTTATCGCGTGATAACATACGGTCATATGAATTTCAGTTCATACCACTCTGCTGCCCAGCGCTAGTCTAAAACATCTGTCCACAGCACTATAGACCTGTTCGCTGTCTACAAACATACCGCGTTCGAGCCAATCAGCAATACCAACTGAGTCACGTGACTAAGTTGCCTCGCACCTGCGCGAACCGCTGCGCTAAAAGAATACGGCGGGGCTCTATGGAGAAACCATGACACTCCCCTGAACTAAAAGTTGTTTAAAAACGAAAAACGGCTGGATGTCATTTTGCCAAATCAGCATGGCTGCGAGTGTGAGTCTTTCACCTTTTACATAATCTAGCGTTGGCATGGATTGATTGTTTTTAGATCGCTAGCATGGCGGCCTACCGATATTATCGGCCGATATCGGCATTCAAATGTGATATCGGAAAATATCGGTATCGGTTTAAAAAAAAAAGAAATTACAATTTTTTTTTTTTACATTCTATAACCTTTATTTACCCAGGCAAGCAAGTAAGAACAAATTCTGATTTTATTTATTGTCAAAAGTATGCATAATGTTGTGTTAATTCCACAACAAGAGATATGTAATGTTAATTACCTGAAATTATTCCATTTTTTGGGGGGGGGGGGGGAAACCCTGCATATATCGGTATCGGAAATTAAGAGTTGGACAATATCGGTATATCGGTATCGGTAAAAAAGCCAATATCGAGCATCCCTAGTCTATATGTATCCATCCAAATAACAGAGTTATGAATAGTCAACAACAGGGAGTAGGGCGGGGGCACCTCATAAATGGCAAATCCGATGGTGAAGAGGTTGGCTCCCATCTTGCGCTCTTTCCGCCTGTTCTTCTGCATCAGCGCCACGACGAAGGTGCAGGCCACCTCGTTGTCCTCGGGGTCATCGTCCTCCTCCAGCAGCCGCAGCCGGTACTGGGGGTTGGTCCAGAACGTGTCTGCGGGAAAGCGTTTTCTGACTGAGTGAAGAAGAAGAAGCTAGACCTTCTTCTCAGCATTCATATCCATAGGAAATACAAGACACACCCCCCCCCTCGCGTATTACTATATATCTGTGTGTATATACCTAAATTGTACCTCATCCCATTTCTGCTTTGCACTGTATAGTATATTGTATTGTAACTCAGTTACTTCTACTCTGCATTGTACATTGTATATATGTACATACTGAACACGTTTGTCTACGTACTTGACTTCTATTTTATACTTGCTATACTTATTTTATACTTATCTATTTTTGCCTAGCACAGTCTCTGGAGCGTAACAGAAAGAAGTATAAAAGTATTCTGTACTTCTGTATGACAACTAATAAAGAAACTTGAAACTTGTGTACAAACTTCATACTTGTTCATACTTCACTGTTCATACTTCTTCTTGCACATGACCGCTCAATTGCACAGCCTTGCTAAATATTCCATCCCACTGTATTGTTATTTTTATTCTAATTAGATTAGATAGATAGATAGATAGATAGATAGATAGATAGATAGATAGATAGATAGATAGATAGATAGATAGATAGATAGATAGATAGATAGATAGATAGATAGATAGATAGATAGATAGATAGATAGATAGATAGATAGATAGATCTGATAGATCAGCCCTGGCCTCTTTTTATTTTATAAATATATTCTATTCTATTCTATTGTGCTTCTATTTAAATTCAGTTTATATTCCTTTTTATTTCATTCTACCTTTTTATTTGATTCTACCGTAATTGTCTGTCCGTTGACGTCACCTCTCTGATTGTGATTGTGATTGTGAGTGTGAGTGGTGCGGCCGGTGTGTGAGCGTGGCGTGTGAGTGGTGCAGCCGGTGTGTGAGCGTGGCGTGTAAGTGGTGCAGCCGGTGTGTGAGCGTGGCGTGTAAGTGGTGCAGCCGGTGTGTGAGCGTGGCGTGTGAGTGGTGCCGCCGGTGTGTGAGCGTGGCGTGTGCTGTCTGGTACCTGGGTAGTTCCTGCAGCCTCCCGCGGAGCAGCCTCTCACCCAGCGGCCCTCGTTCACAGACACCGTCCACTTGTGGATCTTGTCGTCCTCCAGGGCGTCGGGGGTGAGGTTGCAGATCTCGATCTTGGTGTAGTTCTTCTTGAAGTCCTCGAAGGACATCCTGGACGGGCAGTGAAGGAATGAAGCCAAGGATTAGTATGGGCTAAGTTCCGATAAGTTACGAGTATGGGGAACACGTGATAACGCATGTATCTCTCTTTCATTTCATTGTAAGATTTTCCCACACAACCATTTGCTCTTCCAAATAGAATCAATAGAGTATAGATGGTTTCATCTTGTTTATTTTCTGTTGCAGTGTTTAATAATATCAGTAGTTGACAGGAATTCAACTCTAATATGTCCATCATTTAGTAAGGGAATTACAATATCCAAATTCGGTACAATAGCAATAATAGGTATAGCTAAAAGAAATCTAATAATAATAATAATAATAATTTATATAAAATGACTCAGCCATTTACCAGAACTCTCCGTCCTCAGCATTCTGGTGCTGTAGCTTCTCCTTCTCTGCCTTAGAGAGAGAGCCCCACTCCTTGGAGCTGTTGGACAACATATATAATAGTTAAAACATAGTAAAACATGTATAGTAATAGTGGTTTAGTAGTGTGAGAGGTATCATTACAGATAATCAATACATTTATAGTACAACCATAGTCATAGGGTCAAAATGACATTGCATTTTCTTTTTCTTGTCCAAACTCAAGGTTGCTGGTATATTAACCATTAAGTGGGGCTAAAAATAAGGACTTCATGTCCTTTAAGTGGGCGGGACTTACGCCGTTCACACATTTCAAACGAGTATAAGAACGTACACACAGTGCATATTGAAACATTCAACAGAAGTGCTCGGTCTGTGAAATGCATTTGAAATCCATTTGATGAATGTCACTCACTTGTCGCTCCAAGGACCGTTCCACTCCACCTGACCCCAGGGGTTCCTCAGGCGAACCAGACGCACTTTGGACTCCTTCTGCTGCGACTGTTTACACTGCAAAGTTCCACATAGTTAAAATAAGCACACATAACTGTGGCGCGATGCGCCGTGTTTCTCAAATCAACAGATCGGCGTCCTTTAGATTAGATTAGATTCACTTTATATTGTCATGTCATTACACAGTACAAGGCAGTCTACATAAGCTATGGCTATATACACAGGTATACAGTGAGGTGCAGTGGGCTAAGTAGAGTTTTGATTTACTGACCTCCTCCACGGCAGTCACGGAGTAGGCGTGGCCCTTCACCAGGCCCGTCACGGTTCGTGTCTCGAAGCGAGCCGGAACCAGGGACTGGAGGCACAGGAAACACATTGAGGATAAAAATGGATCAGGAAAAGGTATAGAACTCCTGTCTATATCTATCTAATATTAAGATAAGTCAAATGATGTGCTCAGAGCCTAGCAAAACCAATGTCCTCTCTGTGCGCTACTGTAGCTTAGCACAAATGAATGGAAGCAGATATGGATCAGCTAGCCTAGCTGTTGGCCAAAAAACACCTCTCCCGGAGTTTTAAGCTAGGCTAGCGGTCCGTATCCGCTTCCATTCATTTGTGCTAAGCTACAGTAGGTTAGCTTGCAGCTGGATAGCTTTCTACTTAGCGCACAGAGAGGACATTGGTATCTATCTTCTTGTCTGACTGACTCTGGAGACATTATTCCTGACCATTTTCCTGAGCATAGCTCACTTTAAAAGAAGAATTATGTTTTGCTTTGTTTAGCTCTTTTAAGTGAACGTTATGGTGATAAACCATATATTTATATAGAAGAAACATACAAATTTTACTGTTGAAGTTACTGTTGAATTTCCAATTCAAAGAGGTTGATTCCGTCTTGATTTATGATTACATACGATAGAATAATTCTAAGAATTACATGTACAGTAAATATGTTTTGTAAGCTAATCGCCAAATCTGCAAATTTAAACGACAAACAATGTCTCTCCCCAAACTGCATAGTGAACCTTTAAGTCTGTACATCACTGCTGTCAAATATAAAACCTTGTATCGCCCTCAAAAAGAAGACTTATTTTCAGACCAAGCATTTCTGAAATTCTTTTAAATGGAGAGTAACTCCTTTTAGGGAGTAACTTTCTCAGCTACCTCCTTATACTACATCATTATTGGAATGGAATTTTGGGACCTATGGAACCCGTTCTAGTGACTGGCTGGACCCCTGAGTTTGCTCAGAACAGGGTAAATCTGCATTTTGCTATGATGCCCCTCTAGCTTATGGAATGAACTCCAACACTCCTTAAAGCTTGAGATTCTCCCTTCTGTTGCAGAGTGAAACCTTGATCTCCAACCTTTGTCAATTCAGTTGTGCGTGTTTTAATTGATTGTTATCCGTACTTGTCTTATTGTTGTGATTTTATATGCCTTTTTTTGTTTAACTCTGTATGTAGCCTACACTCGACGTGACTGTAAATGAGGGAAACCTCAGTCGCCTTTTCGAGTTTAAATAAAGGTTTGAAATGAAATTAAACTAAAGCAACGAGGCGACATCCTGTCAGGATGAAGGGACTCACGTCGATGGAGCAGCCCATGAGGGAGCCCCTCTCCAGAGCCTTCTTCATGATCTTGTAGAGCTCCTTGGGAGCCTCCTTCATCTCGTAGAACTCAGTCACTCCTCCGGTGAAGTCTTCCATGGCCTCGGTGGTGTTGCCTCCCTTCAGGGCCTCGTAGGAGCCGTGCAGCCTGGCGGAGGAGAGGAGAGAGATAGAGAGAGTCAGAGAGAGAGAGACAGAGAGAGAGACAGAGAAAGACAGGCAGAGAGAGAGAGGGAGACAGGCAGAGAGAGAGAGAGAGAGAGAGAGAGAGAGAGAGAGAGAGAGAGAGAGAGAGAGAGAGAGAGAGGGGGAGGGGGAGAGAGAGCGTGTAAGTGATAATGCCTGGCGCAAAAAAAGTGTCAAAATTGCGACTGAATGTTAAATCAAAACAGAACAAATATACTCACAGTACCCATTTATTCAATACTAATAGTCAGATTAGTGGGTTCCTTATTCTACTGTCGTCTATGAAGAAAAGCACACTATCTAACCTGGTATCTGTGATTAGAAAACTATCATGATGCACAAGACCAGTGGAGCATCATTCTCTTTACCATATCGACCAAATCTACCGCCTTCTTCGTCTACTGTCTGTGTGCTGTGCCTGTTCACCGTGTGTTGAGTTGTGCCTGTTCACCGTGTGTTGAGTTGTGCCTGTTCACCGTGTGTTGAGTTGTGCCTGTTCACCGTGTGTTGAGTTGTGCCTGTTCACCGTGTGTTGAGTTGTGCCTGTTCACCGTGTGTTGAGTTGTGCCTGTTCACCGTGTGTTGAGTTGTGCCTGTTCACCGTGTGTTGAGTTGTGCCTGTTCACCGTGTGTTGAGTTGTCCTCTTGTCACTGTACTGTGTGCATTTGTCATATTGGGGAAACTTATGAATTTGAGAATCTTTTTATGTTGAATGTTGAATGTTTAGGTGATGATGAAATGGGGGATGACTATGAATTGAAAATGGGGGACCCTGATGTGAACAAGACAAACGTCTTTCTCTGGTCTGCATCCCCATAACCCTTTCACTGCCGCACTACCAAAAACCGTTAACCCTTTCACTGCGACAATACACAGAAGGTTAACCCTTTCACTGCCACACAACACAGCCGGTTAACCCTTTCACTGCCACACGACAGAAGGTTAACCCTTTACTATCACACAACCTTCTGTCGTGTGGCAGTGAAAAGGTTAACAATTGTGTGTATTGAGCCGTACTGTATTGTACCCATTCTGAAATCTGTTAAATAAAGTTTTCATTCATTCATTCATTCTGATAAGACTCCCAACAGATGGTAGAACATGACACCTACTTGGCGTAGGCCTTCTCCAGCAGGGCGCTCCAGAACTCGTTCCTCTCCGCAGACTTGGTGAACACCAGCTGGTTGTTGAAGGTGGGGATGCGGTCGTCAATGACGACGTCGGCCCAGTCGCCATAGCGCCAGAACTGCAGAGAGGACACAGCAGCGGAGGTCAGAGGTCAGAGGGAAGAGAAATGATTTTGATGATGAAATACTTAAACCTTTCACTGCCACACGACAGAAGGTTAACCCTTTTACTATCGCACAACCACAACCGACTATCACAAAAGGGTTAACCTTCTGTCGTGTGGCAGTGACAGGGTTAACCTGCTGTTGCGTGGCAGTGAAAGGGGTCAACCTTCTGGGTTATCCGTTTGGTAGTACGGCAGTGAAAGGGTTAAAAGAGGTTCCGTGTTGCCGTCGAGCAGAGACCTCGAAGCAAAAGAGCCTCTCTTGGTATTGCGCTTTGTTTACATTTCTTGTTTTTGGTCTGATGTGTGTGGGTTGGTGTTGAGTCTTGGCAGAGCCGGTGGTGTTGCCAGCGATAGCAACTCCCACCGTTCAAATCCAACCCACGCATCCGACCACAACAAAGAAATGTAAACAAAGTGCAATACCAAGAGAGGCTCTTTTGCCTATAGGTCACTGTTTGATTACATACTTAAAGAGGGACAGACTCTGAAATCGCTGGAACTTCACATTTATAGGTAAAAAAATCGATTTTTGTAGAGAATATGTCAGTTTCTGACCTGGAAGTGGAAGATGCCGGCATAGCCCTCCGAGAAGCTCTGTTCCTGTGGGACGACTCTGTAGAGCAGCTTCTCGTTTAGAGTCAGACAGGCGATGGCAGCCAGCAGCCAGCAGTCGCCTACAGACAGAACCATGGTGTTTAGTAACAGCAGTCATCTACACAGACAAAACCATGGTGTTTAGTAACAGCAGTCATCTACACAGACAACCATGGTAAATGGACTGCATTATATAGCCCTTTTATCCAAAGCGCTTTACAACTTATGCCTCACATTCACCCATTCACACACCGATGGCAGAGACAACCATGCAAGGTGCCAACCTGCTCATCGGGAGCAGTTTCGGGTTAAGTCTCATACACAAAGAAAGCTATGGTATTCAATAACAGCAGCAGTGTTTGTATATTCCTCTATATTTGCTGTGTTGGGCCCCCACACAGTAAGGTTGTTGTCACCCAACACGAAACTATTATATTTCAACCACAACAAATGGTCTTCCTCTGTAACAAGCAGCCAGATTACCTGGCATGCACTGAAAAGGGTACAATCACTACCTGTCAGCACTGACAAGGGTACAATCACTACCTGCACTGAAAATGGTTAAATCACTACCTGTCAGTCTACCTGTCAAATTCTTAGAATAGAATACTTAGTCCTGCACTGAAAGGGCCACACAGTAAGGAGAACAGCCATCAGGGCCTCTACCTGGACCATTGTTCAACTGACAAAAACACCAACATTCAGTCCTTCTGACGGGACTTTTTTTTTTAAAACACACCTGAGTGCTGACATGCGTGGTTTTTTAATTGTCCAGGTGTGCGCCAGGGTGTTGTTTGACTGGGGACAATGTACCTTTTTCAACGGCTATAGGGGGGGTTGAAACGCTGACCCCTTTATTCCCTGCCTGCACAGGACAACAATGAGAAGTGCTACTGGTTGGAATCCCTTCCGAAAGGGAAAGCACAATACGGAGAGGCCACTGCTGCTGGGTGGAGAGGCCACCTCTGTGGGGGAACCGGTGGGGTTGTTTGCTGTGTAAAAAGGTGTGCAGGCTCGCTGTTGAGCCTATGGAACAAACTAGCCCTCTGAGGATCCAAACATATCTCTGGGAGTCCTCTAAAGGTGCTATAGGTAACATCAGAGCCACTAGATGTTCATATTAAAGCTGCTATATGTAACATCAGAGCCACTAGATGTCCCACTAGAGCGCCGGCATGCCAGACCAAAACAATGCTGTGCTTACGTACGATAACTATTGTAATTATCCTACGCTGTACCAATCAAACTAAGTTCAGATCAAACTGTCAAACTAGATCAAACAGTCAAACTAGATCAAACTGTCAAAGTAGTTTATACTAGTTGTCAGAAACATATTTTAGGTTAAACTGAAATAGAGAAGGTTGACGAATGAGCCCTTTTCTTTTTGAAAATGGGAGCAAAGAAACAGGGACCTCTCAACTAGCAGCGTGTTCATCCAATCAGGTGCATTCCACGTGGGGAAGTGGGAAGAGGAGAGGGGATACATGCACACAAAACATGAAAACCACCTTTCAAAAAGCTCTGTGGATGTGTTATTATTTTTTGATCCACTTTTTCTCCTTATTTTCATTTCATTTTTCTCCCATCCCAATTTCGTGTTTCCAATTCTCACCTCCCCTGTCTTGAACGTTGCTCGCATATGCGTTGCCCCCCACTGGTCGGTTGTAGGGAGGATAGAAGCCTTGCATCATGTGTCCCCTCCGATACACGAGGAGGCAGCCTGTCACATCTTTTCACCTGCCAGCGCGGACTCTCATTGGCGAGGTGTAACGTGTGGGAGGCTCACACTGCCCCCGCCATTTCCTGTCTCTGCTGTGCAGGCGTCCCCCAACCGACCTGTAGGAGTCGCTGTCCACAACGTCCAGATTACCACCCATCGACTTCCACCCGCTGACTCTGCCAATTGAGCCAGTATGACGGTCGGTCCAAGCCGGAGGCAATGCGGACACCCGGATTCGAGACCGGAGTCTCTTGCATTGGTGACGAGCGCAATCTCCGCTGCGCCACCCAGCCGCCCTGTGTTATTATTATTATTAGTCTACATCCAAATTGTATCTATAGCACCTTTAAGGTTGGCGATACACTGAGGCAACCCGGTGAACGTTGTTATTCATCAAAGCTGTGTATCGCTGACTTCAGGGGGTGACAGAGCTGGTTGTCCGGTAATCTGAATGTTCCCGGTTAGATTCCGGCACCTCCCGGCAGCATGTCGAAGTGTCCTTGAGCGAGACACTGAACCCTCTATCTGCTCCCTAAGAGCAGGTTGGCACCTTGCACGGTCGCCTCCACCATCGGTGTGTGAATGTGAGAGTGAATGGGTGCACGTGAGGCATAAGTTGTAAAGCGATTTGCAGTCCATTAAAATGCAGTCCGTTCAGATGATGGTAGATGGGCAACTGTTTAAGGCAATGGAGACTGACATTGGTTTCCATGGTAAAATAAACATGGACAAATAAAATAACAAACAATGCCGTTGAAACCCTTCAGGCGGATATTTTAGAATGTAAATATAATAACCTGCTCAAAATGTGCATAAGCTCTGCCATCTTTAAACAATAAAAACCACACATTCCTCCGGCCATCTTTGGATAAAGAGATTGGAAAACGTCACCCACTACTTCAAAACCTAAAACGTGATTACGTGGTTCTTTATCTGAGGGAGCGATGAGAACAATTGGCTCGATTGAGACAACATTACTGTATATTGTCTCAAGATATTGCCCTAATGTCATGTCCTTGATGCCCTTTCTTAGTCTCCATCATTCCACAAGCCTCTGGTTCATTACAGCTGATGCAGGTGGGGCTGTGTTCATAAACACCAGGATCAGGGTCAATTCAATCAATCCGACGTATTTAACCCTTTCAGGTGAGCCGTCTCACATGTTGAGATAGAATTTTGAGAACTGAATGTTCTAACGATGACAGATTCCTGCACTGACTGACCCGAAACTGATTCTGGAAGTAAACTGACATTGATTCCCGGAAGAACAGGTTAGATAGAGTTGTTGTTGTTGTTGTTGTTGTTATTACTATTACTATAATGCTGGAGAAAAGGTTTATTTACCGAGATCTCCCTGGCAGATGTCTGTCCTGCTGGCTCCTCCCACAATGAACTGAGGATTCTCACAGATCTCCTGCAGACAGAATCATGAACACAGACTTGGTTTAGTTTGGAGCACACAATTCACCATGAACCTCACACAACGATTGATTTTGATTTTGATCATTGTTTGTCTTATAATATATAAATAAATAAAACTACAGGTGCCAGAAAACAGTACAAAAAAGTACCGGTAAAAGAAATAAACAATAGCATACTCAATTGGCATACTCCTTTACACTCATACCAGTCATATTAGTCTTATTCTCTGTTATATACGTATATATATATACACGCATATTGTTTATACTGTCCAGTGTTAATTCTGTTCATACCGCTATAGTGTCTTCAGTACTAATATATTTATTGATTTGCTCATATTTATTTATATACAGTCAGTCTCTGTCCTGCTATAATACTACACTGTTAATATGTCCACACAGCTAATCGTTTTCATATTGTTCATACTGTACATACTGCACCACTCACTTTACTGCTGTTGCTACTTGTGGTGCCGCCACTGCTGCTACTGTTGTTGCTACCTACTTACCTTGTACTATCTTGTATTTTGTACTTTTTTATATTGTATCTTATAGTATCGCTGCTGGCGGGACAAAACCTCATAACTCCATTTTTTAATATATATATTTTTATATAAATCAACTCCATAGATCAGCCTCCATATGTGTGTGTGGGTTTTACAAAGTTTAAACAATAGGAAAGCATTAAACCGATCATCTGTCTAAACCTCCTAACTCTATTCACCCTCAAATCTGTGTTCGTTTTTTTCATCTGCTGAAAAGTTGGGTTTTTGGAGTTATGAGGTTTTGTCCCGCCAGCAGCGGTATATTATCGGACTGTGAAGCTCTGTACCCCCCCCCCCCCCTCCTGTATCCCCCCCATGCTGCTTTGACACCCAAATGTCCCCAAGGGGATTAATAAAGGATCATCTTATCTTATAACTCCCTGGTTAAATCCCAACGTGACAAAAGTATTGTAATATAGACTTCAGAAAGCCAAGCGAATATGAAAACATTTCTTTTTTTGTTTCTTGGTGGCGCATCCACAACAAACACTCCATTCCATCCACGGCGCCAGGATGTGCACGTGTCCCAGAAGGCCCGGCCCGCTGCTCGACGGGTGTAAAATCCCCAGAGGAAAAAGTGTCACTCCTCCCCAAAAAAAAAAACATTTACTTCTCACAGAATAATCCCTCACGGAGGAGAGAAAAATCCTCTTATTTCCACGCGTGGCGTTTCCACGACAACGTGTGTCCGTTCCCTATTTAATAAACCTTTCGTGACCTCCTCCGTCTACCATCCCCACCACCCCCTTCTCCTCCTCCTCCTCCTCCTCCTCCTACCTTGGGTCTCTTCCAGACGATGTTCTTGACCTTGTTGGACTTGTGTCCGAGCTCCTTGTAGCCCAGGGACTCCACGGTGGCCGTGAAGGTGTCATCTTCCCAGAGGACCTTCTTCTGGAGGCATTCCTGTTTGAGGGTAACGAAGTCCTGTCCGCTGAAGCGCAGGGGCTTGCTCAGGGAGCCTTCTCCGTCTCTTCTCTCCCGTTCCCGGATCAACCGGTCACAGAAAAAGCCAGACGGTGTATAGGGCATTTCGTCTCAACCTGATTTCTTTTTTTAAACAACTGGCTTTTGCCACTTGTAGTAAAGGTCTTACAAGCCTAAAAACCCTGGCATAAATCCAAACAGCTAATCACTGATTGGCCACGTCGACCGTGTGACGTCTCCCTTTTCCCGTCGTCGCAGGGTATACGTAAAAAAAGACGTAAAAAAAAAAGGGAGGACCAGGTGAAAAAAAAAAGACATGCACTCAACATGCATTCACTTCTGCATTACAATGCACACGCGCACAACACACAACACACACACACATACATACACACGACCGTTATGCACATAAAGGTCTCTCTATTTGGCGAATTCCCATTGGCCCCGGCGGACAATGACCTCTCCCAGGCTGTAGGGATCTCATGGTAGTATTGTTGAGTGACACAAAGGCTGGTGGGATGCACCAGAGGGCATGCAAAGAGTGGCCAGAGGATGCCCTGCCTCAGCAGAAGGCATTCAGGCCCTTTAAACCTATTCTCAATGGAGCTCAGCATTGAGCAGTCTCAGCACAACCAGGGCAGCAGACCCACGCTGTGAGGTGTGTGTGGCCGCGCCGTCCGTCAGTCCGTCCGTCCGTCTCTTGTGAATAAAACTACTTCGATTAGTTGCGTTTCGTGCTCCGATATACTGTACCGTGGGTTTGTGCGGCGTAAAAGGCGCAACGCGTCCAATCAGGCTTTAGCCAAAAGAAATTCACCGTTTGCTTGCTCTGTGATGTCATAGTCATAATGGTATTGCCAAATGGTGCATTGAGAGGTAATCCCATATCGTAGGCCGCTGTAAAACAAAATGCCTGGCGACCCATATGTTACCCCCCAGTGTGTCCAAAGTGCACATCACCGCCAAAAAGAAACAGAATCTAACAATGCTGTGTTGTTTTGACATTGAATACCGACTTAAACCGGGAGCCTAGGAAGAGGTCAGTTCTTGCCGACAGGTGATGTTGTCAGCTATTGTGTTCTGAGAGTAACGGCCCACACAGCAGCTTAAAGAGCACGCGACAGCGTGAGAATCGTAATAATTACTTCATATGACTCGGCAATAACCTCTTTCACACGTAATCTGCCCTCTGTTGTTCTGCCCAAAAACAAAACCTTGGGATTTTGACGAGCCCCGCATTCCATCATGGAGCAATAGTCAACAGTGGGGCTCAGGGGTTCAGTCACTCAGGCTACGCTACGACAGAGGTACAACAGAGGTACAACAGAGGTACAACAGAGGTAAAACAGAGGTACAACAGAGGTACAACAGAGGTACAACAGAGGTACAACAGAGGTACAACAGAGGTACAACAGAGGTACAACAGAGGTACAACAGAGGAGGTACAACAGAGGTACAACAGAGGTACAACAGAGGTACGACAGAGGTACAACAGAGGTACAACAGAGGTACAACAGAGGTACAACAGAGGTACAACAGAGGTACGACAGAGGTACAACAGAGGTACAACAGAGGTACAACAGAGGTACAACAGAGGTACAACAGAGGTACAACAGAGGTACGACAGAGGTACAACAGAGGTACAACAGAGGTACGACGGAGGTACAACAGAGGTACAACAGAGGTACAACAGAGGTACAACAGAGGTACAACAGAGGTACAACAGAGGTACAACAGAGGTACAACAGAGGTACAACAGAGGTACAACGGAGGTACAACAGAGGTACAACAGAGGTACAACAGAGGTACAACGGAGGTACAACAGAGGTACAACAGAGGTACAACAGAGGTACAACGGAGGTACAACAGAGGTACAACAGAGGTACAACAGAGGTACAACAGAGGTACAACGGAGGTACAACAGAGGTACAACAGAGGTACAACAGAGGTACAACAGAGGTACAACAGAGGTACAACAGAGGTACAACAGAGGTACAACAGAGGTACAACAGAGGTACAACAGAGGTACAACAGAGGTACAACAGAGGTACAACAGAGGTACAACAGAGGTACAACGGAGGTAAAACAGAGGTACAACAGAGGTACAACAGAGGTACAACAGAGGTACAACAGAGGTACAACAGAGGTACAACAGAGGTACAACAGAGGTACAACAGAGGTAAAACAGAGGTACAACAGAGGTACAACAGAGGTACAACGGAGGTACAACAGAGGTACAACAGAGGTACAACAGAGGTACAACAGAGGTACAACAGAGGTACAACAGAGGTACAACAGAGGTACAACAGAGGTACAACAGAGGTACAACAGAGGTACAACAGAGGTACAACAGAGGTACAACAGAGGTACAACAGAGGTACAACAGAGGTAAAACAGTGCCTTCAGACAAACAGCGAGTCTATTCTGAATTATCTTTGAAACAGCCAAACGTAATTACCGTATCGTCTTCATACGACGCCGCCCACACAGCTCGTTGGTCGTGGTTGTCATTTGTACTGATGATAACCTGTTGCTCTATTACAAATCACCAGTAATTTGCCTACCAAGACGCCTGCGACACCGGTGGGATGGAATAGTACTTATAGTCTTTCCATACGGCCGGCGGCATGAATGTTATACGTCACCTGAGAGAACACAAGCTCTCATCTCTATGAATGGATGGAACTCTCTTAACGGTTAACCGTCTGTAGTGTGGTAGTGAAAGGGTTAACCGTCTGTAGTGTGGTAGTGGAAGGGTTAAAGGCCCTTATTGGTACTATCAGCTACCTCCTTATACTACATCATTATTGGAATGGAATTTTGGAACCTATGGAACCTGTTCTAGTGACTGGCTGGTCCTTAACACATTCAGCGCCAGACCCGGGATAAGTCGGGTTAACTCGCCATCGCTTGAGCGCCAAACCCGAGAAAAGTCGGGTTTTAATCATTATTTCTTTTATTGGCTATATCCATTCATAATAAATCCATCCAGCCTGATGTTATCATTGGGAATGGCTCTGAGATCGCAAACAGCCAATACAGCCACCTAACGCCTTGCGGCCGCTATTGCACTCCATTTGAAATGATGTGGTTTGTTTTCTGGGCCGAGCTGTGGCGTGGGGGGACCCCGTTCATGTGCAATGCTGGATAACGTTGGACACACGATCGCGATCAGTATTTGGAATGGCGATCAGATAATTGGATTATTCTTTTTGCAGTACATCATAGACAAGGTAAGGACTATATGTTATCAATCTTGTGTTGATCCGATAATCTTTTCCCCACGATCGCAGCGTGTGTGTGTAATGTATGCCGTTGGTGGCGATCGAAGCCACCAACCCCCCCCCCCCTTTCATGCATGCATGATGAAACATAATACCGATAATCTAGCGTTGATTTCAGATTGATTATTGATCCAGGCGAGAAATGGCACGATTTATAATGAAATGCAGTAAACGCTGTTTCGCGTTGTTTCCCGGGATTACACAGGATCACTCTAAAACTATACTCATATTCACCACGGTATAAAACGGAAATGTATGGATGAAAAAATTATCTGTTTTTTGCATGTTGACCGGAAGAACCTCACTGACAATCGACGATGTTATTAGATCCATAGCTATAATATTTAATATAGTTTTAGCACTGCAAACACCGGAACTTATCCCCATTGAACAACGCGCTGGCACACAGCGGCCATAGCGACCTCTGGCGCTGAACCCTAGCTCATGGAGATTGAGATTCTCCCCTCTGTTGCAGAGTTTAAAACCTTGATCTCCAACCTTTGTCGATCAAGTTGTACGTGTTTTAATTGATTTGTTATCCTTGCTTTTGCCTCGTAAACTAACCTACACTGTAGCACTCAACACTTTGATGAACATTGTTACTCAGCTGATAGAGTTGTGCCCTTCCTGATGGCTTGTCGTACAGAACTTGTAAGTCGCTTTGGATAAAAGCGTCAGCTAAATGACTAAATGTAAATGTAAATGTAATGTCTTGTTGTCTTATTGTTATGATTTTATTTGCTGTGTGATTTTATATGCTTTTATGCTTATTTCCGTATGTAAACTCGACGTGACTGTAAACAAGGGAAACCTCGGTTGCCTTTCGAGTTTAAATAAAGGTTTGAATTTAAATCAAATATATTAGGGCTGGTCGATTAATCGAGTTTCAATTTCACTTGAACTAGACATTTTATTTTGGCTTTCCACGATCATGAAAACAAGATAATCCAGATAAAACAATTATTGTGCCACATGCTGTGTCGCTCTCATTTTGTCTTGTGTTATAAATGCAGCACACCCTTCCTTTACAGCGGTGTGCTCCGCTCCCCCCCCTCAAGCCCAAACATCTTGTGTTGAGAGGGAGAAGGAGCCACGGCGAGTATTTTGAAACATCTTTGGACGACAGAAAGGCAGCCTTTGGTCGAGAAGAAAGGTAAAACAAATTCAGTTGTCATTATATGATAATCTCAAATCAATGAGTAATCGTGTTTAATAATTGTCAATTTCAATAACAAATAATCGTGATTATGATTTTTGCCATAATCAAGCAGCCCTAAGGTCCTTCATCTGAAACATTCAATGTAAGTTTTACATTTTTCCTCACATGAATGATAAATCCGGAAACATGGATTCTAATCTATGTGAATCTCCCAGTCTTCTGTCACTTGAAGCTTCAGGCTCGACACGGTCAGCTTGTGGAGAGCCTCGTCGTACTCGATCCCAGCCGCACTGGCCTCAGCGCCTGGCGACGGAAGAGAATGTAGTTGAGGGTTTGGAATGCTGATGATCTATATACAATTTGTGTTCTTACATTTTTTGTATTGCTCTTTATAGTACCATATCATTTACATTTACATTAGCTGACGCTTTTATCCAAAGCAACTTACAAGTTTTGTACAACAAGACAGCAGGAAGGGTACAACTCTATCTATGTTCATCAAAGTGTTGAGTGCTACAGTGTAGGTTAGTATATTAGGACAAGTGCATGACAGTAAGGTTAGTTAGGGTTAGAGTTTCATTTTTATTTAATTTTTTATAAATTTCAGATAATGATTGAAGAAGTGCGTCTTTAGTCGACGGCGAAAGATTGGACGGGTTTTCGGCTGTACTAACTGTGGTGGGAAGTTCGTTCCACCATTGTGGGGCAAGGACCGAGAATAGGTGACTTCTCTTTCATTCTTTACACATCACTGCTATCATGTAAAGAAAAACATCTAACTCCAATTTTCATGATTTTCATTTAGCTGTACGTGGTATTTAGTTTGTTAATAGCTCTACACATTCTGACAGCCATCACTGATATAGAGTGTTTGGGCAGTAACGTGGGTCTCTCAGAGAGAGAATGGTCTCAACACAATGCACACAATGGTCTAACAAAAATAACAAAAAAATAGTTTTTTAAGCAAATATGAGTTTTAAGAGTTTTAAGCAAATATGTGCTTGAAACAAGTAAAATGATCTGCCAGTGCAGTAAGAAAATCTGTCTTGGCAAGATTTATTGAAATAAGTACAAATATGTAGGGTTCTCTCTCCTGATTGGATAAAGTGGGAAGGGATACCAGAAAATGCATTTTCTGTTTACTGCAGACCGTGCAGAGCTGAGGGACTCGGGGACTCGTGTTACTAACCAGACTATATGGCTGTCAGAATGTAGAGCTATTTAACACTTATTTGACAACTACATATTGCTACGATACATGTGAATGTGTGCTTGTTACATGTGTTACATGTGATATACGTGAACGTGTGCTTGTTACATGTGATACATGTGAAGGTGTGCTTGTTACATGTGATATATGTGAACGTGTGCTTGTTACATGTGTGCTTGTTACATGTGATATATGTGAACGTGTGCTTGTTACATGTGATATATGTGAACGTGTGCTTGTTACATGTGATATATGTGAACGTGTGCTTGTTACATGTGATATACGTGAACGTGTGCTTGTTACATGTGATATACGTGAACGTGTGCTTGTTACATGTGATATACGTGAACGTGTGCTTGTTACATGTGATACATGTGATACATGTGAATGTGTGCTTGTGACATGTGATACATGTGAATGTGTGCTTGTGACATGTGATATATGTCAAGAGTCACTTTATTGTCCCATCAGCTGGGACAATAATGTGAACGTGTGCTTGTTACATGTGATATATGTGATACATGTGAACGTGTGCTTGTTACATGTGATATATGTGAACGTGTGCTTGTTACATGTGATATATGTGAACGTGTGCTTGTTACATGTGATATATGTGAACGTGTGCTTGTTACATGTGATATATGTGAACGTGTGCTTGTTACATGTGATATATGTGAACGTGTGCTTGTTACATGTGATATATGTGAACGTGTGCTTGTTACATGTGATATATGTGATACATGTGAACGTGTGCTTGTTACATGTGATATATGTGATACATGTGAACGTGTGCTTGTTACATGTGATATATGTGATACATGTGAACGTGTGCTTGTTACATGTGATATATGTGATACATGTGAACGTGTGCTTGTTACATGTGATATATGTGAACGTGTGCTTGTTACATGTGATATATGTGAACGTGTGCTTGTTACATGTGATATATGTGAACGTGTGCTTGTTACATGTGATATATGTGATACATGTGAACGTGTGCTTGTTACATGTGATACATGTGAACGTGTGCTTGTTACATGTGATATACGTGAACGTGTGCTTGTTACATGTGATATATGTGATACATGTGAACGTGTGCTTGTTACATGTGATATATGTGATACATGTGAAGGTGTGCTTGTTACATGTGATATATGTGATACATGTGAAGGTGTGCTTGTTACATGTGATATATGTGAACGTGTGCTTGTTACATGTGAGCTTGTTACATGTGATACGCATGAGACACACTCACAATCTTTCCATTTTAATTCTCTGATGATACGTGTGAACAACAGCCATATTACAGTACATGTGATGTCTTATAAATGTAATATGTATTATAATACATATGTATACCAAATGTATTTTAAATGTATTATGTATTATATGTACAATGTATACAAATGTATTCTAAATGTATGTATTCTAAATGTATTATGTATTATAATCCATTATGTATATGTATACGAATGTATTCTAAATGTATGTATTCTAAATGTATTGTGTATTTTATAATCCATATGTATACAAATGTATTCTAAATGTATGTATGTATTATAAATGTATTATGTAATATAATTAGGGATGGGTACCAAATCCGGTACTTTTAAGGGTATCCACCGAATCATGTCGGTACTACCGAGTACCGATTCACGTGAGATCCACCAGTGCCACATTTCGGTAATGCAAAAAAATAAAAAGAAGAATGTGTGCTGCACGTTCACGTCAAAGTTCACGCCACAATACACGCTTACCTAGAATTTGACTTGATTCAACAACAAAGCAGTCGGGGCGATGGCAAGCCGAAAACGGTCACAAGTGTGGTTACAAAGCTAGATGCAGACAACGCTCAACTGCAATATTATATATATTATAAATATGTATACAAATTAGGGATGTTCGATATTATCGGCCTACCGATATTATCGGCCGATATCGGCATTAAAATGTGATATCTGAAAATATCGGTATCGGTTTTCAAAAAAATAACGTTTTTTTTTTTTTTTTTTACATTTCTATAACCTTTATTTACCCAGGCAAGCAAGTAAGAACAAATTCTGATTTTATTTATTGTCAAAAGTATGCATAATGTTGTGTTAATTCCACAACAAGAGATATGTAATGTTAATTACCTGAAATTATAAAATGTTTTGGGGGGGGGGAAACCCTGCATATATCGGTATCGGTTGATATCGGTTGATATCGGTATTGGAAATTAAGAGTTGGACAATATTGGTATCGGTAAAAAAGCCAATATCGAGCATCCCTAATACAAATGTATTCTAAATGTTTTATTCTAAATGTATTATGTATTAAATATTATATTATAGATGTGAATATATGTTGGCTCTGGGGGTGCCAGGGCTACTCACCCGAGACGTGTACGGTCACAGCGGACGGCTTGCTCTTCACTCCCAGGACGGTGATGGACTCCACGACGCAGTCACAGTCGAAGCCTCCGCCCTCCTTAGTATCGCTGAGAAGTGGTGGGAAATCAATCACAAGCCGTTCTGTGTACTGTACTTTCAAAACTGAAACGCAGAAATTAGTAATAGCCCCCGTCTGAAAGGACTTTTATCAAATCTTTAAAGTAATGGTTTCATATCCCATTGACTAGCATTGCTAGCAAGCGGAACAAACACTAAAACAGGAGACTGCTGGAGCTAGTGATCAAGGTCTTAAATTCTGCAATAGAGGGGAGAATCTAAATTCTTAGGGATTGTTAGAGTTCATATCGTCACATATCATCAGGCCAGAGATGCAGCTGAATGACTAAACTACTGCACATGCTCCATCTTCCGGCTTCACAAAGGACACACACACAAGGAGGAGCGTTTACTCCTGGTTACTCCGTTACCATGGCGAGAGGGAGAGTGGGAAGCTGATCAAGAAACGATCGAGGAGGCATCAGGAAATTTCAATGATCTGCCTATTGTAGTTTTTGAGAGATTGAGTGAAGGTGGAGCGACGCATCATGATGTGTAGGTGCACAAAATCAGCACCTTCCACTGCCGATGTTTCTTAGCAGAGAGAATGAATCGTTATGCCTCAATCTGGTAAATTAGTTTAAGATAAGATAATATAAGATATTCCTTTATTGATCCCCTTGGAGAAATTCGGGCATCACTGCAGCATGGGGGGGGGGGTACAGGTATGGGCAGGGTAATAGTAGAAAGACATAAATATAGGCAATCAAATTTGATCTGAATATTACAAAATTGGAGAAAAAATAAACAATGTAAACAATATAATTAACTCTGAATATAAAGATATTAATGTTGCTTTTAATGCAATTAATGTTGCTTTGCGGTGGAATTTCCCTTTAAAAAGGGGGATACATTGCATCACTTGTGTTAACAAGTGAGACGTCTCACACGCTCAAATGACTGGATTGTGCTTAACCCTTTCACTGCCACACTACAGAAGTTTAACCCTTTACTCTGATGTAAGCCAACCGTTCTCCCTCACTGTGGCTCAGACTGTAATCTCTCCAACGGTTACCGTCGGTAGTGTGATAGTAAAGGGTTAACCGTTTGGTATTGCGGCAGTGAAAGGGTTAAGGTCCTCAGAGTACAGACTGACCTTGGAAAGTCAGCCTTTTCTTTCACCGCCCCGGCTTCTTGGAATGACCTTCACCGCACGTTAAGAAAACACCCCACTATCATAATGGTCAAGTTTAAAAACATTATTACAACTCTTCCCTGCTTCAGTTCCTAACCGTTTTTAATTTGGATCTTTCTTTCTTTTTTTCCATCTGTGTTTTTGTCCTATTTAGCCTTTTTGTGTGTATTTTAATATGCCTGTAATCTCCACAGCATTGGCAATGAGGGAAACTTCAATGTCAACGTCTCCTGGAGAATGAAATAAAGCTTCTAAGTGGCCTGCAGTCCGAATCTGGCTGTTCACCTCACAGTGTTCTCCTCCTCGGGGAGGCGAGAGTGTGTTTAAAGGGTGGTGTTCTCCTCCTCGGGGAGGCGAGAGTGTGTCTAAAGGGTGGTGTTCTCCTCCTCGGGGAGGGGAGAGTGTGTCTAAAGGGTGGTGTTCTCCTCCTCGGGGAGGCGAGAGTGTGTCTAAAGGGTGGTGTTCTCCTGCTCGGGGAGGCGAGAGTGTGTCTAAAGGGTGGTGTTCTCCTCCTCGGGGAGGGGAGAGTGTGTCTAAAGGGTGGTGTTCTCCTCCTCGGGGAGGGGAGAGTGTGTCTAAAGGGTGGTGTTCTCCTCCTCAGGGAGGCGAGAGTGTGTCTAAAGGGTGGTGTTCTCCTCCTCTGGGAGGCGAGAGTGTGTCTAAAGGGTGGTGTTCTCCTCCTCGGGGAGGGGAGAGTGTGTCTAAAGGGTGGTGTTCTCCTCCTCTGGGAGGGGAGAGTGTGTCTAAAGGGTGGTGTTCTCCTCCTCGGGGAGGGGAGAGTGTGTCTAAAGGGTGGTGTTCTCCTCCTCTGGGAGGGGAGAGTGTGTCTAAAGGGTGGTGTTCTCCTCCTCGGGGAGGGGAGAGTGTGTCTAAAGGGTGGTGTTCTCCTCCTCGGGGAGGCGAGAGTGTGTCTAAAGGGTGGTGTTCTCCTCCTCGGGGAGGCGAGAGTGTGTCTAAAGGGTGGTGTTCTCCTCCTCTGGGAGGCGAGAGTGTGTCTAAAGGGTGGTGTTCTCCTCCTCTGGGAGGGGAGAGTGTGTCTAAAGGGTGGTGTTCTCCTCCTCGGGGAGGCGAGAGTGTGTCTAAAGGGTGGTGTTCTCCTCCTCGGGGAGGGGAGAGTGTGTCTAAAGGGTGGTGTTCTCCTCCTCTGGGAGGGGAGAGTGTGTCTAAAGGGTGGTGTTCTCCTCCTCGGGGAGGGGAGAGTGTGTCTAAAGGGTGGTGTTCTCCTCCTCGGGGAGGCGAGAGTGTGTCTAAAGGGTGGTGTTCTCCTCCTCGGGGAGGGGAGAGTGTGTCTAAAGGGTGGTGTTCTCCTCCTCGGGGAGGGGAGAGTGTGTCTAAAGGGTGGTGTTCTCCTCCTCGGGGAGGGGAGAGTGTGACTCACCGGCCCTGCAGGCGGCCTGCCAGCATGCTGAACCGGCTCAGGCAGAAGGCCCGTCTGTCGCGGTAACGGAAGGAGTGTCCGTCGTCCAGGTACAGCGTTCCACTAGCGCAGCCCTGAGAGAGAGAGAGAGAGAGAGAGAGAGAGAGAGAGAGAGAGAGAGAGAGAGAGAGAGATGGCCGTCATCATCTTGTTCATGAAAACATGTATTTTCATTTTAACCTTTTTTCGTGGACTTTGCTGCGTTGTACTGAGTACTGGGCCCATGTTTGTAGTGTCTTAGAATAGGCGCTGATCGTTTTGGAAGGTACAGTATAAGATCACTTTGACTCCTAGATCAGTGGCCCAGAGCCACAGTGAGGGAGAAGTGTTGGAACTGTTGGGGTGCTTACAGTCTCGGGCCACAGTGAGGGGGAGCGGTCGGCTTACATCAGAGTCTAGGGCCACAGTGAGGGAGAACGGTTGGCTTACATCAGAGTCTAGGGCCACAGTGAGGGAGAACGGTTGGCTTACATCAGAGTCTAGGGCCACAGTGAGGGAGAACGGTTGGCTTACATCAGAGTCGAGGGCCACAGTGAGGGAGAACGGTTGGCTTACATCAGAGTCCAGGGCCACAGTGAGGGAGAGGGGGAACCGTTGGAGCTCGGCTGTACAGGAGCCACATCCTGTCCTCCTGGGCACCACTGTGCCGCCTCGCTGGAACACAGGAACCTGGACACAGGAAACACAGTGGAAGGATAGGTATTGGTATTAAAAAGGGGGATCCATACGGAACACCTGCACAACACACAATGTGGAGTTGATCTGGAAATTACAGTTCTTTATTAATGCACCACAATCATTTATGTATAATTAGTTTTACTTATGTATAATCAGTTTGTCCCTCAGCGGGAGGAACAGTTAAGTTAAGATAAGTTAACTTATATACTTTAGTATACCTTTGGGGAAATGTGTACCAGGTGACCTTTTGGTGACTAAAAAAGGCACTTCCCGTGGTGGCATTTTGAAATGGAGACCGCCATCGCATTCGCCATAGAAAACGACCAATGGGACTGCCCCGTCTCTCTACATTTAAAAGTATGATCTCTGACCACTGCGTGTCGACTTGTAACTGTCTTTTTTATCTTACACGTTTATTCGTATTCATTGTGCCTATATGTATGAAATTGCTGATAAACTGTGTCTTTGTTTTTTGTCTTTGTAAGCTTGTCGTTGCTGTAAATGAAGGTAACCGTCTTAGAAGTTGAAATAAAGGTTTGAAATGAAATACATGCCAGTGCACATTTTCTCTCCATATCTTGGCGTGGGTCTCCCCTACATTTTGACACTGGTACCGTCTATCTACGACCCCGGGCGGAGGAGAAAATCAACCCGGAATGAGGCACGGCGCTGCCCTGAATGTAATGTACACAAGCAAACATGCCTTCACACACACTGTCAACAGCAGAACCCATTCTCCACACAGCCCCTGTTACCTGTCCCTGGTTGAAGAAATACAATGACAATAACAAACAAACACACGCACACACACACACACACACACACACACACACACACACACACACACACACACACACACACACACACACACACACACACACACACACACACACACACACACACACACACACACACACACACACACACACTGTCAACAGCAGAACCTATTCTCCACACAGCCCCTGTGACATGTCCCTGGTTGAGGAAATACAATGACAATAACAATGACAAACAAACACACACGCATGGACGCACACGCACACACACACACACACACACACACACACACACACACACACACACACACACACACACACACACACAGTCAGTTTGGATAGCTTAGCTATAATGGTTGCTTCTTTAAATGAATTGTTATGGCCATGTTACGGTGATCTTGGAAAACTACTAGCCACTAACCGTGTCCATGGTCACCGGAACACTCAGGGTCTGGCCTCCATTGTACGCCTTCGCAGAGTGAATGTCGTACCAGATCTGTGACAAACAAACACAACCAATTATATGATAATCACACCACAATACATATACTTGTATTACAAGGGTGTGCACATTAAACTTCACTGATGAACTGCTAAGTATTATAATCAATGATCAATCTATTATAATCAATAAATGTGGAAAGGCAAAAGTGCGCTTTTCATGTTGTGTTTTAATGTCAATTCTGTCTATAATTATGCCAATTATATGCTCATTTGACATCAATCATGTCAATTTTATGTCTACATTACTGCTGTGAAGCACTTTCGGCTGCAATTCTTGTATGAAAGATGCTATACAAATAAAGTTTATAGGATTTACCTCGCCAGAGGCAGGAAGTAAAACCTTGACCTCTTGGACACCCTGTTGAGTGACAGGACAGGCCAGCAACGCTTCTCCTGCATGGAATAATGGAGGTGAGGGAGGGAGCCGGAGTAAAACAAGTATTATGAAGTATTTATTGGTGGATTTATTACCAAATAAAATCATATTCAGGAAATGGTTGTGGGGGATTCATTATCAAACAAAACAATATTTAGCAAATGTGCAATATTCCTCACCGATCATATACTGGTCGTCCACAGAAAATGTGTTTGGTTCTTGTGGGAACTCCACCCACAGCGGTCTATACACAGTTAATATAACAACAACAACTCAGTTTGTATATTACTTGTCTTAACAATGTTAATAAATTACTTTGCCATATAAGAGGAACAATCATCAAGCCATCTATTTCAAATAACACACATATTAACATTACATAGTAGTAGTACACAAAACATGAGCACCAGTGACGCCTGACAACCACTGGTCTGGTACTAATGATATGGAATGACATGGGAACCAGGACTGCAGTACCATAAAGATACAGCAGAGGGCAGCAGCACTCACCTGAGAGGAGGCAGGGGCATGCCGGGGGTGTGCGCCTGGTAAAACAACGTGTACCAATAGGGCAGCAGGCAATACCTGAGATACACAGTAAGAACAATCTCTTAAATATAATCCTTTTTACCTATCTGTAGACACTATATATATATATCTGTACATATCCATTACCTAGTCTTACTAGTTACACTGCTGGCCAGTATAATAATAATAATAATAATAATAATAATAATAATAATAATAATAATAATAATAATAATAATAATAATAATAACTTTGTTTTGTATAGCGCCTTTCATAAAACCTAAGGTCGCTTTACATAGGGCGAAAACAACAATAACAAACATGGTAGACAGACACACAACATTAAATGTAGGAAGTTAGGGGTCAAAGGCCATGTTGAAGAGGTGGGGATTGAGGATTTTGTTTGAAGGAGTCCAGAGTTGGTGCGGTGCAGAGTTCTGCAGGGAGGGAGTTCCAGAGGGTGGGAGCTGCCACGCTGAAAGCTCTGTCCCCAAAGGTCCGCAGTCTGGTTCCGGGGGATGGAGAGCTGACCAGTGTCTGAGGATCGCAGGGACCGTGACTGAGTGTAGGGGTCGAGGAGGTCAGTGAGGTACTGAGGTGCCAGAGCATGGAGGGACTTGTAAGTGAGCAGGAGGGTTTTGTAGGTGATGCGGGATTTGATGGGGAGCCAGTGAAGGTGGATGAGGGTGGGGGTGATGTGCTGCCAGGTAGTAAGTATGACTTACTAACATTACCCGTATCACTGTAGATATTAATACTACAACTATGTACATACATCTATGTACGCTGGACACCTTCAAAACTGCTCAAAACACAGCTTTTCAGCAAGGCTTTTCCCCATTAGTTAGTTTAGATATTTAGATTAGGTTCATCATTATCCCTTACCTGCCCTCATCCCCCCCCTATTGCCCCCTTACCCTAGCCCTCTTGATTGTGAGTTTCCTGAAAGGCGCTATAGAAATTAGATTTATTATTATTATTATTATTATTATTATTATTATTATTATTATTATTATTATTATTATTATTGTATCATCTAATTAGCAATAGACTCATTAGTAGTAATTTATATATTTTACACCCAGTGTAATCACCAGTACATTGTATATTGCTGTTGCACTGTTGCCCGTGGGCCGCTGGCCGGCAGCACCGTACCTCTCCCGGATGGCGGCGCGGATGGCGGCGGTGACCTCCCCCCCGAACATCCAGGGTTCCCGCCGCTTGGCGTCCTTGCAGGAGTGGCCCCTGAAGAAAGGCTGGATGGCGGCCGCCTGGTACCAGCGCACCAGGAGCTCAGGCTCCGGGTCCTGGACGAACCCGCCCACGTCCGCTGCGAGACGATGGCACATGGTGGTGCATTTATACGGTGAATGGTAAATGGTTCCATTTAGTGATGCACGATATATCGGCCGCCGATATAATATCGGCCGATATGGCCGTTTTTTTACACATCGGTATCGGTCCGATATCAAGATAGGGCCGATATGGACAGATAAAAAAAATTAAAATAAAGATATTTTATTATTATTTTTTAATCTTTTTTTTTCTTGTTTTGGCCTTAAATAGTTTCAAAATATCAGTCATTTCTGAAAATAAGTTACAAAAGTTTAAAAAAAAGATCTTTTTGGAAAATAGCTCTTTATTTGATTATCAGCAGTGTTTTCTATACAGAGATATCGACATCGGTAAATATCGGTATCGGCCAGAACAGCAATATTAATATCGGTTATCGTTATCGGCCACAATTTTCACATCGGTGCATCACTAGTTCCATTTATATAGCTCTTTTATCCAAAGCGCTTTACAATTTATGTTCCTCACATTCACACACTGACGGCGGAGGCGACCACGCAAGGTGCCAACCTGGGAGCAGTTAGGGGTTAAGTGTCTTGCTCAAGGACACTTTGACACGCTGCCCGGGAGGAGCGAGAATCGAACCGGGAACCTCCGGATTACCAGACGGCTGCTCTCCCTCCCAAGCCACTGTTGCCCCACTATATAGTGCTTTTATCCAAAGTGCTTTGCAACTTATGCCTCACATTCACCCATTCACTCACACATTCACACACCAATGCCCGAGGTAACCATGCAAGGAGCCAACCTGCTCATCGGGAGCAGTTAGGGGTTCAGTGTCTCGTTCAAGGACACTTCGACACATTGCCGGAAGGAGCCGGAATCTAACCGGGAACCTTCTGATTACCAGGCGACCGCTTCCACCTCCTGAGCCACTGTGTTTGATTTATATCATATATTCAAGACCATCTGAACAACCTCATTGTGCCGTCGCTGATGACTGTAAGATGTTCCAGAACAAGCAACATGTGTTTTCATGGGAGCCTCGAAACAGAGAACCGTGTAATCTTTAAAGGGGAACTATTTTACTATTTCTTTCACTATTTGGGCACTTTTACACAATTCCTGTGAGTCTATGGAACACCTCTGTAATATATATATTTTTTTTATTCATTGTTTTGTATTTCTAATCAAGTCCTCAAAAACAGCATTTTTCTACCTCAAGATCTCGAGCCGTTTTGAGCTGATGTGGACTGGGGTGCAGGTGCTGGTGCCTGAGGAGCCACATTATCATGCAGCAGTGACTATATGACATCACATATAGGCACATTTTCAAACGACTCAGTTCAGTGAGGGTGAATATTGTGAGAGGAGAATTGGAAGAATGCGCCAATATGAGAATTTTGAGACATAGATCATATTAATATAAGTTCACATAGCTAGGAAACAATGCTAAACACTCAAAAAGGCCATTTATAAGATAGTTCCCCTTTAAGATTTCAGAGGAACATTGTTTTCAGACGTCATTATTTACAGATGTTGCAGCGTTGAATGCTTCATCTTATTATGTGCAGAGGGAGTAACACAGGGAGGACAGTAACACAGGGAGGACAGTAACACAGGGAGGACAGTAGGGCTGACCCCTATTAGTCGAATAGTCGACTAATCGATCGAAAGGAGCCGTAGTCGACTGCCAACCTCTTAGACGAATGCAAAAAAAAAATTAAAATCTCTTTTCTTTACATTTTTTGTATCACTCTTTCCAAAATAAAAGAGGCCTAGAAGCGTGGCTAACGCTAATGGCACGCATACCAGAGGCTAACTGCCTACGAAAACAGGCACAGAGGCACTGAAAGAGGATTTCACCCATCTAATGAACACACTAGACTAGACAAATATCAAGATGTATCCATCAGTGGAGTGGACCAATTGCATGCTTTCGCAGAGAACAAGAAGCCTTCCGTCCACTCCTTCAGACATTAAGCACCCACACAGCCCAAATGGAATGATAAAAAAAAATTATATATATATTATATATATTATACTTATTTTTTTCATTTAAATCTTTTTTCCATAGTCGACTATCGGCTAATTTTGGCGACTACAAGTCGACTGTACAAATCCTTAGTCGGGGACAGCCCCTAGAGGACAGTAACACAGGGAGGACAGTAACACAGTAAAAACTACCTAAAGCAGTTACTAGTAGTGAATTAATAGTAAACATTTATTCCTCAATAAACAATCAATTCCGGGCCAGGTGATACAGAAGACATTAATGATAATTGTGAAGACTTCAATATCAATAATGTTTAATTATGCCAAAATCAAGTAATCCAACGGATGTTCATCCCATTAACCTGCAAGCGCATCTAAAGTATGATATCAAAAGTCATATTTCATGATACTTCACGTTTTATATTTAAAATATGTTTTTTTATACTTAACAAGTATTTAAGTTAATGTTTCATCATGGTTATCAATCATTTATACAACGGAATTGTGTAATATGGTATGACATCAACTCTATTTTCATGATGATTATGATCCCTGAAAGACTGTGAACAATATTATCTCTTATCCATAGTCAACCTCTTCCACAGGTCAAGTCGACCATGTGGTATGTTGTACCACTCACCTCCACAGAAAGATATGCCCGTCAGACTGAGAGACAGGAGCATAGGGACGGACATCTTCAAGTACTCCCAGCTGGCTACATTGTCCCCCGTCCATACTGCTCCTGTCTCACCAAGCAGAACACATAAACACACTTCAGGACAATATAGAAACACCAAAAACACAATGTGGACTAAGGTATATCCAAAGGCATAATCTGTGGTTGCTCTATGGCGCCCTCTGTTGACTATACTGTCGCCGCACTACTGGCTTTGTTTACAATGTCATTCACTGAATTGGAATGAGTGGAATTGAGTGGACATTTTTCATTCTGAAATTAAATTGACTGTTTAATCATTTTAGGAAGTCTTCAAGAACATATTATGTGCATAAACTTTAGCTGGTCAGATACAGGACTGCAGCTTTAACTCATTGATGGCCACAAGCTCTCCCCATCTGCACTGACTAGCGCCAGCTTTTCTTGACCATTTTCACGATATTTCACGATCTTTGCTGAGCTATTGTATATTCTATATTATAGCTATGGAGACAATAGTATGGCTCATTTGACAGACAATTGACACATTACCACATCAAAGCAGGTGTAAAATGCCTAAGTTCTTTGTGTGTTGTGTTTGCTATTATGGGTAGTACCTATATGAAACAATCATTAGGCATTGGGCTGTGCTTTATAACACCCATTATTGGCACATCTTTCCAAAATAACAAAAAAGGGACAAGAACCAGTGATTTATTTTCACTCAAATGGAGGTTTGGTATTCAAATTCATGTATAATTTTTCAAATTCTAATGAAATTCCAATATTGAAATTCATTTTGACAGCCCTACTAAGGAGTTCGTTTTGGTGGCCTATCCTCTAACTCTTGGAGTCTTGATTTAAAAGGAGATCTATACTGAGAACAAGGTCTCATTCATAAGTGTGCCGTGTGTGCGAGGCCAAAAAAATAAAAAATATTAAATAAATAAAAACATACCAAATCTCTGTGACCCTGCGAAGAAGGAGCGGGACAGAACAAAGGGCCTCTCTGTGCCTCCCGAGCGCGTCGTCAACCCCTCCGCCGTGGCCATGTGCTGGAGGGAGAACAGGCTTCATTCACAAGGTGATCCTCACATTCATGGCATATTCAGGATCACTTCTAATGACTTCGTAGTATCGTCTGTATAGAGCAACATCGTATGGTACATGTTATGATCTTATAGACCAGCAGAACAGTGGCAGCAGTTTTCATCAATACCTGGTTTTACCCAAAGCGATTGTGAGATCTTAGAAAACGAAGTGACACCAAGACAGAGTCACAGGATGTTCTGAGTTCATTGAGTAGCAGAGTTTATAAGTCAGAATGGCGCTAGGTGGTAATCAACACAGGAAATTCAATGGACACGAATTCAGACACAACAGAAATAAGATAACCTGTCTCCTCGCCTACTAATTGTTAAAGGAACACGGCAACATTATGGGAAATGCACTTACCGTCTTCTCCAGAGTCAGACAGTGTCCTCTGTGTGTTCAGTAGAAAGCTATCCGGCTGCAAGCTAGCCTAGCTTAGCACAAATGAATGGAAGTGGTTACGGACCACTAGCCTAGCTTAAAACCCTGGGAGAGGTGTTTTCGGCCAACAGCTAGGCTAGTGGTCTGTATCTGCTTGCATTCATTTGTGCTAAGCTAGGCTAGCTTGCAGCCGGATAGCTTTCTACTGAACGCACAGAGAGGAAATTGGTCTTCTTGTCTAGATAGATAAGATATTTCTGTGTGAACTAAACTCTCACCTGGTAAAAGCCATACAGGTTGTGCAGTTCCCTGTGTTGCCAGAACTAAACTCTCACCTGGTAAAAGCCATACAGGTTGTGCAGTTCCCTGTGTTCCCAGCCCCCGTGATGCAGTGCGTCCTTGGGCAGCGTTTGCTCTGGTCCCCCAAACACAGACGGCTCGTTCATATCATTCCAAACAAACAAAGATGTCGTGGAGCCCTGAGTAAGACATACATACGAGACATTAAACTTAGGTCTCATGTGGGTCGTTGTGCTGTTACAGTACTTGCCAAATGGATTATATACTATTTTTACACAATGTCTATACTGTTCAGTAAACCGATGGTCTAGGTCTATACTGTTCAGTAAACCGATGGTCTAAGTCTAAACTGTTCAGTAAACGGATGATCCGAGAGTGTTCCGTGAGAGTTCTGACAATTATATTTATTTAACCTTTATTTAACCTTTATTATTATTATTTTTTAATTATCTTTTTCCCCCTTCTTTTTCTCCCCTCCCAATGTTAGTCGTTATGCCAATTCCCAATCCCCTTCCTGGTCGTTGCGCACTCTGTGTTATGGTTTGTAACCGACCCCAATCGCACAACACAAGACAGGTATGAGGGTAAGCCAAGAAACGGGCATTTATTGAAACAAAGGGAAACCGGCACTGTCCCTTTAAGGGAGAACACAAATACAGGAATATAACAAGAGGGGAAAAACTAGGTGCCTTTAAGAGGCGGGCAGGAAAAGGGAACACTAAGGGAAGGTTAATGAACGCTAGGGGAAACATTAAAGGAACGCTAGGGGAAGGTTAAAGGAACACTAGGGGAAGGTTAAAGGAACAGAGGAACTAGAGACTAGGAGAAGTCGGGACAAGGAGAGCTAGGGAACAGGAGAACTGGGGACTAGGAGAACTAGGGACAGAGGGGACTGAGGCCCGCGGAGGCGGGCTGGGGAACAGGGAGGAACTGGGGACAGAGACCCGCGGAGGCGGGCTGGGGACAGGGAGGAACTGGGGACTGGTGGGAAAACATCTGGGCCGCTCTGCAGAACAGAGGAGAGGGTTAATATTCAAAAGGGAACAAACAGAGCAGATGCAGAACAGTCCAAATAAACAAAGTAACAATATCTTCGTGTGACAAACACACAGGGGGAGATGTAATGTCCAAAAATACTATCTAAGTGAGAACTAAAGGAGGCATTACGCTGGGTGAGTGACATCACAATCAAAACTCACCCAGGCGTATGCGTAATGGTACAGGAACAGCAGCGGGACGGGGGCAAGAGGCACCACGCTGGGTGAGTGACATCACAATCAAAACTCACCCAGGCGTATGCGTAATGGTACAGGAAACAGCAGCGGGAACGGGGGCAAAAGGCATTACGCTGGGTGAGTGACATCACAATCAAAACTCACCCAGGCGTATGCGTAATGGTACAGGAAACAGCAGCGGGAACGGGGGCAAGAGGCATTACGCTGGGTGAGTGACATCACAATCAAAACTCACCCAGGCGTATGCGTAATGGTACAGGAAACAGCAGCGGGAACGGGGGCAAGAGGCATTACGCTGGGTGAGTGACATCACAATCAAAACTCACCCAGGCGTATGCGTAATGGTACAGGGACAGCAGCGGGGCGAGGGCATCGCCACCGGGTGGCTGGCTGTCCGAGCCGAGGAACAGAGTGCTGGAACAGCGGCGGTGGCGAGGGTGTCGTCCACCGGGTAGCCGACTGTCGGAGCCGAGGAACAGAGTGCTGGAACAGCGGCGGTGGCGAGGGTGTCGTCCACCGGGTAGCCGACTGTCGGAGCCGAGGAACAGAGTGCTGGAACAGCGGCGGTGGCGAGGGTGTCGTCCACCGGGTAGCCGCTGTCGGAGCCGAGGAACAGAGTGCTGGAACAGCGGCGGTGGCGAGGATGTCGTCCACCGGGTAGCCGCTGTCGGAGCCGAGGAACAGAGTGCTGGAACAGCGGCGGTGGCGAGGGTGTCGTCCACCGGGTAGCCGCTGTCGGAGCCGAGGAACAGAGTGCTGGAACAGCGGCGGTGGCGAGGATGTCGTCCACCGGGTAGCCGCTGTCGGAGCCGAGGAACAGAGTGCTGGAACAGCGGCGGTGGCGAGGGTGTCGTCCACCGGGTAGCCGCTGTCGGAGCCGAGGAACAGAGTGGCGCGCCACACCTTGGTGTGCGCGTCGGAACCGAGAGA
Organism: Notolepis coatsorum; assembly: GCF_963971535.1. Lineage (NCBI taxonomy): Eukaryota > Metazoa > Chordata > Actinopteri > Aulopiformes > Paralepididae > Notolepis > Notolepis coatsorum. The sequence goes on along the minus strand of NC_140167.1, from coordinate 14,340,258 downwards.
CGCATCGGGGTGCGTCTGCGAGGAGGAGTGTGCCAAGCACGAGGATCTTTGGAAAATGCGCGTTGGAGACTGGAGAGCGTGCCAAGCCCTTGAAGATGCGCGTTGCGCGCTGGTGACTGGAGAGCGTGCCAAGCCCTTGCAGATGCGCGTTGCGCGCTGGTGACTGGAGAGCGTGCCAAGCCCGAAGGTCTAGGAGATGCGCGTCTGCGCGCTGGTCGGGAGAGCGTGCCAAGCTCGAAGGTCTAGGAGATGCGCGTCTGCGCGCTGGTCGGGAGAGCGTGCCAAGCTCGAAGGTCTAGGAGATGCGCGTCTGCGCGCTGGTCGGGAGAGCGTGCCAAGCTCGAAGGTCTAGGAGATGCGCGTCTGCGCGCTGGTCGGGATGTGCGTCAGGACGAACAGCTGCGCGGGGGTCCGAAGTGGATCACTGGGATGCCTCCCGTGGAAGTCTAGGGAGCGCAGCCCAGTCTCCACTCTCAGGCAACGGCGACAGCAGACGAAGGCTGGAGCATACATCTCTACGCCGGAGAATCAATACAGCATAGGCAGAACAGAGGACCTCCCGAAAGAGTCTAGATGTTTGAGAATATGATACGGCATGTTTACAACACGACCCCACGCCGAAACGAGGGGAAGAGCCCTGGTATTTAAAGCCCACAGGGGAACTAATTAGCCTGCCACCACAGGTGCGAGAGGTAATTGATAATAGTCCAGGTGTGGCCACTGAGAGTAAACGAGAGTAAAGAACGAGAGGGTGGGGGCTAGAGAGAGTGAGTAGGGAATTCCTAACAGTAGGCTTAAAGAAGACAGAGAAAGTTGGTGAGCAGCGGACAAAACCTCACACTCTGCCCCCTACCGTCGGTCCGGGAGGGCGGAGACTATCACATGCTTCCTCCGACACATGTGTACTCAGCCCACCACTTCTTTTCACCTGGCAGTGCGGACTCTCACTGAGAGAGTGTAACGTGTGGACGGTCACACTACCTCTCTTAGATCCTTCCCTCGCTGTGCAGGCGCCCCGACCGAACTGTAGGAGCCGCTGTTTACAACAATCAGGACCCACCCACCGGCTTCCCTCCCGCTGACTCTGCCAATCGAGCCAGTATGACGGCCGGCCAAGCCGGAGGCAACGCTGACAGCTGGATTCGATACCAGTGTCTCTTGCTGCGCCACCCAGCCGCCTATTTAACCTTTATTTAAGCCATGCAGGGAACCCGCAAAGAAAACGGACTCCCGGTGTATTTTCTACGCTCACCTTGTACTTGTCCAGGGAGAAGAGTCTGGAGTACCACATCCGAGTGGCTGGACTGCAGAAGTCCAGGTAACCAGACTCACCTGTGTGTGGGACAGGTCAGTAAGAGTGGAACGAGCTTAAAAGGTAAAAAGGAGCAACGGGAATATTATACAGTTGTGGGGTCAGTTCACTTTCAGTTGGTTAATGGAAGCGGATATGGATCAGCTAGCTTGCAGTCGGATATCTTTCTACTGAACGCACAGAGTGGGAATTGGTATCTATCTTCTTGTCTGACTCTGGAGAAGATGGTAAGCGCATTTCCCATAATGTTGGTGTGTTCCTTTAACACAGTATCAACAAATTGATTTGGTGATTATTAGGGATGTCCCGATCCGATCACGTGATCGGGATCGGGGCCGATCACGTGATTTTCCGAAGATCGGGATCGACAAAAATATATATATATATCAGGATTTTTATTTTATTTTTTTCAACAAACATGACCATGTTCACGTCTTAAACTCATACTGAGGCCTTAGTTTTGGTTTTAAATTGCATATCATCATTCATTTATTTATTGTCACACAGAGCAGAAGAATTTTGCCAAAACAAATAGTATCCAGCTGCAGAACGGCAGACCAGCCACACTCTCAAACCCAAACGCATTTCCTTTGATTTAATTATACATCAAATTATTTATGTCAAGGATTGCAATGCCTCGCTTGAATGAAGTTAACTTTTCACCTGGATAACGTCAACATCTAGGGTGAATGTAATGTGAGAAATTGGGATTAAAAAATATATATATATATATATATATATATATATATATATATATATATATATATATATATATATATATATATATATATATATATATATAAAAATTTAAAAAATTTAAAATTAAATTTATCGGATCGGGAAAGATCGGTATCGGTAGATACTCAAAATCACATGATCGGGATCGGATCGGGAGCAAAAAAATGTGATTGGGACATCCCTAGTGATTATCCATTTTTCCTCTTCCTTTTGACCCCTAATGGGAAGTGACACAGCGCCTGATTGTGTAACGTTTGGGGTTTTGCTCTCCTCAGGGAGCAAAGCCCTAGCGTTACCTGAGGGTAATTACCTGTCTATCTGTCCTGATTGCATTCATTGGTACCTGGTGTGCCTAGTTAGGTTGGCTTTATATGCTCTTCCTGGTTACTATTCAGACTGTCAGTTAATCACAGAACCTACCCGTGAGTACACAGTTGTGAGTAAGTCTTATCGCTCCTTGCCATAGGATAAGTACGCTCGCTACTGTTCATTATTATCATGTCACTTTGATTGCCGTTTGCATTCACTGTTGAAAGTTTAGATTATTGTATTGTGTTTGTATACATCTCCGTTGTTTGACGTGTATGCCAAAGGACGTGTTTTTGGAGACGGTGTTCTCTCCCCTTTGCTTTGCCTGTTTTGTTATTCTGAGATGCAGATTCATCTCTCTTTTTGTTTACACGTCATCGTTCGCATGTGCTGTTCGTTACAACATTAAAGTAACGGTGCCTTGTTTGAAAATCAACACCTGTCCGTCATATCTGTTCTGTACTGCACCTGGGTCCAACACGTCATGTTCTGTACTGCACCTGGGTCCAACACGTCATATCTGTTCTGTACTGCACCTGGGTCCAACACACCTTCCAACTGTACTGTTCTGTACTGCACCTGGGTCCAAGACACCTTCCAACTCGTAACAGATTGTGGGGACGGAAAATCTGCTCAAGTTGAAAGTCACAGGACCCCAACATCCGGAATATGGTGAATTTACCAACATAGAATTATTACTCAATACCTACCGGGCCAGCATTGTCCCTTGTAGATCTCTCCCTGTCTGTCTTTGACTAAATGTCCTCCGTCCCAGGCCTCACGATAGAGCGACCATTCTGAGTCTGTATCCACCTTGATGTGGGGATCACTGATGACCACCAGCTGAATAACAGTGAGAGCATCAATTCAACAACTGCACAATAAACATTTATCAATTTACAATTATCAGGGACCACAAAATAAGGCTATGACTATACTGTCAGGCGTGGACAAATGTGGTTGTTCAGGTATCAAGCCAGCGCAAATAACGTGAAATATGTGTTAATACGTTTGGTTGGCCTTCAAAATAAAAGCGTTGATTCAAAACCTGTCCATCTCTGTACTTTTATTTTGAAGGCCAACAAAGAGATCCACTCTGACCTTCCTTCTCTTCTGCTCCAGGTGGCGCTGCAGGCCGAGCGGATCAGGGAAGTGGACGGGGTCCCAGGTGAAGTAGCGCTTCCCGTCCGTGTGCTCGATGTCCAGCCAGATGACGTCGTAGGGGATGCCGTGGCGATCGAACCCGGCGTCCACAGCCTTCACGTCAGCCTCGTCGTTATAGTTCCAGCGGCACTGGTGGTAGCCCAAGGAAAACAGAGGGGGCAGGGCTTGATATCCTGGGGGTGATGAAGACGCTTTCAGTCCAATTGATAGCATCTGTATATGATAACATATACAATAATGCTGTATATACAGTATATATAAATATTTATTCTTACCGTATATATTATATCCACATCTGTCCGTTATCCTTTTACATATCTGTAGATACTATATCATTATCTGTACATATCCCTTACCTACTCTTACTAGTTACGCTGCTGGCCAGTATGACTTACTACCATAGTGTCCTTATACCTGTATCACTGTACACATATTATATTACAACTCTGTACATGCATCTGATTAGCACTAGACTCGGTAGTACTAATTTATATATTTTATACCCAGTTTAATCACCTGTACATTGTATATTACTTGCATTTGAATGCCAAACTTCTTTTTGTTGTACTGTACTTGTGCTGCATTTAATCTAATCTAATCTAATTGCTAGGGAACAGCGTGAACCCAGGTTTACTTCCCGTCGGCTGTTGATATTAGCGCTTTTTGTTTATGTTTGGATTTATAATGCAATGTGTCCTTTATAATTTGATCTCTTTCGATACAGAGATAACATAAGATAATTAATTGATCCCCTTGGGGGAAATGGGGTGAACACAGACCTGTCAGCTCTGCGTACTGAGAGAAGATGTGGTGCGGAGTGGGTCCGAGCAGAACCATGCAGTCGATCACGCCGCTCTCTGACAGCCAGTGGACGTCTGTCTGAGGGGGGACCCGCCTCCTCTTCACACGGGGCGCTCCCTCGTCCTGTTGGGGGGGTGAAGCAAGAGACCGGAGGCTCGCTGGATTCGGGTCATATTACTGAGACACACGGGTTCATTCATTCATTCATTATTCTACTGCTGCTGCACTGTTTATTTTTTTTTAATTTTAAATCTTTCCCCCCCCCTCCTTTTTCCTCCGTTTTTCTCCCATCCCAATGTTAGTCGTTATGCCAATTCCCAATCCCCTTCCTGGTCGCTGCTCACCTACCCCCCACCAGTCGGTCTGGGAGAGTGGAGGCTATCACGTGCTTCCTCCGACACATGTGTAGCCAATCAACCGCTTCTTTTTCACCTGGCAGCGCGGACTCTCACTGAGAGGGTGTAACGTGTGGAAGGATCACACTACCCCCCCCTTAGATCTACTACTGTACCTGCTGTTCATGACTGTACCTGCTGTTCACTGTAGCGGATGTTCACCAACGTCTCCGATGCGTTGAGCCAGAACAGGCCCAGGGTTCTGTCAGGCTTATGGGCCAGTAGCAGGGGTACTGACCCGTACAGGCCCAGGCGGCTGTACAGGTCATAGGCAAACACGTCCAGGTTATACAACCGATACGGTTCGCCATCCCTGGGAAAAGGAAATGTAATTAAATAATTAGCAAAGAACAATGCAACGCGTTTGAATGTGGCCACCAGTGATGTCATCGGGGACACTGACTGAATCCTTGTGTTGTGTTAATTACAGCTCCATGAAATGATAAAGTAGCAGTCCTTATACGATGACGTATTACTATTATCTACATCATTTCATTGAGCTTTAATAGCCTTAATAAACGCAACACAAGGATTCAATGTCCCAGATGACATCACTGGTGGCCACATTCAAACTAATTTACTCTCAATAACTGTCAAAGCAAATAAATGTGTGCAACACTGTTTAGAGTTTTTGAATGTGTGTGAGATTATGTGCAAAATAAATCAGCATTGTTTTTTGGTGAAGTGCCCCTTTAAGATGATGAGGCTAACATGGCAGCAGTGGGTGCAACAGCTCAGGCCTCACTTGCGTTGTTTCATATACTGTACAATGTATGTACCATGTTATTATTAAAGAGGTTTTACTATTATAATGGTATAATATGAATGAATGAATGAAGTTTATTTACGGTCTTGTTTACAGACAAACCAAACACACCTGTGTGGACTTGCAAAAAAAATAAAAAATTTGAAAATCACAAATGTACATATTCAAGGCACACACACAAAATCCAAAATCAACGACCTAAAAAGGGAATAGGCTGAAGCACATGCTTATTTTTGCCTATCCTTTACAAATTCTTAAAAACGAAAAATATTTTAATATAAGAAAGAAAAACTTTAAATATGCTGCAAGATATAATTTTTTTTAAAGAATTTTCTTTTTTTTTTAAATCTCCCCTGAGAAGTACACAACTTCAACCCGTCACTAAGGCTATTCCATAATTTAACTCCCAAAATTGAAACACATCTAGCTTTTACATTAGTTCTTACCTTTTTACATGTTTTAAGAATACACAACCATCTTAAATTATACTTTCCTTCTCTTGGTTGAAAGAAACATTGAATACAAACTGGTAGGCTTTTACTCTTAGCACGAAAAATGATTTCCAAGGTTTTTATGTACACCATATCTACACATTTTAATGTGCAGGACTTTATGAATAATGGATTTGTCGATTCAAGGTAACTAGCTTTGTTTATTATTCTAATAGCTCTTTTCTGTAGTTTAATAATAGGATCTATATTTGTTTTATAAACATTCCCCCAGACCTCAACACAATGACATGTATGGCACAACAAGTGAAAAAAAGTACCTTGTTATCTTATCGAAGCTGTATCTATCTAATGTACCCGCATTTCACTGTATGCCCTGGTATGTATGTGACAAATAAACCTCTTGATCTGATCATCTAAAATTACATTTTCCTTACACTTCCCTCTCTCTGTTATGTAAGTTTTTCAAGGGACCCATCTAAAACCCGCCCTCTTTTCCTAATCCTCCAATCACAACACAATGGCTTAACCTCTGGAACCAACAGTTGCGATTGGAGCAATCAAGAAAAGTAGGCGTGGTTTGAGATCAATCAAGGCACGTCTGAAGCACAACATGCTTGTAGAAAGCGTGATTTTTTTCCGTAGCCTATGTGTGCGAAGACGCTCTCTGATTGGCTAGCCGCGTACAGCGAAGACCCTCTCTGATTGGTTTAGCGCCGAAGGGTCTCTTCTGCCTTGTACATAATATATTCTCTGCTTCAAAGTGGTTATGCTTTGGCCCTCTTTCGAAGTGGGTTATGCTTAGAGTTAGGGTTAGGGTTAGGCGGAAGAGACCCTTCGGCGCTAAACCAATCAGAGAGGGTCTTCGCACACATAGGCTACAGAAAAAAAATCACGCTTGTAGAAACGGATGCTTGCTCCCACCTGGTGTCCTTGAGCTGCAGCCTGTCGGCGTGCTCTGGGAGACCGTACACGTGGCTGAAACCGTGGAGACTGAGGTCAGCCCCGACACTGCTGGGACCTGCGTGGGGAGAGAGAAGTGTGGAGGTTGTCCTCTAAGGTTTCTGTTCACACCTCCACCTCCTCCTTTCCAGAAAGCTTAAAAGAACACGCCAACATTTTGGGAAATTAGCTTATTGTCTTTTCCAGAGAGAGACAAGAAGATAGATACCAGTTTTTCTCTCTCTCTGTGCGTTCAGTAGAAAGCTATCTGGCTGCATGTTATCCTAGCTTAGCACAATGAATGGAAGCGGACATGACCGGTTAGCCATCGGGAAAGGTGTTAGTTGGACAATGCCTAGGCTAACCGGTCATGTCCGCTTCCATTAATTGTGCTAAGCTAGGCTAACATGCAGCCAGATAGCTTTCTACTGAACGCACAGAGAAGAAACTGGTATCTATCTTCTTGTCTCTCTCTGGAGAAGACAATACGCTAATTTCCCAAAATGTTGGCGTGTTCCTTTAAGAGCAAGCTCACCGAATTGAGAGGGATCTTGACTTCTCAATGACCAGAGAGACAAGACCTTCATACAACTCCTAGACCTGAATTTGTATTTGACTGGCAATGCTTTAACAATAAAAATCAATGTTGTGGAAAATGATTTTACCAGGTCCAGTGAGCTTACAGAGCTTACGATACAGAGGGCGGAATCTGCGAAGTGAGCCCTGAGCCCCAGGATGCTTTCAGTCTTATAGTAAAATAAATCAATGTTTTGCATACAGGAAGAAAAGTCAGGTAGTTCTCATAACAGCGTGGGGTGAACACTGATAAGCTGCATCCGGCCCCAGCAGAACAGATTTTGTTATGAGAAAATGGTCGTTAGAGTTTTTCCAGACAAAACATGCTCTCTGTATGCTAGAAAATGTATGCCTATAAGCTAAAATGGAGTAATGTAATATTACACTAGGAATGTAAGAGGGTGAACATATGATTTTCCCATAATATCAACCATGAAGATCTGACCACATGCATAATTGACCTCTAAAAATAAATCTTGTTAACACGTTTGAAGTGCACTGCCTATGAACTGATTACAAGTGCATCATATGTATATATACCGTATACATATCTATCAGCATCTGTCTGTACATACCTGCACATAATCCTTTTGCATATCTGTAGATACTATATCTATACATATCCATTACCTACTCTTACTAGTTACGCTGCTGGCCAGTACCACTTACTACTACCATAGGTACCATATACCTGTATCACTGTACATATTAATATCACAACTCTGTACATACATCTGATTCACACTGCACTCAGTACAGTAGTACTAATTTGTATATTTTAAACCCAGTTTAATCACCTGTACATTGTATATTACTATTGCACTTTACTGTTACATTTGCACTCTGGTTGGATGCCAAACTTCTTTTCGTTCTACTGTAGATTAGATTAGATTAGATTAGATTAAAATGTATTTATACATCACAAATACAGTACAACAAAAAGAAGTTTGGCATCCAACCAGAGCGCAAATGTAACAGTAAAAGTGCAGCAGCTATATACAATGTACAGGTGATTAAACTGGGTACACAATATATAAATTAGTACTACTGAGTGTAGTGCTAATCAGTACCATACTTGTGCTGTATAATGAGAATACATTTGAATCTAATCTAATCTAATATGCACTACTGGTGAAGAAGAACAGTATTCTTTCATTACATCAGAATGATATGATGCAGATATGTGTGCGGGAGAAGAACGCTCTGCAAGGCCATAAAAAGAACAAGGTCACAAGCCCTGCCTTCCTTTGCACAATAAAGCTGATTGTTTTAACGTGTGAATGGAGATAGTGGGCAATTCCTCTGTTTATATCTTATACCTTATTGGTCTACAAAGCCCTTAATGGTAAGGCCCCTGCTTACCTAGCAGACCTCCTCACCCCCTATACCAACGTCAGGGTCCTCAGATCGTCTGACAAGGGTCTCTTAACTACCGTAGGTCTAATTTCAAGTCTAGGGGGGGACGTGCTTTTGTGGTCGCAGCCCCTGACCTCTGGAACAGCATCCCCTTGTCCATTAAATCTGCCCGCTCCATCGAGTCTTTTAAATCGAAACTCAAAACCCACCTATATCGCCTGGCCTTCCCTGACTCACTTTGACTCTTGCCTTGCTTGTTGACATGTTGTTCTGTTTTCCTTTGTCTATCCGTTGGTTGTTTTTTCTGTTTATTCTATACTTTTCTTTGTTCTTAGCTATGTGAAGCACTTTGGTTGACAAGCGTTGTGTCTAAATGTGCTATATAAATTAATTTGATTGATTGATTGATTGATTGAACTACAGAGAACTCGGATTAGAATGGGTGGGAGATGTTTATGGCTGACATCATATTTATCAGCATCACTGGGGAATAAAGATAGTCTTTTACTGTATTTAATAGGTGATACGAACCATTGGCTTTGACATCCACAAACTGTCTGAACGACTCTTCCCATAAACCTGAGTGGTCTTCCGGACGCTGTGAATAACCAGTGGAACGAAGCAGAAATGAGGATAGGTGTTTACTTTTTAAAGGAACACGCCCACATTATTGGAAATGTGCTTACCGTCTTCTCCGGGGTCAGACAAGAACATGGATACAAATGTCCTCTCTGTGCGTTCAGTAGAAAGCTTTCCGGCTGCAAGCTAGCAGATCAGCTAGCCTAGTTGTTGGCCAAACACACCTCTCCCGGAGTCTTAAGCTAGGCTAGCGGTCCGTATCCACTTCCATTCATTTGTGCTAAGCTTGGCTAGCTTGCATACAGATAGCTTTCTACTGAACGCACAGAGAGGAAATTTGTATCTATCTTCTTGTCTGACTCTGTAGAAGACGGTAAGTGCATTTCCCATAATGTTGGCATGTTCCTTTAAGCTAAGAGCAATATGAAGCTTGCAGTGTTGGACAGTGTAAACTAATGGACTGGTTATTCACTTACCTCACTGTCACAAGATCTGTCTCTGAGAGAAAAACACACACAATACATGGAAGGTTAGTCTATAGTTTATTTTTTCTGTTGACATCTGTAAATATCTGTCAAAGTGAAAAGATTTGCGAGGATATTTTCTATTATTATTATTATTATTTTGTATTATTCATTTATAATTAAATGTTATTCTATTGTATTTCTAATCTCTTTTCTATGTTTATCATTGTAATACTCAGTGCTGCTGACAACAATGTAATTTCCCCCATAGGCAGAAATAAAGGTTTGATTGATTGATTGAAAACTTTATTAACAGATTGCAGAATGGGTACAATACAGTACAGCTCAATACACACAATTGTTAAGGGGATGCAGACCAGAGAAAGACTTTCGTCTTGTTTACACCAGGGTCCCCCATTTTCAATTCATCAGGACATATATGACATACATGACATACAGATAGTCAGTACTGCTACATCTATACATTTATGACATACCAGATTTGCAAATACAGTACTGTTTGTGATACAGAAGGAGTCAAGAAAAGGGAGTATATACATTTGACGTAGAAACTGTACATTGGAGGAGGTTGGGTGGGGGGGGTTGGGTACACTGGGATATTGACAACCATACTGGGTAATTTACATTGGAGGTGGGTGGGGGGGGGGGGGGGGGGCACATTGTATAAACAAGCAAAACTGTACATTGAGGGGGGGGGGGGGGACTCTGTACAAACAAACAAAATTGTACATTGGACTATTGACAAGACCATACTAGGTAAATGACTGTACATTGGAGGGGGTTGGGTTAGGATATTTACAGGGGCCAGTGTTGCATTGCAGTCTCCCGTAGGTGTCTCTTGAGAGAGGTTTTGAAAGTGGGTAGTGATCCACATTCCTTTACAGCTTTGGGTAGGGCGTTCCACATTGATGTGGCATAATTGCGAAACGTGTTTAGTCCCTTATTTGAGCCGAATCTGGGTTTAACATGATTTGTGGAGCTCCCTCTGGTGTTGTGATCGTGGTATTCACTGACCTTTGGGAAGTATTTTGCCATGTACATGGGTACCTTGGTCGTGTAGTGTATCTTGTAGACCAGGTAAAATGTAGACCAGGTAAAATAAATAAAGGTCTTGACTTAAAGGTAAAAACTGTAATGGTGTCAAACAGCGACCTCTAGGCAAAGGATCCCCGTTTTAGGCGGGGTGGGGGAAACTGTACATTGGAATATTTACAAAACCTTACTTGGTCCCAAGAAGAGGGTCTTGTGTATTATTGGGTTAGGACATTTACTGTACATTGGAGGGGGTTGGGTTAGGACATTTACAGGGGCCAGTTTCGAATTGCAGTCTCCCGTAGGTGCTCTTTGAGAGTGGTTTTGAAAGTGGGTAGTGATTCACATTCCTTTACAGCTTTGGGTAGGGCGTTCCACATTGATGTGGCATAATTGCAAAACGTGTTTAATCCCTTGAGCCTGATGTGTGGCCAGCAATAGCAACCCCTCAGCTATCCCCCCTCACCTCCAACCCACGCATCAGACCAAAATAAGAATTGTAAACAAAGTGTGGGGCTCTTTTGCCTAGAGGTTGCTATTTTGACAGCATTACAGATTCTACCTTTGATTAAACTTCCTTCTCACCTGGAGGGTTCCTGAAGTGTTTCAAACCACAACCTGCCTTTAGGGTTGAACGTGACAATAACCTCGTCTAGGCACAGAATCTCCAGTCGGAAAGGACAGCGCCACACGTGGGCCTGGTGGTGGTCAGAGGACCAAGCCAGAGTGACAGAGTCCTCATTCTGACTCTCCACTCTCACCCTGCCAGGAGATAACGATGGTCAACCACTATTCAACCCCCCCAAGCAATCAGACAAATGTATTTTTTATTTTGTTTATGGCATACCAATAGTTGAGACTAGAGTATTTCGTTTCACCAGGACAAATTACAATGTGATATGATTTTTAAAAGAAATTTACGTCATTATCATGTAATACAATTGCCATGGTGCTATTTCATTCAAAACTGACTATTTTATTTTCCTTTTTAATACTGCGGCAAGCAACAATATTTTGATGAACTAATAAGATATCGTGGATGACTGTATAGTAAAAATGTAATATCTTTGCATGGATCCATGATGGTATAAATAAATAAATAACCTTCTTACTGTCTTTTACAATTATGTATCTTACTACTATGCTACTATACTTATACTACTACTGTACCTATCATGCTAATATGTCTATACTACTATGCACTCAGATTGTAATACTATTTGACAAACAATGCCACTGACCCTTAGCTGCCAGAGATGTACACCTCCTGCTGACTTGTTGTTCACAATGTGTCAGCTAAATGACTAAATGTAAATGTAGATGTATGCCTTCGTATTGGGTATAATTCCCAGCCCTAGTTGTAGTACTTGATCCCTACCTTGGGAATGTTGATATGGGAATGTATTGACAGCGCTTTTTGGATACTCTCCACCTATTTTATCACTTTCAAAGCACAAAGCACACGTTGTGGCATTTACTTTTTTTTTTATCCACTTTTTCTCCTTATTTTTCTATTTTTCTCCCATCCCAATTTCGTGATTCCAATTCTCCCCTCCCCTGTCTTGAACGTTGCTAGACTATGCCTCCCACTGGTCGGCTGTAGTGAGGACAGAAGCCTTGCATCACGTGTCCCCTCCGGTACACGAGGAGGCAGCCTGTCACATCTTTTCACCAGACAGCTCAAACTCTCAGTGGTGAGGAGTAACGCGTGGGAGGCTCACGCTGCCCCCGATACTTCCTGTCTCTGCTGTACAGGCGTCACCCAATCGACCTGTAGGAGTCGCTGTCCACAACGTCCAATCCCCACCCACCGGCTTTCCCACCCTCTAACACTGCCAATTGTGTTAGTATGACGACCGGCCAAGTCGGTAGCAACGCCGAGAGCTGCGTTAGTGGCGAGCGCCTTGCCCACTTGCGCCACTCAGCCGCCCTTACATTGTGGCATTTACCACTCTACTGGCCAGGCGGCTGATTCTGTTTAAATGGAAGTCCGCTGCTCCCCCCCAGGCCCCCACTCACCTTCACTGGATTAGAGACATACTATACTTTATCAAACTAGAAAAGATAAGATGTACTCTGAGAGGTTCTTCATCCATGTTCAAGAAAACGTGGGGTTCATTCCTTGTGCTTGTGGATGATGTACAGTTCCATACTATTCCAGAATAGCAGTTTTTATGCTGCTTGCTTGTATTCAACTGTGTGAACGATAATACAGTGTGATTTATTTGATATATATACATTGGAGAAGCATATTTGGGTACTTGAACATGTGCTATATATTTGATATACTATTATTATATATGTATATATATATATATACTTTTGAGATGACTCTGTTGTGCGACCAAGTCAGTGTTTGTTTGTCTTATTGTTTACTTTAAATTGTTTTCTGTTTAATGTTGTCATCTGTTCTATGTGGACAATGACAATACAATAATGCATATGCATACATGCACTTTGACTTGTATGTCCTCAAAAAAGTATAATAAACAAAAAAGTGAAAAAAAGGGGGAATGTTGATATGATGTGAATAACTCTGTGTGACTTGGTATCATCATCACAGAGGGAAGTTACATGTTGAGCACTTACTGTTCACACGGCGGCTCCCCAGTTAGCACGTCTGGGACTCTGTAACGTGCTTTAATGGGCTGGAGTTCCTCTATTAAAATCCTGACTGTCTCACCTTTGCAGGGCGACAGAGAGAGGAGTAGCCTCACCTGTGAACAAAGGATTGTGAACAAGAATAATTAACTATTTACTAATAATTAATAATAAGAACTTTGGTCAGTGTTTGTGCTTTACTAGCCCACTAAGCCCAGTGACTTTGTGGCAACAATTTGTCTTCTTGGGTATATAAGAGTGCAGATACAGGCAGGTCCCAATGTATTTGATGTCGCACCAGCATATTTGTTAGCACCTTGCTAAGCGTGGAAGTGGATAGAGGGCATGAAGCATGAATATCGTTAGAAGTGCTATAGATAACATTCAGCCGCTAGATGTTGCACTAGAGCAGGGGTCTCAAACTCGCGGCCCGCGGGCCAATTGCGGCCCGCTGGATGATATTTTGCGGCCCCCCAGATGATTTCCAAAAAAGAAATAAAAAAAGAAATACCAAAAAAAGTTTATTTTTATTTTTTTTGCAGTCATGTCATCACAAACACTGGCATTTATAGGGTACAAATAAAACAATTCCTGCACCAGAATGCAGGAAATTAAGTCTTTGTAACACAAAATCTCCTGGTGGGGGACCCCCCGCTTAAAAAGTGGCCTGACTGGGGCTATATTTTGCACTATATTTCCTGGCCTGAATGGTTTCCCCAGTCCGGTGCTGGTTAAAAGCCTCCAATGCTTATTAGTGTGTGTGCGTTTGAACGTTTGCATGTTTCAACATTTCCATAAAAATAAAAAAAATACTTGAAACCCTTTTTGTGTGGAATATTTGATGCGGCCCAGCCTCACCCAGACTCTACCTCCAGCGGCCCCCAGGTAAATTGAGTTTGAGACCCCTGCACTAGAGCACCAGCATGTCATTTATCCAATCAGGTGCATTCCACGTGGGGTAATGGGAAGTAGGGAGGGGATACATGCCTGCAATATGTAAACAACAACATTCATTTTGGACCCGCCAAAATGTTTTAAATGGTAAATTAATTAATAATTGTTTGGGGGAAAGCAATACTTTTATTCCGCACCTTTCTCTTTTTTTTGACCAAATCTTTTTATTTTCCATTTTCAAACATGAAACAACACAACTCACAACACAATAATAACAATAATACATAAAAGACATCCAAGAACATAAACTATTCCGCACCTTTCTAAAAGCTCTGTGGAAGTATTGTAAAAAAAAAAAAAAATTGATTGATTGAATACTTTATTAACAGATTGCAGAATGGGTACAATACAGTATGGCTCAATACACACAATTGTTAAGGGGATGCAGACCAGAAAAAGACATTCGTCTTGTTTACATCATTTCAATTCATAATGACATTAATGACATACGCAACATACAGATATATATCATGCCATTTCTGACATACAGGTATACAGTACTGTTACATTTGTGACATACAAGATATGCAAATATACAGTACTGTTAAACAGATATCCTAACAGAAAATATATACATAGTCAAGTCAAGTCAAGAGTTTTATTTTGTCACGGCATACAGTGAAATGTGGGGGGGTCATGCCCGCAGCGATTATGCAATAATACAAGTAATAAGAATAGGAATGAGAATAAGACATTTGTGCAATAATACAAGTAATAAGAATAAGACATAACAGGTATAATGTACATAAAGTTTACAAAAAGCATGGTAAGACATGCTAAGGTCCTGCGATAGTGCAATACAATGTTAGCTACGGATGAGGCACTGGGTCTTATGTACACTACTATACAATGCTATACTATATACAATCTACAGTTATACTATGTGTCCTTATGCTAACTTGCTATATCCATCTATTTACTATACAAGAACCACTCCCGTTCTTTTTAAAAAAAATTAAAGTGACCTTTTCATTGTGTAAAGTGACCGTTGAGTGTGAGCGTGTGCAGCATGTGTGTGTGTGTTCATGCTAAAGTGACTGTTAGTGTGTGAGCGTATACAGTGTGTGTGTTATGTGTATGCTCATGTGTGGAGAGTTCAGTGTTCAAGACTCTGATGGCCTGGGGGAAGAAGCTGAGCCGAAGTCTCTCTGTCCTAGTTGCTAGTGTTCGCAGGCGTTTGCCTGACCGCAGCAGCTTGAACAGGCTGTTGTTGGGTGGTGAGGGTCTTTCATTATCCTGCAGGCTCTGGATTTGCACCTCTTGTTATATAAGACCTGCAGAGGTGGTAGTGCAATACCCGTAGTACGCTCAGCTGAGCACACCACTCTCTGTAGGGCCTTCTTGTCCTGTGCCTTGCTGTTTCCATACCAGGCAGTGATGTTTCCAGTCAAGATGCTCTCTACAGCTCCGGAGTAGAAGGACTGGAGTATCTTCCCAGATACTCTGAACTTCCTTAACTGTCTCAGGTGGTAGAGGCGCTGCTTCGCCTTCTTTACGACTGAGTCTATGTGTGTTGTCCATGTCAGGTCCTCTGAGATGTGGACCCCCAGGTACTTGAAGCTGCTCACCCTGTCCACGGTATCCCCGTTTATCCAGTGGTCTGTGTCCCCTGCTGTGTTCTCCTAAAATCCACGATCAGCTCCTTGGTTTTACCAATGTTCAGGAGCAGGCTGTTGTCCTGACACCAGCGTTCCAGTGCATCAACCTCCTCCCGGTAGGCCTTCTCGTCGTTGTCAGAGATCAGCACCACCACCACTGTGTCGTCCGCAAACTTCACTATGGAGTTGGAGCTGAACTTGGCCACACAATCATGTGTGTATAGTGAATACAGCAGGGGGCTCAGAACACAGCCCTGGGGGGACCCGATACTCAGGGTGATGGTGTTGGAGGTCTGACCGCCTGGGGTCTTTCACTCAGAAAGTCCAGTATCCAGGCGCTCAGAGCCGAGCTCAGACCCAGCTCGATCAGCTTGTGAATACCACAATCACAACACCAGAGGGAGCGCCACAAATCATGTTAAACCCAGATTCGGCTCAAACAAAGCTGTAAAGGAATGTGAATCACTACCCACCTTCAAAAACACTCTCAAAAAACACCTACAGGAGACTGCAATTCTAAACTGGCCCCTACAAATGTCCTAACCCAGTTGTACAGTAAATGACCAAGTATGGCTTTGTCAGTATTCCAATGTACAGTGTCCCCCACCACCCCCCCCTCCAATGTACAGCCCCCCACCCACCCAACCCCACCTACCCAACCTCCTCCAATGTACAGTTTCTACGTCAAATGTATATACACTCTTTTTCTGGACACTTTTTGTATCACAAACAGTACTGTATTTGCAAATCTGGTATGTCATAAATGTATAGATGTAGCAGTACTGTCTATCTGTATGTTGTGTATGTCATATATGTTATGATGAATTGAAAATGGGGGACCCTGATGTAAACAAGACGAAAGTCTTTCTCTGGTCTGCATCCCCTTAACAATTGTATGTATTGAGCTGTACTGTACCCATTCTGCAATCTGTTAATAAACTTTTCAATCAATCAATCCACCAGTCTGGTGGGGACTATGGTGTTGAACGCTGAGCTGTAGTCAATGAACAACAGTCTCACATAGCCCCCCTTCTGGCAGTCTAGGTGAGAGAGGGTACTGTGTAGTACTTGAGAGACCGCATCGTCAGGGGGAGGAAACTGTACATTAGGAGGGGGTGGGTGGGTGGGAGGGGGTTTGTACATTTACGGGGGCCATACAGATATATATCATGACATTTATGACAATACATGACATACAGGTATACAGTACAGTACTGTTATATTTGTGACATACAAGATATGCAAATATACAGATTGATTGATTGAAAACTTTATTAACAGATTGCAGAATGGGTAGGCCTACAATACAGTACAGCTCAATACACACAATTGTTAAGGGGATGCAGACCAGAGAAAGACTTTCGTCTTGTTTACATCAGGGTCCCCCATTTTCAATTCATCAGGACATATATGACATACATGACATACAGATAGACAGTACAGTACTGCTACATCTATACATTTATGACATACCAGATTTGCAAATACAGTACTGTTTGTGATACAAAAAGAGTCCAGAAAAACTCCCCAGTACTGTTAAACAGATATCCTAACAGAAAATATATACATAGAGGGGGAGGAAACTGTACATTAGGAGGGGTGAGTGAGGGGGGGGGGGGGGGACATGATTTGAAACGTCTCCAAACCTCGGTATCGGGTTCCAGCAGTTGAACACGTGCCCCTCTCTCTGTGATCACCATGGTGTCCAACAGGGCTCTGTAATGCACGTTTGGACCCTGCGTCTGTCGCCTTGTAAAGTTGTAAGCGACAACAAAACTTCTTGTCAACATTCTCATCGTGCAGGATACAATATATGATATCCTATATAGGCATACAGCCTCTTCGAAATGTAGGCAATATCAATTTATTCGCCATGCTACTGCTACACGTTTATAACACACCTGTAAAATGCTATCTGTTCACATTTCTTGAACTTTTCTTTCCCTTCGTCGTCGGGGACAACGCTGCAGGAGAAACAAGAGAAAACAGCCATGTTAACATTAGACATATGAATATCCTTTAATTAACTAGATTCAACGTATATGCTACTACTACTATTCCAAATGACTTGAGGACTTGGTTTGCCTGTGCAAGCGTGCAGGCTGCTGCAGAACACACTCACTCCGTAATGCCAAATGTCATATCACGTCGACTCATGAGTGCTGGTCAGTTTTGATTGATTGATTGATTGATTGATTGATTGAAAATTGTATTAACAGATTGCAGAATGGGTACAGTACAGTACAGCTCAATACACACAATTGTTAATGCAGACCAGAGAAAGACTTTCGTTTGTGATACAAAAATAGTCTTAAAAAAATAGTATGATTTGAGTAGGTGGAAAAGGCAAATCATTCCTATACCTAACAATCGTTTGCCCCTCCTCCGCCATTTCGGTAGAAGAAGGATATTCACTATATCGGGTCCGTCCTCTTGAGTTTACTGCACATATATAGGTTTGACTACTGTATCAAATGCCACATTCACCAGACGAGCAGCGCTAGGAACCATAGGAAGTAAACACACTGTGAAGTATTGATATCTGTGTCGCCCCCTAGTGGCAAAGACACGCGCTACACACGGAGGCGCACCCGGAAGTGGATGAGCGAGCCGTTGGATAGCCCAACTATAATGAAGATGAAGCCAGATGCCTCCGCGCATTGGATATGTTTGGTGTTTTTAATTGCAATTCTGCGTACCGGGACAGCAGCAGAGGTGTCGTTATGGAATGTCGACATCAACGCGGTGAGTGTCGCAACAGTGGTGTCCCCGTTTGTCTGTGTGCAAATCATCCATAGCAGCAGCTGCTAGCTTGTGTCGCTAGCTCTCTGGCTAGGAGAAGAAGGACCCTTTTAATAACCCCCCTCTACTAACGTGTCTAGCTCCTTGAAGACCACCTGCTGTCACCCCGTGGCAGCTTGCCTTGCATGCAATGCGTTCGTATGCTTGTTGTACACACATTCCGCAATTAAAGACGCAATCTAGATTGTACGCGTTGTTAATAATCGTCACTCGTGTGTCTCATCAGAATCGCCAGGTAGCTTCTTCTTGTGTGACGTTGTCCATTGATCAGGGAACGCTGCCTGGACAATCGATGGAAGCCGGAGCAATATAATATGGACATTTAACATCGCTGTATTTCAGAGAGGGAGAAGAGAGAGAGAGTGCCATTTGCAAACACCCAAAGATACTTTGAAAACATGGCAATTTGGCAAATAACACACAACTCCCATACCTACTGGGTGAACAATGTGCAAACACAGCAGCAAGATTTGTGAGCTGCTGTGACAAGAAAAGGTCATCCAACAGAATACAACCGAACCACCATAAAGACTGTCAATCACACAGAAAATTCCTAGTTCTGTACTGTACTGATTTCTCTATTTGACTGTTTTGTTTTAACACTGGCGTTGGCAATGTAAACGTATGTTTCCCATGTCAACAAAGCCCATTAGAATTGAAATTGAGAGAGAGAGAGACCCTAGAGAGAAGCCCGCTCAGCCAGTTGGTTCTGGGACTCTCAGACACAAACACAAGCAGATCCACCAGACAGTAGCCACACTGGACTAAAACAAATGATTAGAAAACAAAAATAAATCTGACACATTGGAAAGAATCAACCCAAAACCAAGCTAATTGGAATGCTATTTGGACCTTGATTGATTGATTGATTGATTGAAAATTGTATTAACAGATTGCAGAATGGGTACAATACACTACCTAAACACAGTACACAGTGGCAGAATACCTGAGCACTGTAACTGATCCAAAACTAAGGAGATCCTTGACTATCAATCAATACCTTTGTATTTATATAGCACCTTTACAACAGTTGTTACTGTACCACAGATAAAACATAGAGCAAAGAAGAAAATACATATACTAAATACAAAAGTGCAAATACAAATAAGTGCAGGGGTTCAGATAGAAATAAAAACAAAATAAGAATAAAATAAAGAAAAGTGCAGTAGAATACAAAATAAGGCATAACATGACTAAAAGTAACAACAACCTAGGAGGCAGGCTCATCTCTGGTCAAAGGCCAGGGAGAATAGGTGAGTCTTAAGCTGGGACTTAAAGACCTCAAGGGTCTGGGCTGACCTGATGTGGAGGGAGGGGGAGGCTATTCCACAGTTTAGGGGCGGCTATGGAAAAAGCTCTGTCCCCTTTGGTTTTTAGCCTAGACCTGGGCACATGTAGCAGCAGGGTTGGCTGACCTTAGGGCTCTGGATGGGGTGTGGAGACACAGGAGCTCAGTCAGGTACTGTGGGGCCAGGCCATTTAGGGAATTAACAGTTAAAAGTCATTCAAAATCAATGCAGTGACCGTGACGGACAGGGAGCCAGTGGAGTGAGGCCAGGACTGGGGTGATGTGCTCACGTTTTTTTAGTGCCGGTGAGGAGTCGAGCAGGGCATTTTGGACGAGCTGTAGGCAGCGGAGTGATGCCTGATCAATGCCAGTATAGAGAGCATTGCAGTAATCCAGGTACAGACTCAGCGAGCACAGCCTAGCCATTGAGGCAGACCTGGGTCTCAAAAGAAGACCGACTGTGCACCCACCCACCACTGCACACACAAGATGAGGTGGAAAGTTTGTAAACTGAGCTACACTTCCTAACAACCTGCCCACTATACCATGACATCAGAGACATATACTTCCCACAAATTGCAAACACCCAAAGAGACTTTGAAAACATGGCAAATAACACACAACTCCCATACCTACTGGGTGAAATACAACAATGTGCAAACACAGCTGAGCAGCCAGATTTGTGAGCTGCCTGCTGTGACAAGAAAAGGTCATCCAACGGAATACAACCACCATAAAGACTGTCAATCACACATATATTTCTGTACTGATCTCTGTTTGATTGTTTTGTTTTTGTTTGTTGTAACACTGGCTTTGGCAATGTAAACGTGTGTTTCCCATGTCAATAAAGCCCCTTTGAATTGAATTGAGAGAGATATCTCTAATCTGACCTGTTTCTCTTGTGTTTCCAGGCACAGGATGCTGTGTTCCGGAAGACCTTGTATACCAACACGACCATCTTCATGAGGTGTAAGTAGTAGTGGTGTGACTTTGCCATTGTGTCAAAAAAGTATTAAAGCGGGGCGGTCAGGTGGCGTAGCGGAGATTGCGTTCGTCACCAACGCTGGAGACGCTGGGTTCGCATGTTCGAATCCAGCTCCCGGCGTTGTCACCAGCTTGGCTGGCCGTTCACACTAATACAATTGGCAGTATTAGGGGGTGGGGAAAGCTGGCGGGTGGGTCCTGGGCGTTGTGGACAGCGACCCCCACAGTTCGGTCGGGGCGCCTGCTCAGCGAGGGTAGGATCTGGAGAGAGGTAGTGCGGCCTCCCACACGTTACACTCTCCCAGTGAGAATCTGCGCTGCCAGGCTGGCTGTCGTGTGGCATGTGACAGTCTCCGGCCTCTCGGACCAACAGTAGGGGAAAGTGCGCAACAACCAGGAAGGGGGTTGGGAATTGGCATAACGACTAACAGTGGGATGGGAGAAAAAAAAATCGAAAAAAGGAGGGGGAAAAAGATAATAATAAAAATAAAAAAAGTATTAAAGCACAATAATTTAACAAGGAAGATTAAACCGTTCAGGTAGGGAGGGTGTTATCTCAGATATTCCTAAAATAATGGTGGTTGCATCATGCCACTTAGACCTATGTCAAGAAGGTTAAGAAGGATAGTGATACCATTCACTTTAGTCCCCTAATCAAATCCGTCCCCTACCTTCAGAGTATAGGTCTAGTTCCCCAAGCCGGTATTTACAACAACATCTCTTGCCAGACACAGTGTAACAGGCAAAGTAATAGCTGATAGACGGAATGGCTCGTGGACCACCCAAGACCAGCAGGAGATGAGCTGAGCCAAGACCAGCAGGAGATGAGCTGAGCCAAGACCAGCAGGAGATGAGCTGAGCCAAGACCAGCAGGAGATGAGCTGAGCCAAGACCAGCAGGAGATGAGCTGAGCCAAGACCAGCAGGAGATGAGCTGAGCCAAGACCAGCAGGAGATGAGCTGAGCCAAGACCAGCAGGAGATGAGCTGAGCCAAGACCAGCAGGAGATGAGCTGACCCAAGACCAGCAGGAGATGAGCTGACCCAAGACCAGCAGGAGATGAGCTGACCCAAGACCAGCAGGAGAGCACATTATGTTGCACAATAGTATTATACCTGTTTGAAAGCCCCTCATTGGTTGACTTTTAAGAATCTTTTTACTGGGTTTTCAAACCACTCAGTCCTAGCGCCATTGTACATTGTTTATTGTCAAGACATGCCCCTCCAAAGAAACAACTTTTCAGGAATGAAGAAAAACAACCAAATTATTTCCTGTTAAGTGTTGACGGCCCATGTATTTTTGAAGTTCTACATTTGGGGTGTTTTGAATGGGTTCCATGATGTCTAGGGTCATGGAACTTGCCCACAATTCAGAGATCAATTCTTGTAAAAACATGGAAATGCCCAAAATGTCATGGCCATACATACCAATTATTCACTTGTTCTATTCTCCATCGATCTATCATCCATAGCAACACTATATTATCACCGACATCCTGATGGGGGATCCCCTTTGAACAGCCCATCTGAGGTTTCTCTCCTCCACGCCGCCTGTGGTGTGTTTTTCTCTCCTATTTGCTAGGTTTCCTAAGTTTGAGCTGATTGCTAGGTCGTTCGTTCCTCATTTGCATTGGGGAAAGTCTGGGGGTGAGTCAGTCAGTCTGTCAGTCTGTGAGTCAGTCAGTCAGTGAGTCAGTGAGTCAGTCAGTCAGTGAGTCAGTCAGTCTGTCAGTCTGTGAGTCAGTCTGTCAGTCTGTCTGTGAGTCAGTGAGTCAGTCAGTCTGTGAGTCAGTCAGTCAGTGAGTCAGTCAGTCTGTCAGTCAGTGAGTCAGTCAGTCTGTCAGTCTGTGAGTCAGTCTGTCAGTCTGTCTGTGAGTCAGTGAGTCAGTCAGTCTGTGAGTCAGTCAGTCAGTCAGTCTGTGAGTCAGACAGTCAGTGAGTCAGTCAGTCTGTCAGTCAGTCAGTCAGTCTGTCTGTGAGTCAGTCAGTCAGTCTGTCTGTGAGTCAGTCAGTCAGTCAGTCTGTGAGTCAGTCAGTCAGTGAGTGAGTCAGTCAGTCAGTCTGTCAGTCTGTGAGTCAGTCTGTGAGTCAGTCAGTCTGTCTGTGAGTCAGTCTGTCAGTCTGTCAGTCAGTCAGTCAGTCAGTCATTCATTCATTTGTTTCCGGTCTTATGTTATGCTTCTCATCTAAAAGCAAGTGTCTCTCTGTGTCTCAGTCCACGGTGACGAGGCCGCCTGTGATGGAAACCTGGCCTTCAACATCAGCTGGTACCTCCGCTCCTCCGTCTGCTACAATGAGGTCTTTAATACACCAGTGAGTACAGACCCTGCCTCTGTTTCCTCAAGACATGAAAACAAATGGCATGCGTGCAGGGACGCCCCCCCCCCCCCCCCCCACATACGCGCGCGCACACACACACACACACACACCTACCCCACACACAGACACGCCCCCCCCCCCTGCACGCATGCACACACACACACACACACACACACACAGTTTTGTTTTATCTGTCACATACAGGTACATTACAGTGAAATGCTTGGTTCTGACTGAGATTGTGCTTCATACAGTAAAAGAATAAAGACCAAACACTACAAAATATGCAATATACAAAACTATACTAACTACAAAAAATGTGGTTAGAGATGTAGTGCAAATCTTTTAGTAATAAATAGATACAATATGGTGTAGTAGTGTTTAAAGTGTCTAAAATGAATGTTAAAGGTGAGTTTAAAGGGAGTGTGTGCATTTGTATTACTTAGAGTAAAGGTTCATAGTAATTCTACTTCAAATAAAGGACGTGGGTGTTTCTGTGTGTGTCTTCCCTCTCTGTAGGACAACAAAGCCATGAATATGTTTGGTCTGGATCACATGGTGAGAGATGGGTGGAGTGGTTTCTACAGCCAGGGCTACATGTACTTTGAGAACTGCTCCGCCCTCTTCTTACCAAAGGTATGCCAGGAGCACCTCCCGGTTTCGCTTTTGGTTTCAGTGATTTTTAAGGATTCTGTGTCCTCCACAAGGACGTGTTCAAACTTGTTAATTCGATAACAAACTTCTTTTTCGGGATATGTGTGAGATTCTGTGCATAATGAATATCGGCAGTTTGTTTTGTGAAGTGCCCCTTTAGATGTCCTTGTTCGTGTATCTAGATATGGGCATTTGGACTGGAAATGAATCCATATCTCTCATTTTGGAATGGGTATGTGTAACACACCTGGATTCTAATCAGGGTGTCCCACACAAGAAGTTAAACATCTACTTGTGTGTGTGGGGGGGGGGGGGGGAGTTCAGCAGGGGGTTTACTAGTCTTCAGACAGGGTTTACTAGTCTTCAGACAGGGTTTACTAGTCTTCAGACAGGGTTTACTAGTCTTCAGACAGGGTTTACTAGTCTTCAGACAGGGCTGCTCTGCTGCAGATACACATTTCATATGTTTGACTAAGCTGGTGTTATAATGTATTTCACTAGTTTGACCGACCAGCCACATTATCAAGATTCTAGCGTACACAGTAGAACTGTAACAAATGACTATTTCTCTGATGTTACCTATAATGTATTCCCCTCCCCTTCCCCATCTAATGTCTCCCTTCCATCAGGTGTACTATGCAGACTTCAACCCATACCAGCCACTCATCAGCTCAAAGGTCAGTCCTTTATGTAGAGATCCATCATGATCGTTAACAATCTCTGGTGAACACACATATTGCACACATTCATTATCCATACGCTTGTTAAATAACCGAAACCAAACGTGGAAAGAATTGCATTATCTTCGATAGAGTGCAGTAGAAAACAATATCATCAACTTGTTAAACCGTAGTGGCCTGAAGCCATGGTTATTGGTTAAATGTTTTCTCTCCAGTTTGGCACATGAACGCTGGTAGGTCAGATGAAAAATGTCATGAAATTTGCCGGTTTGGACCGCCTGAGTTCCAGAGGACCATGTGAATGCAGCATGAATGCAGATTCATTTGTCAATTCGATTTTATTAGGTGATAGTAAATTTTTATGTTTCTTTTTTTCATGTTGAATGAGTCATTTCCTGGAAGATTACAGTATGAGCACATCTCTGGTAAACATGAGATATAGAGAGGTCTTTCTGTATGACCGCATGTAGAGAAACTCAAACTTAACGCTTTTGTCGATGAAAGCAACTGAAGTCCTTTGACTATTAGTCGAAGAAGAGTTTTTTAGTCATCCAATAAGCTTCTAGGCAGGAGCTGAAACAATGTGATGAAGAACAGGAAGAAGTCTGCACACTGCCGCTAACTTATTGCAGTTAATTGAATGAGTTAATTGTGTTAACTAATTAACAGTTAATTGAATTTAATCAACCACAAGTAACGTTTCGTGCAGAACACTCTTCGTACTCAGAAGTCACTATCTTTAACTGCACAACGTAATCGGCTCGAAACGTCATCTGTGGTAAATAAAGAAGTTACAGTGTGCTGACCTTTTTCTGTTTCTTCGTGTGAAACAATTTTGTCATCAAATATTCATAACACATATATAAGTCAGGAGTGTGGTCTGAGGTATAAACTAGCCAGCGGAGTCTAACCGTCTCTTTCTCAAAAGCACAGCACACTAATGGATGAGTAATGAATGCATTATCGACGTCCAGTTACTGTAAATCTTTACCCTGGAAATTTGGTAAAAATCATTTTTCTGTTTGTTCATTTAAGCTTTTCTTTTCTCCATATATTCAGGGTGACCCATCGAATCAGACCCTGACTTGGTCAGAGAAGCCGGTAAGAAACTACAATATCTGATTAATTGCTATTACAGTAATCATGTCAAATGATGCTGCTACTAATTATTCAGCCAACGATTATAAAAAAAACTATTTTCGCCATGACTACACAATGAAATCAAGCTAAAGCACTTTAACATGGTCAATCTTAGTGCTTCTGAATTAAATTCTTCTTTTATATTTCCATCAGACGAGACGCTTTGGAACAATTTACTGCCACCAATGAAATGTTTAGATGCATCGATGCAGTCATTTATAATCAATAATCTTTTGTTAAGCAATTTATTTTAATCAGTCAATTCATCATGACACCCTTTTGTTAAAATGATCATTGTACCCCTAATAGTTATTACAGTAATCATTAGGGGTGGGAATCACCAGAGGGCAGAGGCCCCACGATACAATATTATCACCATACTGGAGTCACAATATTGTAATATTGTGATATTGGGATATATTGCCTTTTTTCAACTGCAAATTACATCCCCAATGGAAAACTGTCAACCTTTCCAATAAAAATATATATACACAATTTATTTCATCTAATAAGATAACGTTTTCAGTCTGTTCACCTCATTCCAATATTTTTTATTGCAGCAAAATGGGATTGTCAAGCAAAAAACGACAACATATTTTTATTAAATATCAGTACCGATATCAATATAATATTGGCTTGCAATATATCGCTGTACCGATTGTACCCCACCCCTAGTAATCATGTCAAATGATGTTTGCAGGACATAGGAGCGGTGGCCAAGTCGTGGGCAGACAGCCCCTATCTGTTCATCGTGAAGGTGCAGCCTCTGTTCCGCGGCGTCGACGACGAGGACGTGGGAGAAGGACCGCTCAACTTCGCGTTCACAAGTAAGAAACCGCCACCTGGGGCCGGGGGCGACACGGCCGAAATATCTCAATATTCCTCTTGGTTTTGATGGTACAACAGTGTATTTAACTTCAAACCTTTATTTATAGTCGTGTGGCGCTGAGGTTTCCCTCATTTACAGTGACATAACAGTGTTTCAAATCACAACATGTCAAAATAGAACGAGGACAAACGATGAAATCAACTAAAACAGGTACAACTTGATAGACGGTGGTTAGAGTTCAGAGTTCTAAACTCTGCAACAGAATCTCAATCTTTAGAGCGTGTTGGAGGTCATTACATGAGCTATAGGGGCATCGGAGGAAAAAGTTCTGCGCAAACTTAAGAACTAGTCAGTCACTAGAACGGGTCACATAGGTTCTATAGTTCCATTCCAACAATGTTGCGATATAAGGAAGTATCTTACCAATGAGCCAAGTTCAAGTTCAAGTTCTTTAATAGTTGTCATACAGAAGTACAGAATACTTTCATACAAAATGCTTCTTACTGTTACGCTCCAGAGACTGTGCTAGACAAGATAGTATCAAATAACATAATAACATAATATAGCATGAATTTAGAAGAAGAAAATGAGGTCACAGTGTTCGGTATAGACATATGTACAATGTTCTGAGTTACCATATAATTAAGCATTACATCACACGCAGGAGTGGTTTGTGACCAATAAACCATGCCTAGGGGTGGTTGTTAGGCCCGAGGCGCAGCCGAGGGTCGTTAGACCCCCCTAGGCATGGTTTATTGGTCACAAATCACGACTGCACGTGGTGTAAAGCTTTTATACAACTGCCAGATTCATCCAACCTTATTTCTATACAATAAACACACATTAATCGAAGATTTATTGAAAAAACCATCCGCCAGAAAAAGTAGTTCCCACAACTCCATGTGGAAGCAGCTTGAAGTGCATCCAACCAAACTAACACATCCAACTGTGTATTATTGGAATGATTGAGAGAAGTTGCCTCATGTGGAAGCAGCTTGAAGTGCATCCAACCAACTAACACATCCAACTGTGTATTATTGGAATGATTGATTGAAAATTTATTAAAACGTTTTCTTTGCCCTATAGGAAAAAAACGTTTTCTTCGCCCTATTTTTTTATTTATTTCTTTTAGCCTAAACTTAACCAGTTGGAAACCAGGGGTACAGTAATAAAATTAGCAATCAACCAATCAATCAATTCAATAGACCATGCTCACTTAAAACAGCGCTGCTTCTCTCTCAGTCTGACTCCCCCGCTGTTGCAGACAGGAGTGTGTGTGTGTGTGTGTGTGCGTGTGTGTGTGTGTGTGTGTGTGTGTGTGTGTGTGTGTGTGTGTCACAGTGTGTGTGTGTGTGTGTGTGTGTATGTGTGTGTGTGTGTGTGTGTGTGTGTGTGTGTGTATGTGTGTGTTTGTGGGTACGCCAGCGTCGGACAGTGTGAGAGAGAACGCTGCAGTCGGAAAGTAGGAAGGAAGAAATTTAAATCAATCAATTAATCTATCAATCAATCCGCGATTTTTCTTTTGTTCTAGATTGAGTCAAGACCCATCAATTACATCATCCAACATTGTTTAAAATACTAACACATTCCCCTTGACAGAATCGCTTCATATTTAGTCGTTATGGTGCTTTCAACATAACCATTTGTTCTCCGCGATCCTGTTTTCTCCCGGAGTGAGCCGGGGAGGGTTATGTGATTTGGTTGTGGGCGGGTCCTGAGCCCAGGACCGTGGATTGTTACCAATAAAGACGTGTGAATGGCCAATCAGAATCGAGAAATTTGCATGCCGTTGTATAATATACAATACACAATACTATGCAGTGTACTAATGTACAGTACTATCTAGTGCAAAGCAGAAATGGGATGAGGTACAATTTTAGGTACAATTTACAGTAAGGTGTACGAGTTGTAGTGCAATCCTTCATCCATAAATATAAAGTGTGGGGAGTGGGTGCTACAGTGTGTTTGTTTAAAGTGGGTGTGTGCTATAAGTGTGTGGAGTGGGTGCTACAGTGTGTTTGTTTAAAGTGAGTGTGTGCGTGTGGATGTCATTATGTATTTGATGGTAATATGAGGCTATTTTGTTTTCCAGTACAAATTACAACATGACATCTTTTTGTATGTCTTTACTTTATTTTTATCTTCACTATAATTTTATTGCCTATATTTATGTCTTCTATTATTACCCTGCCCATACCTGTACCCCCCCCCCCCCATGCTGCTATGATGCCTGAATTTCCCCAAGGGGATCTTATCTTTTATCTTAATCGTCACTGTGCTATTTAATTAAAATATGATCTGTTTTATAATCTTTTTTACTAGTGCAAGCAAGGAACAATTTTGTAATGAACTTAAAAATATACATTATGTATGAATTATTTCCGATATGTAATATATCGTGGAAAACAGTATAGTAAAAATCCATACATGGATCCAAGACGGTATACCTTCATATTCATCATAGCTCCCATCCCTACCACCGCCACTGACATGGCATTTAAAACATGAACACAAAACCATAAGTTGAAACGTGATGATCATCTCTTACACCATAGCATTCTGTGTTCTATTTAGTCACACTCTGCCTTCTCTGAGAGTCTGTTGACTGTTGGATTCCACTGTGTCTGTGTGTTTGCAGTGAGAGTGGAGATGAAAGGACCACATGAATACTCCTCACCGGCAGACTGGCCCCTGATGATGGTATGATCTTTATTTATTTACTTTTAGATATTATATATAAGGCATTTCTGCGTCATAGAGTGAGAGAGATCGTTCAAAAAGGAAGAAGGAGCAAATAAATGTTTCATAAATTCAACACCAGAGACGGGGGACTCGAGTCGCATGACTTGACTCAAGTCAGACCCGAGGCTTTACTTTGACTTGGTATTCATGACTCGAGACTTGACTTTGACTTGAGGCAGATGGCTCGAAAGGACTAGTCTTATCCATTTTTCTATATATTGAGTCCATGATTGGGTGACTTTTGGTGCAGGACCTAGAAAACAATGCAGACAGGATGGAGCTGAAAGCACGTTGAGAGAGAGGATTCTCCCATTCCTGCTTGGATTTTACTTACAACTCATTATGAATTGAAAATGGGGGACCCTGATGATGTAAACAAGACGAAAGTCTTTCTCTGGTCTGCATCCCCTTAACAATTGTGTGTATTGAGCCATACTGTATTGTACCCATTCTGCAATCTGTTAATAACATTTGCATTCAATCAATCACCGCACTGACGACCGTTTGTTTTGTCTTCTTGTTTTGAATAAATGAAAGGCAAAGAATCCTTAAAAATCTGTGAGGAAAAAAAAAACGTAAAATTTTCTTTCATTGCATCATCGTTGCACCTCTCCTTCTGATTGCAGTGTTTTTGAACATTTTGTCCTGTTTCTTTTTTTTAACCTTTTTTTAAACCTTTTTCTTTTTGTAAACCTTTATTTACCCAGGGAGGTTTCAGTGAACACAGTTGTTCTTGGCACCACCACCCGCCTGACACCCGGTACACACACACTTAACTTAAAGGAACAGGCCAACATTATGGGAAATGCACTTACCGTCTTCTCCAGAGTCAGACAAGAAGATATATACCAGTTTCCTCTCTGTGCGTTCAGTAGAAAGATATCTGGCTGCAAGCTAGCCTAGCTTAGCACAAATGAATGGAAGTGGATATGGACAGGCTAGTCTAGCTGCCAAAAACACCTTGTGAAGTTTTAAGCTAGGCTAGTGGTCTATATCTGCTTCCATTCATTTGTGCTAAGCTAGGATACAGTAGCCTGCAGCCGGATAACTTTCTACTGAACGCACAGAGAGGAAATCTGTATCTATCTTCTGGACTCTGGACAAGAGGTTACTCGCACTTCCCATAATGTTTTTAAGTAGGCGCGGGACAATAAATTGGCAATTCAGGGTCTGGGATCCGGGGCACAGAAATAACATGATGTGAATTCTTATAAAATAGGTGGCAGTACCCTTTACATCGACATTGAGGTTGAACATGTCCTCCTCTCTACTCTCCCCAGTTCTTCATGGTCATGTGCATTGTGTATGTGCTGTTCGGGGCTCTCTGGCTGTTCTGGTCCGCCTGCTACTGGAGGGACTTACTGAGGATCCAGTTCTGGATCGGTGCCGTCATCATCCTGGGGATGTTGGAGAAGGCCGTGTTCTACTCCGAGTACCAGAGCATCCGTTACCGAGGAGACTACGGTGGGTTGAAAAACTAGGGTTACGGTACAGTACTACTTATTCAGTGCTTAACTTCAGTCCTAAACTCTGTACCAATGAAACCGGTCTTATTTTGACATGCCCTGAGTGGGAGTCGAACCCCGGTCTCCCGCGCCGTGGGCGACATCGCAGACCACTATACCAAGAGGTGAATTCACTTCTTGGTAATGTGTCTGGATGCCTTTTAACACTTTGAGCGCCACGCCTGGTTTTCCGTTTTACAGCTTGAATGCCACCATCGGCGCCAATGTTAACGTTAATATCGCCTAATCTATGTTTTAAATTATGGCTATGTGTCTAATCTGCCCATCGCATTATCAAAGACTATTTTCCAGTCAGTGCTGTGAAGGCAGATTGTTTTTTTATCGCGTCGTTTCCGTTTCAGAGCAGTTAGAAAAGCCCCCGTTTTGATATAAAAAACAGCTAATTCTGGAGCATTCTATGAAAATCATCTTTTAGTGGAATATTCCACAACGTTGATATTCGTCGGCCTTTTTATGAATCGTTTTCAAATAAACGCTAGATGATCAATATTATACGTGCACGCAAGCACATTACGGCCGCGCACTGATAATCGCTCCGTTGATTTCCTCACAGACTTTTACAGTGAAACCGAAAGAAGACATTTCACAAAACAGCTTATAACTTCATCAAACTTACTCTGATTATCCTACCACTGATAACATAGAGTCCTTACCTGACATCAGATGGTATCCAACTGGTATATTCCAATTCCTGATCACCATTCGAAAAAATCGATACGTGTATGGATCCAACGCTATACAGTAGAACTCCATGATCCGCGGGGCTCTGAGGCTCCAGAATGAACTCTGGTAACCCCGGCTGGATCAGTGAACTGGAAAATGTGGAGTACCGGATTTTTTTCCCCATTAATTTTCATTGAGTCCATTCCAAAATCACTTATGTCATCTGGGAGACGACAGGGGGCGCTTTTTTCCACAGTGATCGCCGGCTATACTCGGGTAGGCTCGGGTGATGCAATCATTTTTCAGATCGCAAAAAAAATAAAAATAAAAAAATCCGAGAAATCTCGTGAGTGGCATTCTACGTCACTATTAAAAACCCGAGAAATCTCGTGAGTGGCACTCAAAGTGTTAAGGGGAGTGAGTTTACTTGCAGTACCGCTACGTGCCACAGTCACTTCACAACACATGAAGTCCATCGTGACTGTGGATATACTCGCGGTACCTCCGTTACACCAATACAGTGTACCAACTTAGTTCTTTACTTTTACTGAACATTGTAGACTTTTGTTTTTGGGGTCAAACAGACCTAACATGCTTCTATGTGCCAAAAATGCAGAACAAAATTTGCTTTGATTTATGACACGTTACTCACAGCTCTCAGTATCACGTATCTCCCTACTTTATTCCGGGATCAGACGTACAGTTATAGAGCTAAGAAGAGATATGAGTTTTCAATTCATAATTGATTACGATTAAAAAGGGAAGTGATCAGTACTGGCTCTATACCTACCTGTTTTATGGGGGAAATTGTGCAAAATTATCGTTTTTATATTTAAAAAAAAAAGTTTGCCACCACGTTGCTTGATTATGTCACACTACGAGAGGGGCAAAGAAGCCTACTCGTCGTTCCCGACGTTCGTAATCGAGCACGACTCTGGAAATGTGTCGGTCATGACAAAATCTGGTCAAAATCTGGTTGTATTCATGCATTAGCCTGATATAATGACCGCTGCTGCTTCAAAACATTATAGTGCAAACTGATGTGAAAGCACATTCTATTTATTAGATCCTATTTAATTTCATTATATTCTAACCATAGGCATTGTATTCTTTTTTAAATGTATTTAATTTAAAGTAATGAAATAAAGGGGAATAATAAGAAATACATAAGAAATGAAATACATTACGTTATGTAGTTGTGGGCAATTACTGACATTGTTTGGCAATGAATAGGAACATTCTACAGCATTATAGGTATTGAATTCTATTCCATTTCTATGATCCTAACATGTATGTTCCTGGTGCCTCTCCCTCTGCAGTCCAAGGTGCTGTGATATTTGCTGAGCTGCTCTCTGCTCTGAAAAGGTCTCTGGCTCGAATCCTGGTTCTCATCGTCAGCCTGGGCTACGGCATCGTCAGGTGAGTTTCCCCTTGAAACTGGCTCTTAAAGGGACACTTCAACAAAAAAAACAATGCTGATTTATATAGCACACAATCTCACACACATCCAATATACTCGCACACATTCATTTAGTTTGACAGTTATTGAGAGTAAATGAGTTTGAATGTGGCCACCAGTGATGTCATCGGGGACATTCAATCATCCTTGTGTTTTGGTTAATTACAGCTCCATGAAATGATGTAGATGGAAAAAATAGTAACACCTTGTCTTATAGACAACTGCTACCTTGTCATTTCAATGAGCTGTAATGAACACAATGATAGAATAGAATAGAAGTACTTTATTGATCCCGAGGGAAATTCAGCACTAGTACAGATCGCTCGCAGTGGCCACATTCAAACTCATTTACTCTCAATAACTGTCAAACTAAACAAATGTGTGCGAAACTATTTCAAGTTTTTGTTTCTACAATGTGCCAAACAAATCAGCATATATTTTATTTGGTGAAGTGCCCCTTTAATCTTCCAAATGCCTTTCCTTTAGAAAAAAACACGTGAAACAGTTCCACGAGTCTCGTAAACCTTCGCACGGCAGCGGGTCTCGCGAGATCACGCGATGTCGTCGGGCTTCAGGTTAATGCGCTTGTAGCCCAACCACAGTAGATTCAGACCGTGTCCTCAGAGGAAGCACCTGGCGGCCACACGCGCGGTTTAACTGTGACGACAGCGAGAGGACGGAGAAGTTGTGAAAGTTACAAACCGTCTCAAAGGACGACCTCCCCAGATGGTTCTCTCTCTGTAACAGACCATCTGCTGGGTCATGTTGTGGGTCCCAGACCTTCACTTATAATGTCACATCGCCTCGCTGTCATCCAAACTCAGAGCTAATGAATAACAAATCCCATTTATGGGAAGATGTCGACTTCTAAGAATAAACTGCTACCATTATTTTCTTATTTCTACGCATGGTGCTCTGGTCTATTGGTTGAAATAGACGAGCTGCTTGACCCAATTTGACATTCCCTTAATTAAAAGCTTCAATATATGATGCTGTTTTTATTAGGTACGGCAGACAAACCCGACTGTCTCCTTTTAACCAATTAAAAGGAGATTTAAATAGAAAAGCAAATTACAGTCTTTTATTAGGAGTCACTGGATTTGTTTTATTTTGTGGATATTTTTGGACCGTTTATTGTCTGTACACTCCTCCTTAAGTGGAATACCATTGTTTTACCATCATAGTCATAGACAGTCATAGTCCTAGTTTTCATTTAGATTTTAATTGAGACTATTCTCCCTACATTAGCCTGGTATAAGCTATAAGGTGGTCCGATACCAGCGCTGGTATCTGTGCATTCCTAAAAATAACTCCTCCACTGCTGCTTCAAAAACACAGGGGGAAACTCTATGGGAAATCGTGTTCTTTTTCTTATTTGCGCTGTTCTATTCTGTTCTACTCTGTTCTATTGTGTGCTGTTCTATTGTGTGCTGTACTGTGCTGTTCTGTTTTGTACTGTTCTATTGTGTGCTGTGCTGTTCTATTCCCTTTTTTTATCCACTTTTTCTCCTTATTTTCTATTTTTCTCCCATCCCAATTTCGCCTCGCCAATTCTCCCTTCAATTCTCCCCTCCCCTATCTCGAACGTTGCTAGACTATGCCTCCCACTGGTCGGCTGCAGTGAGGACCAAGCCTTGCATCACGTGTCCCCTCCGGTACACGAGGAGGCAGCTGTCGCATCTTTTCACCTGAACAGCGCGATCTCTCAGTGGCGAGGAGTAACGCGTGGGAGGCTCACGCTGCCCCCGTTACTTCCTGATTTTGCTGTACAGGCGCACCAACCGACCTGTAGGAGTCGCTGTCCACAACGTCCAATCCCCACCCACCGGCTTTCCCACCCCTAACACTGCCAATTGTGTTATATGAACGACCAGCCAAGCCGGTAGCAACGCAGAGAGCTGGGCTCGAACCCAGCATCTCCTGCGTTAGTGGCGAGCGCCTTGCCCACTGCGCCACTTGGCCGCCCACTGTGCTGTTCTATTGTATTGTTCTGTGTTGTGGTGATGGAGGTTCTCTTGGTTCTCTTGGTTCTCCCCTCCCAGGCCCCGGCTGGGGACCACGGTGCACCGGCTGGCAGCAGTGGGGGTGCTGTACCTGCTCTTCTCCTCTGTGGAAGGAGTGCTCCGAGTCACAGGCGTGAGTGTCAGTGTTATTTGTATAGCACCTTTCATACAGGGGACTGCAGTTCAAAGTGCTTTACATCGGTAAGAAATAAGACATCAAATCTGTGTAAAACGAGCAGCAAGAATAAAGCATAAATAGTGGGATAAAATAATGCAGATATATTAATAAAATCATATCAGAACCTCACGTTCCAATAGGCTGTAATCTGTTACAAAATATGATAACGGTTATAGTATGCACCCAGCGGATAGTGGGGCATAAAGATAAAAGTGAAAATAAGTAAAATAATAGCGAGGGTGAGCAGACATATAACATAATCACAGTTTTTCACATTAGGATCTAACATCCCAACAGGCCACCTTGTTTATGGTTTGATTCAGTTTTAGTAGAATATAAAATATATTAATGATGAAATGAGCACATAAAGTGCAGACGTACTATAAAATCATTTTTTTTTTACTTTACAGTGCAATAAAATAGTTCTGGGTTACTGTTACTGTACAGTTCAAGGTCGTCTTTACCTTCTTTTTGGTATCCACAGTTTAAAACCTGACGGTCTTCGCTCTTGTTTGATACCCACTTTGACCCTTTGAACCTCCCACACAGGGCAAACCTCCCTCTCAGGGCGCAGTTCCCTCTCTCAGGGTGTGGTTCTAGGCCTGGGTCCTACACAGTTTTAAAGCCTGACAGTCTTTCTTGCTTGATACCCACACAGTTTAATACCCGACAGTTTCGAACCTGTAATAAAAGCAATAGACAGAGTAAAATAGTGCAGTGCAATACAAAATAATAATACACCAAGGCTTGGTCTGTAAAGCCTTTCACATTTCCTGCTCACGGTCCCAAAACGTCCCGCCTATCTGTGGGAAAATGGTAATTGACTAATATGGATTCTTACACACAGTAGCTGTTACAGCATGTGTTGTGAAGGATCAGATTAAACCGAATCTGTATATTTATTTATATATATATATTTAATTGTATTTGTATATCGTTTGATATTCCCTGTATATTCCTTGTACAATATGCATTGAATATCCCCGTTTCTACTAAACAGCCCATAATAGTTTCATTCTACCATTGGACGAGAACCTGGCGCCAGGTTGCCATACCCCTAGGTCCAAGTTCAATCGTGCCGCCTAACATGTCGAGGCAACCCCCGGTTCCGCGCAGTAATATGCCGGGCGAAATACGAATGGTACTATTTGTTCATAGCGCATATATATATGGCGCTCGTAAAGTAGAACTTTCTTTTAGTCCAGTTCTTTACCCTCCAACAGAGTGACAGACGCAAAAGCCTCCCCACGACGCACGTGCGGTGTAGTAAGGCCTACTTGGCCCAGAATAGGCATTGAGATATCGTGTAGATTAATAGTTGAATGGTCATAGTTTGGCACCATACCGTCGAGTTGGACGTATTCTATTAAGCTAATAATAGTCTATTTATGTATGGTGCATCGTTCGGTTAGAGTCCTACAGTTATCAGTACCCCCATCGTTCCTGACGTTATCTGGACGCTTAACCAGGCTGGTCAGACCCCTAGTGGTGATTGCATCCGAGGAGCTCCGGGTCAAGAGCGACTGGACCTGTATATTGGATTACTCTACCCAGACGACGGCGAGCCTTCCACGGCTCTTGGATTATGCTTTGTGTGCTTTGATTATTCCATGGATAAAGGCCAACACTGCCGAGTGTTGGAATTACCCCCCGGAGAGGACTCCAGGTGAGGCGGCGCTCTACGCGTGAGGTCGCACCACGTCTCTCCGTTGTGGACCGGCAGATACCGTTCCACAGAGGGTCCAGCTGTATTCGTCTGCGGCCCGAGGTTCTGTGGGCACCGTGTCCAAGACTTTGGATTCTCCCAAGACACCGTCGGCCAGATGGAATACCGCCAGCGGCTTCTCTAACCCCCCCCTCCTACTGTCTTACAACCAGCGGGACCCCCCCCCCCTTAGTGTATCCAGCTATAATCATTTAAGTACCATCGCTATCGTTTCCTAAATATTCCAGGTTGTATACTTACTCCCTGCGCAACCAGAGATTGGACATTCAATGTTGATTTACCTACGAATACTCATTTGCCATAAAAGTGCATATTCAATATTTCAAATCATAAATGTAATTAAGTGATCGTTGTATACACCCTTTGCTGTATTAAACTTTCGATTTGGTACATTTGTGTTGGTTCGTTTCATCAGGTGGGAAAGTGTTCATCATACTTATATCTTGTACTGGGTGGCCAGAAGTTAAAGTACATGAGGTAGTGGTATTAAATATCATATCTAACAATACAGTCAGGGAATTGTACCCCTCAGTTACAATTGGTCCTTCGAGCCGGATGGTAACTAGTGTAATATTAATATAGTGTTATTAATATCGAAATGGCCTATGATGAACACTCCACGAAACGATCCTCCTAACCTAGAACGCCCGCGGCGCAGACGACAGACACCTCAGTACTTAGAGGCTTACACTGTCAGTCAACTACCTAGCCTTCGACAAACGGTAAACGTGGTAAAAGTAGA
Organism: Notolepis coatsorum; assembly: GCF_963971535.1. Classification (NCBI taxonomy): domain Eukaryota; kingdom Metazoa; phylum Chordata; class Actinopteri; order Aulopiformes; family Paralepididae; genus Notolepis; species Notolepis coatsorum. The sequence goes on along the minus strand of NC_140167.1, from coordinate 14,302,468 downwards.
AAGTAAAATTATGTCTGACCTTAACGACCAGGTTTCCCCGACCACAGAGGCCCTAGTAGGTCCTAATGTAACTGACCAAGCTCACGGTGGGGACCAGGAGGGAATTGACATGCCTTTACCCCCCGCCACTACTCAAGAAGTAGTCCCCGACAAGCCCCGGGAGGAAGACAACCCTACAGAGAGAGAACTCTGCACGGAGGAAGAGTAGGAGAGCGCCGAGGAACTAGAGCTCCAGGACTCCCCAACGAGTACCCCCAGGAGCGGCTCACGCAGGAGCGGCTCACCTCCACAACCGCCTTCCCCCAGAGAAGTGGCGAGGATGCTACAACAGGCGTTCCTCGTCCGCCTGACAGCCTCTACCGAACGCGATAGACTTCAGGGTGAACGCGATCGTCGCCAAGCACAGGCGCTTAGCGAGCACGAACATTTTACTATTGAAAGAGAACGCCTCCAAGCGCAGCAACGGAGCGAAGAAGAGCGCATACGCCGGGAGATGAAACGCCGGGAGATAAGACGCCTTCAGACGGAAATTAATATGGTAAGAGACCGGGCCGCAGCAGAGCGCGCCGCCGCCGCAGCAGAGCGCGCCGCCGCCGGAGCCCAGCGCGTCGCTGACTATGCCCAAAGAGAAGCAGAGCGCGCCGCAGCCCAGCGCGCCGCTGACTATGCCCAAAGAGAAGCAGAGCGCAACATCGATCTCATCCCGCGCCAAGCCGAGCGCGACACACTACAAGCCGAGCGCGACAAGTTAATGGCGCAGCTAAGGAAGCGGCTGATGATCCCCAGGGCAACACCCTCTCCCTCCACCAGGGGTTCAAGGAACTCGTCGAGACAACAGTCAAGAGCAGCGCCTCCTAAACGAGCAAGCGACCCTGAACTTGACCAACAGACAAAGCCTATACCCCCCGCAGACCCCCTTCCCAGACCGGTCCAAGCGAGACCCAGCTACAAGGAAGGAGCGGCATACACTGCGGAGAAGCAAGATAAACCACTACAGGATCTGGAAGATCTGATAGAGGAAGAAGAGGGAGAGGAGGAGAACCAAGCCCGACGACAGCACAGTACTCCACCGGACCAGGACGTCCCATACAGTCCCCGCGGCGCTGCGCTACAGACCCCCGACTCTATTCACGGGTGAGCACGACGCACGACCAGCCCCGAGGAATAGCACCTGGACCAGCTGGCTATGGTGCCCTGCCGGTACCAGCCCACAGAGAGACCAAGAGGACCCAGCAGCAGATGAAGAGGTCCAACACAGTGTGAAGAACAGTTTCTACGTGGACAACTGTCTACAAAGCGTCTCGACTCAAGAAGAAGCCGAGGCTCTCCTAATCAAGTTACGCGCCTCCCTAATCAAAGGAGGCTTTGATCTCAGGCAGTGGGCCAGCAGTGACCCGCACGTATTGCGCAGCCTCTCCTCCGCAGACAAGGCTGCCAGCAGCGAGACCTGGATGGCGACAATCCCAGGAGAAGCCCAAGAAATGACACTAGGATTAGTCTGGCGCTTCAAAACAGACTCGCTCCACTATAGACACAAACCCTTGGCTCCAGAGCAAGGAAGGTCGGCGGCGATACCGACCACCAGACGGAGTGTGTACAGAACACTCGCCAGACAATATGACCCGTTGGGATGTATTCTACCTTACACCACCAGGGCAAAGATGATTGTACGAGCACTATGGGACAAGGACCAGGGCTGGGACGACCCAATACCCGCACACCTTGCCTCAACATGGAGAGAGTGGGAGACGGAACTCCGCTCACTCCCAGGTGTCAATATACGCCGCAGCTACTTCCCATCCACAGTGAGGCCAGAGACATGCGAGATTGAGCTACACGTCTTCAGCGACGCCTCCGAAGTAGCCTACGGATCGGTTGCCTATTTGCGTGCCCAAGAGATGGGAGGAGAGATACACACTGCTTTCATACTGGCCCGCTCAAGAATAGCCCCACGTAAGCAACAATCTATCCCACGTCTAGAGCTCTGCGCAGCCCTCGCAGGAGCGCATCTAGCCACGTTAATCCAACGTGAACTCACCATTCCGGTGCATAGAACAATCTTGTGGTCAGATTCCACGACAGTACTCACATGGATTAAGTCTGATTCATGCAGATACAAAGTCTTCGTGGGAGTCAGAGTCACAGAGATTCAAGAATTAACAGAAGAAGCAAGCTGGAGGTATGTGGATACCAAACACAACCCAGCTGACGTCATCACCCGGGGAATGTCCCTGGATGACCTAACCCGTCGCAACATCTACAGTGACGGACCAGCATTCCTCCAGCTCCCGGAAGGAGATTGGCCTACGCCCACCCCGAGGGAAGCAAGTAACGAGGAGGCTGAGAACAAGAAGCCTATGTTCTGTGGACTGAGCACTGTCGCCTCCACAGACCCCAACATAGATGACTGCATTACCCTAGAGAGTGCGCAACAAAGAACATTCCTGCGGCACCACCCAGAGATTCAGGCCACCACTGACATGTCAGCAGCTGACTACGAAGAAGCAGAACTTCTTCTACTACAACGAGCCCAGAGAGACTCGTTCCCCGATGAGCTAGACTGTCTACAGGGAGGAAACCCCGTCCCATCAGACAGCAGACTGATTCACCTGGCACCAGAGAGTGACGCACATAATCTCATCAGAGTGGGTGGTCGCCTGCGGAGAGCCCCCGATCTACCAGATGACATTAAGCACCCGATCGTCTTGAACAGCCGACACAAGGTCACAGAGCTGATCATAAAGAAATACGACGAGGATGTGCACCACGCAGGAGCAGAGAGAGTCTTCGCGGAGATCAGACGTCGTTATTGGATATTGCAAGGGAGAGAAGCAGTACGGCGCTTCCAGCGAACCTGTCTAGACTGCCGTAAGTGGCGCGCGCAGCCCAGCATACCACGGATGGCTGACCTACCCCCCTGTCGCCTCCGAATCGGCGACAAGCCATTCCACTCCACAGGCATGGACTGTTTTGGCCCGTTGTATATAAAGAGAGGAAGAGGCACCGAGAAGCGGTGGGGTATTGTATTCAAATGCATGACCACCAGAGCGATACATATCGAGCTCCTTCCGACCATGAGCACAGACTCATTCCTTATGGCCTTCCGGAGATTCATATCACGGAAAGGAAAACCGTCTACATTGTTGTCTGATCACGGGACCAACTTCAAAGGCGGAGAAAGAGAGCTGAGAGAGAGCTTCCAAGCTATGGGCCCAGAACTTAAGACCCACCTCGCTCCAGCCCAGGTTGACTTCCAGTTTAATCCCCCGAACGCACCCCACTTCGGTGGAACCTGGGAACGAGAAGTACGTTCTATAAAGACAGCCCTGTATGCCGTACTCGGAGCCCAGACTGTGGCAGAGGAAGTCCTAATGACAGTCCTCACGGAGATCGAGGGAGTATTGAACTCAAAGCCCCTCGGTTACGTCTCCAGTGATGTAGCAGACGTCGACCCAGTCACCCCCAACACACTCCTAATGGGGCGGCTGGACCCCGCGCTACCCCAGACAATGTACAGGCCCGAAGAAGCGAACGGCCGAAGAATGTGGAGGTACAGCCAAGTACTAGCTGACAAGTTTTGGAGCAGCTTCCTACTTCATTACCTACCGTCTCTACAGACCCGCCAGAAGTGGGTAAAAGAGAGAGACAATTTGACAGAAGGAACAGTCATCATGATTATTGACCAGTCACTCCCCAGAGCTATGTGGCCGGCTGGCCGCGTAAGCAAAGTGATCACCGGTGCCGATGGCAAGGTCCGAGCAGCTGAAGTACTCGTCCAAGGGCGCACCTACACACGTCCCGTGGCGAGGCTCATAGAACTGCCCCGACTCCCAGATACTATCGATGATGACCATGACCCTATGACTTTGTGAGTTGACTGACCCTTACAGCGGACCTTGAGTGGAAGACAGTGCGGTTAATCTGTCTCTGCTTAGCTAATTAGGTGGGACTAATTAGGGGGCGGCTGTTGTGAAGGATCAGATTAAACCGAATCTGTATATTTATTTATATATATATATTTAATTGTATTTGTATATCGTTTGATATCCCCTGTATATTCCTTGTACAATATGCATTGAATATCCCCGTTTCTACTAAACAGCCCATAATAGTTTCATTCTACCATTGGACGAGAACCTGGCGCCAGGTTGCCATACCCCTAGGTCCAAGTTCAATCGTGCCGCCTAACATGTCGAGGCAACCCCCGGTTCCGCGCAGTAATATGCCGGGCGAAATACGAATGGTACTATTTGTTCATAGCGCATATATATATGGCGCTCGTAAAGTAGAACTTTCTTTTAGTCCAGTTCTTTACCCTCCAACAGATTGACAGACGCAAAAGCCTCCCCACGACGCACGTGCGGTGTAGTAAGGCCTACTTGGCCCAGAATAGGCATTGAGATATCGTGTAGATTAATAGTTGAATGGTCATAGTTTGGCACCATACCGTCGAGTTGGACGTATTCTATTAAGCTAATAATAGTCTATTTATGTATGGTGCATCGTTCGGTTAGAGTCCTACAGTTATCAGTACCCCCATCGTTCCTGACGTTATCTGGACGCTTAACCAGGCTGGTCAGACCCCTAGTGGTGATTGCATCCGAGGAGCTCCGGGTCAAGAGCGACTGGACCTGTATATTGGATTACTCTACCCAGACGACGGCGAGCCTTCCACGGCTCTTGGATTATGCTTTGTGTGCTTTGATTATTCCATGGATAAAGGCCAACACTGCCGAGTGTTGGAATTACCCCCCGGAGAGGACTCCAGGTGAGGCGGCGCTCTACACGTGAGGTCGCACCACGTCTCTCCGTTGTGGACCGGCAGATACCGTTCCACAGAGGGTCCAGCTGTATTCGTCTGCGGCCCGAGGTTCTGTGGGCACCGTGTCCAAGACTTTGGATTCTCCCAAGACACCGTCGGCCAGATGGAATACCGCCAGCGGCTTCTCTAACCCCCCCCTCCTACTGTCTTACAACCAGCGGGACCCCCCCCCCCCTTAGTGTATCCAGCTATAATCATTTAAGTACCATCGCTATCGTTTCCTAAATATTCCAGGTTGTATACTTACTCCCTGCGCAACCAGAGATTGGACATTCAATGTTGATTTACCTACGAATACTCATTTGCCATAAAAGTGCATATTCAATATTTCAAATCATAAATGTAATTAAGTGATCGTTGTATACACCCTTTGCTGTATTAAACTTTTGATTTGGTACATTTGTGTTGGTTCGTTTCATCAGGTGGGAAAGTGTTCATCATACTTATATCTTGTACTGGGTGGCCAGAAGTTAAAGTACATGAGGTAGTGGTATTAAATATCATATCTAACAATACAGTCAGGGAATTGTACCCCTCAGTTACAGCATGGCTTCCTGAGAGTCACAGGCGTGAGTGTCACCCGCTAACAAAGAGGCCACTGGTTTCTTACACACAGTAGCTGTTACACAGCAAGGCTCATGTCAAGGTTCTCTTTTATGTACTGAGGCGACGGCACACACTCCTACGCAGAGCAGCCTCTATGCCTATACGTCACAACCAGCTAAACAGCTCTGTCTCTACGCCTGTACGTCACAGCCTGCTAAACAGCTCTGTCTCTACGCCTGTACGTCACAGTCAGCTAAACAGCTCTGTCTCTACGCCTGTACGTCACAGCCTGCTAAACAGCTCTGTCTCTACGCCTGTACGTCACAGTCAGCTAAACAGCTCTGTCTCTACGCCTGTACGTCACAGCCTGCTAAACAGCTCTGTCTCTACGCCTGTACGTCACAGTCAGCTAAACAGCTCTGTCTCTACGCCTGTACGTCACAGCCTGCTAAACAGCTCTGTCTCTACGCCTGTACGTCACAGCCTGCTAAACAGCTCTGTCTCTACGCCTGTACGTCACAGTCAGCTAAACAGCTCTGTCTCTACGCCTGTACGTCACAGCCTGCTAAACAGCTCTGTCTCTACGCCTGTACGTCACAGTCAGCTAAACAGCTCTGTCCCAAGAGAGACAGAATCTGTACCAAATCTGGATATCCACGACCAAATTATTTTGAGAAAAAAAAAAATATATATATACCGGTATATATTTATAACTTTAAATTGGGTGTACAGTATACAGAGTATCACAAATGATAGAATATGAACGCTTGTCTGAACATTTATGAGTTATGCAGTGATGTAGTTAGCACAGTGACTCGGGTGGTTGTCGTCTGGTAATCCGTAGGTTCCCGGTTCGATTCCTGGGCAGCGCGTCGAAGTGTTCTTGAGCAAGACACTTAACCCCTAATTGCTCCCGATGAGCAGGATGGCACCTTGCATTGTCGCCTCTGCCATTGGTGTGTGAGTGTGTGAGTGAGTGGGTGAATGTGAGGAACAAATTGTAAAGCACTTTAAAGCAGCTACACCGATGCCATGAAACTCAATTATTTAACTTTTTTCAACTCATTTTCTGTTTTATTTATTAAAAGGGACTAAAAATTTCCTTTTTTACTTCCTCTTTGGGCAGAGATGTGGTTGTAGAGAGATATAATTAGTTACCTTTGACGGAATAACAAACCAAAATAGCACGTGTGTTCTGATTACAAGTTGAAGTAATTTTCCTCCCTTGACAACCAGACCTGGGGCATTCAAAGACGCTGTCCAACTAAAAACATTTGAACATTCACAGCTCTTGGTCATGGACGTTCTGATATAAATCATGGAATAGTCATGGATTTTGATTAGGAAGAATTTGTATGAAACCTGTTTTCTCTCTTTTTTTCTCTCCAGGGCTTCTACGGTACGGTGGCGCTGGTGGCCAACCTCAGCCTGTCCCTCATCGACTCCTGCGTCATGTGGTGGATATCCTTTATTTAACGTCAAAGTAGAGCTGGCACAGGCCGTCAATGCTCCCTACTAAAGGGCTCTTCACAGGCTCTTCATCTGCCACTGAGACATATTGGATTGTATGTGTTGTAGGCTCAAGTTGTTATAATAATAATAATAATAGATTTCATTTATATAGCACACTTTAAACTCAGTGAGCTCTCAAGGTGCTTCACAGCAGAAGGAAAACTAATTAAAAAATAGAATAAAAAGGTTTAAAACAAGAAAACATTAAGATGAATAAAAATAAAAAGATAAGAATAAAAAGGTTTAAAATATAAAAACATTTAAAATGACTAAAATAAAATAAACAAAACATAGGAGCAGATTAGAAGAAAAACAGGCCCTATTGGAAGGCAGAGCAAAACAAATGGGTTATAGGAGGATTAGAGAGTGGGCCGCTCTGTGTGTGTTGTAGTCTCAGGTTGTTATAGGAGGATTAGAGAGCTGGCCACTCTGTGTGTGTTGTAGTCTCAGGTTGTTATAGGAGGATTAGAGAGTGGGCCGCTCTGTGTGTGTTGTAGTCTCAGGTTGTTATAGGAGGATTAGAGAGTGGGCCGCTCTTGTGTGTGTTGTAGTCTCAGGTTGTTATAGGAGGATTAGAGAGCTGGCCGCTCTGTACGCTGTAGGCTTTCAGTGGGAGTCGAGATGTATGGGGATCAAACCAGCGACCTTCCGATCACAGGCCTTTAGAGAAACCAGCAACCTTCCAATTAGTGGTCGACCGATATGGGTTTTTCAATGGCTTTATGCCAATGCAGATATTTAGAGAGCAGGGCGGCCGGTGGCCAATATATAATACTGATGTATTAAAATAAATTGTTTAATGAATTTGAATGATTTTCTATACATTCTAATGAAACAGAAAAATACATTGGGTTATGCTGTATATTTCAAAATGTGACTAGTATTTAAGGGAGTACAGTGTGACTTGACTTTTAGAGAACCTGACCTTTAGAGAACCTGACCTTTGGAGAACCTAACCTTTGGAGAACCTGACTTTTAGAGAGCCTGCCTTTTAGAGAACCTAACCATTAGAGAACCTGACCTTTTAGGGAACCGGACTTTTAGAGAACCTAACTGTTAGAGAACCTGACATTTAGAGAACCTGACTTTTAGAGAAACCAGGGACCTTCCGATCTCAAGCCAGCTCCTCTAACCGCTGCCTCAGCTCTTCTGGGCCAGATTCGAAGCGCACCTTCGTCCCACGCTCGCACCGTGGTCCTAGCGGTGGTGTTTCTCCTTAACCCGTGTCCACATCTTCATCAGTCTGTCCCAGACCACACGTCTCCTGAAGCTCCGCAGGAACGTGGTGAAGCTCTCCCTGTATCAACACTTCACCAACACGCTCATCTTCTCCGTTCTGGGTGAGCTACTTCGGTCACGCCGGTCGGCGAGTCGTGCGTCGGCTTGGTTTGTCTGTTTACGAGTGTTGTTTATTCATTGTTTATACGCGGCTAAAGAAGCTGTGGTTTTGTTTTCTCGGGTTCCGCAGCCTCCATCATATTCATCATCTGGACCACCAAGGTCTTCAAGATGGTGGACTGCCAGAGGGTGAGTTGGTCCGTTCCGTCCGCGAGTGACGTGTTGTCATAGCAATGACACAATCTTTTCCTATTCCTTCGAGAGAGAGTTTGTTGTTTGAGGGTTTCCCACGTTTCCATCCCCCCCCCCATGTTTTGAATCTCTTCTTCTGCTTGTGTGTCAGGGCTGGAGGGACCTGTGGGTGGATGATGCTTTCTGGCGGCTGTTGTTCTCCACCATCCTACTGGTCATCATGGTGCTGCTCCGACCCTCCGCCAACAGCCAGAGGTCAGGGGTCAATATCTGGGATTTTCTTTACGTGGCTACTACTAGATACTGTTACCTGTTACCTGTTTATTGCACAATGTTGTTTTTTATTGGATTCTATTATATGTTGTAACACTGTATTGCACATCGTTGCGGGCAAGACCACCCGCATTTCATTGTATACTTGTATGCCGTGAGTCGTGACAATTAAAAACTCTTGACTCTTGACTCTTGACTCTAGTGTCTAGATCCCGTAGCCAGGCTATAGGATCACGACGGTACCTTTTTACCTTTTACAAGCTCAGGGCTTTCATTCTTTAAATTCAAATTTGATTGGTTTCAGAGTTATTATTAGGAAGGATATTTGTATGTGTATTTTACAATTATTATAATTTTTTTTACACGTCTGTTTATTGGCATTTTCTGTTTTTTTTTTTTACATTTTACAATCGACAGTATCAACGGTACTAACATTACATTTATACGCACACACGCAATCACATAAGAGACACACACACGTACAAAAACACAACCAACATTTGTATTAACAATATTAGTACAGAGCTGCTCTACATAGCTATATTTTACATTTTTAGGTGGTGGGAGTGGTTATAGTTATGGTTAAGGGAAAGTAAAGGTTTATAAACAACTCTCTAGGTGAAAGTTGAGATGAGTTACAGGCTTAGCAGCTAAAAAAGTTATAATTCCCAATGAAACGTCCTCAGGCTATGGCATCTATAGACACTCTATGCGCAACAACCAGGAAGGGAGTTGGGAATTGTCATAACGACTAACAGTGGGATGGGAGAAAAAATCGGGCTTTTGGTAAATGGACTGCATTTATACAGTATAGTGCTTTTATTCAACGCGCTTTACAATTTATGCCTCACATTCACATTCTGACGGCAGGCAACCATGCAAGGTGCCAACCTGCTCATTGGGAGCAGTTAGGGGTTATGTGTCTTGCTCAAGGACACTTTTGACACGCTGCCCGGGAGGAGCGGGAAACGAACAGGGAACCTTCCAATTACCAGACGACCGTCTCTAAGCCATGGTTTCACACATATCCCAAAACTACAAATACTCTCGTACAACTTTGATTGATTTGAAAGTTATTATTGTAAAGAGTTGGAATGTGTGATTATTATTCACATACCTATGTTATTAGTCACATATTCCAGGAAGTATTACAAATGAAATGATGAAATTGGAAGAAAATATCAAGGCCTTTGTATATGGCTTTCCAGGAACTGTTAATCACTCACTACGGTCTTGATATTTCTTAATTTAAATTTTTAATACTTCCTGGAATATGTGACATCACACGCTCAAAACGCTTTCACTCAATAACTAACTCAATAACTCTCAAAACCAAATTAATTTGTACAAGACGGTAATTTTGGATGTAGTGTATGAGATTATGGGCAGAATGAATGGGCATTATTTTGGGGGTGGAGTGTTCCTTTAACAAGCTTCTCCTGTCATCGGCTAGTTGTTCACATGTATCTGAGTCTGCACTCTCTCTCACTCCGTCAGGTTTTCCCATTCCCCTCTCATTGATGATGAGGATGAAGAGGAAGAGGCCAAGGAGCCCATGCTGAACGAAGCTTTTGGTAAGGCTCATAAAATGTTATTCCCGCTGCAGGCAGGCCTGTCCGCGGTCTAGCCGGGGCTCGTCGATGACTCAGCCGAGCCAGAAGGGGACTGCATTAAATATGGCCTCTCCCATGTTTGTCGTTCTAATGTAGCATCCAACACATCCTCTCTTGCTGCTAGCTAGCATTAGCATGAACAGGGTGTCTATGTTACCCCAGCCCTATGTTCCCACAGCCCTATGTTCCCACAGCCCTATGTTCCCACAGTCCTATGTTCCCACAGCCCTATGTTCCTACAGCCCTATGTTCACTCACCCTATGTTCCCACAGCCCTATGTTCCCACAGCCCTATGTTTCTACAGCCCTATGTTCCTACAGCCCTATGTTCCTACAGCCCTATGTCCCTACAGCCCTATGTTCCCACAGCCCTATGTTCCCACAGCCCTATGTCCCTACAGCCCTATGTTCCCACAGCCCTATGTTTCCACAGCCCTATGTTTCCACAGCCCTATGTTCCTACAGCCCTATGTTCTCACAGCCCTATGTTCCCACAGCCCTATATTCCCACAGCCCTATGTTCCCACAGCCCTATACAGCCCTATGTTCCCACAGCCCTATGTTCCCACAGCCCTATGTTCCTACAGCCCTATGTTCCCACAGCTCTATGTTCCCTCAGCCCTATGTTCCCACATCCCTATGTTCCCACAGCCCTATGTTCTCCCAGCCCTATGTTCCCACAGCTCTATGTTCCCACAGCCCTATGTTCCCACAGCCCTATGTTCCCACAGCCCTATGTTCCTACAGCCCTATGTTCTCCCAGCCCTATGTTCCTACAGCTCTATGTTCCTACAGCCCTATGTTCCCACAGCCCTATGTTCCCACAGCCCTATGTTCCTACAGCCCTATGTGCCCACAGCCCTATGTTCTCACAGCCCTATATTCTCACAGCCCTATGTTCCCACAGCCCTATGTTTCTACAGCCCTATGTTCCCACAGTTTAAAATGGTTGCTATTCATGGAATTAATTGACTTAATTGAGGGAACGTTGGCCTCCAAAACCAAATAGTTGCAGTTAATGCTGGCTGCCGTTAATCAAAGACCTCTGTGGATGATAATGCAGCATGTCCACTATCTACTGTGGCAAAGTAATTTGTGATGTGAAGCATCTCATAGGCCGGCAATGTCACTAACTCACTCTGCAGTCAGTCACTTACTCACAGTTAGCCACTCTGCCCCTAGTGGTGGCTCACAAGCATGGCTCTTCGCTTCACACGTACGACTCTTTCTTTGTGTCTTCATTCAAAGAACAGTTTCATGGACATAAAGTAACCATTGTGTAGTCGGATTAGAGCATGAATGTAAAAACCTGATGACTTTGTTATTTGATCATTTGAGTTCTGGCCTAATGACATTAGAGATCTGACCTTATCTGCCCTAATGTCTTTCAGAGGGGATGAAAATGAGAGGCTCCAAGCCCGACTCTAACGGCTCCCAGAAGCTGCTGAGTAAAGAGGTGGGTCGTCAAGTTCAAGTTTTGTTTTATTTGTCACAGATATAAGGTACATGTACATTATAGTGAAATGCTAGGTTCTGTATGAGCCTCCTGACATTGTGCTTCATACAGTAAAAAAAGAAAAGTAAAAGAATAAAGACCAAACACTATACAAAATATCCAATATAAGGGCGGCTAAGTGGCGCAGCGTCCGGCTTGGCTGGTCGTTCATACTAATACAATTGGCAGTATTAGGGTGTGGGAAAGCCGGTGGGTGGGGATTGGACGTTGTGGACAGCGACTCCTACAGGTCGGTTGGTGCGCCTGTACAGCAGAATCGGGAAGTATCGGGGGCAGCGTGAGCCTCCCACGCGTTACTCCTCGCCACTGAGAGATCGCGCTGTACAGGTGAAAAGATGCGACACGTGATGCAAAGCTTCGTCCACATTGCAGCCGACAACGTTCGAGACAGGGGAGGGGTAAATTGGATAATACGAAATTGGGATGGGAGAAAAATAGTATATGGGGAGAAAAAGTAGATAAAAAAATATATATATATCCAATATACAAAACTAAAGTACAAAATAAAAAAAATTAGGTAGAGAGGTAGTGCAAATCTTTTAGTAATAAATAGTTAAAATATGGCAAAGTGTATGTTTAAAGTGAGTGTGTGCATGTGGATGTTGTGTGCAAGGAATGTAGAATGGATGGGTTAGTATTTCATAGAGTCCACATTGAGCAGCCTGACGATGGCTCCTCCATCTCCTTTTCTTTCACACACAACTTTTCCTCTCGTCGTTTCTCACTCAGTGATCGGAGGATCAAGAAAGGATGCGTCAATGAATCTTTCATACTGTGATCTACATCTGTCTGTTTAGCTGTCATCCATTAGTAATTGTTTGTTTTCTCTCATGTCTTCTCCGCGGTGGCCAGGATGAAGATATGAAATGGGTGGAGGAGAACATTCCCACCACTGTTGCCGATGTGTAAGTCTAAAAGAATGAATGAATGAATGCATTTTATTCACACACACACACGATATATATTACATGTACATATCTTCATGTGAAAAAAACAACGACGCAATTGTGTGCATGTGCCAGGTCTCCCAAGAAGCTATTTAAAGCTTTTGGAGGGAGCCTGATCACAAATATAAACAAAATATAAACAAACAAAAACAAAAACATACAACGTGGGTAGGCTTACACACCTACTAACTGACATACTACAACATAGATACATAAATACAGACAATTTATATACCTAAGTAATGATTCTATTTAGAGATATGATTTAAGCAGTTCCTCTTTCAGTGATTTTTTTGAATGTTTTGAAGGATTTAGACAGTTTCAGACTCTCGTCAAGCTCGTTCCAGATCTGCGGGCCCCTGCACGCTATGCTCAGGCTGGCACATTTGAGTTTTCTCCTCTTGCCAATTATAAGATGCCTATTTCTTGTGTTGTGGATGTGCAGTGGACGGCAGACTCAGTGGGACAAGCTCAGACAGTCTGTGATTCACGTTGTTGACAACTTGATACATAATTGATGCGTTTTGGTGTATGTTAAACTCAGCGAGCCTCAGGAGACCAAAACGATGGAACAAAGGGCGTGAGGGCGCTTTATACCCGGGACCATAAAGAACCACATCCCTCGTGGCTCCTTAACCCTTTCACTACCACACTACCAAAGGGTTATACCAGTGTCTCTTGCGTTGGTGACGAGCGCTTAGTCCGCTGCGCCACCCAGCCGCACCACTACAGACGGTCTTAAAGTGAAAGGGTTAATGGTTCCACTGTTCCATAATGGCGCCAGGTCTTTAGTGGCAATGCCACTGTTGAAACGGTTCATCTCTTGATTGTATGTCTTAAAGGAACACGCCGACATTATGGGAAATGCGCTTACCGTCGTCTCCAGACTCGGGACAAGGAGATGGATACCAGTTTCCTCTCAGTAGAAAACTATCCACCTGCAAGCTAGCCAAGCTTAGCACAAATGAATGGAAGTAGATACGGACCAGCTAGCCTAGCTTAAAATTCGGGGAGGGGTGTTTTTGGCCACTTCCATTCATTTGTGCTATTGGTTGGCTAGCTTGCAGCCGGATAACTTTCTACTGAACTTGTGCGTTCAGAGGAAACTGATATCTATCTTCTCGTCTGAGTCTGGAGAAGACGGTAAGCGCATAATGTTGCCACGTTCCTTTAAGTCAAATGTACAAAAACGTTGAAGTGGCACAGTCTCCGGCGTAGCACCTCTTCAGACATGTACCTGCGTGTACTGTAGGGTGATGCAGCACCACAAGCGCTGTGATTGGCCCACTCGCCTCGAGCCAATGCACATTTTTCCGCATTTACCTCGCTCTCATGTGGAGGAGGGATTAGCAAAGAGGTCACATGAAACTATAAATGCTCATACCCCCGCAACCATAGCTAATAAAGAACCTACGTAGAAGTCTAATTGGGCTTTAAAAAGTGTATTAAAAGGGATAGTCTGCCCATTTCAAGAAACATATGATTTGTTCAGTAATTTCAGTCCATCCAGAAAACATTTGCTCCAGTGTTTTTAGTAGTGGTTCAATGATCATTTTAATAATGTAATGAAAGTGTCTTATACCTTTTTAATCGTCAAATTAGTTAAAAGAAATACCTTCTAAAATAGTTACACTGCATCAAAATAGACCAAACTGAATATCTAGTCATTCTCTGGAACCCTTTGGACCAAAAATAATGTTGTTGGTGGAGGGCCGACTTTTGGCCACCCTGCGTCTCTGCCTCACTGGTCTCCTCTCACAACCTCTTCTCTCCCACAGAGCCCTGCCTTCGATGCTGGACGAGGAAGAGGTAAAGAACCATCTCTCTTCTTTCGCCAGTATCTAGATCCCATGGCCCGGAAGGACGTTTCCGTGGGAATGGTCACTTTTCGACCTAGATGCAAAGCCGTAACCATCATCATTGTTCACCTAAAAAGTTGCTTATGAACCTATACTTTACCTCAACCACTCCCACCACCTAAAATATTGAAAGTAAATATACAAACGTCCTTCCTGGCTATGGGAGCTAGACACTACCCGTTCGGTTCCATGATTTCCCAGTGACATCTTTACCACCATTAGAAGACAGTAAATGAGCTCTACGCTGCCATCGCTCAGCAAACACTTCACAGACAAACACAATAATCCCTGTTCTTTTTTTCCAGGAAATCATGAAAACCAAGATGGAGAGATCCAAAATGGAGTAGAACAGGAGGGGTGCGAACGGAAAACACGAGCATGAAGGAAATGGATATCACTGAGGCAGCAATGAGGCAGCAATGAACAAGTTGCAGTTAAATGAAGTGGCAACCAAATATGTGGATACGGCCAGCTCATCCTTAATACACTTTTAATTTTTCTATTTATTTTTTACTATTTAAGTTTCATCGTTTTAAACACGGGGACTCTGTAGAGTTGCGTCCATAGCATTTTTTTGCTTTTTTTTTAGTTTACCAAGTACGAGTACTTCATTTTGAGTACTTCACTTGCCAAATTTACCGTGAACCGTTAACGTATTTCTTGCAATTAACCATTTCACCAAACTACTATTCTATGGGAATTGGGGTGGGGGAGGGGAGGGATGTGCTTTACTTTATTACATTATTACATTTTGAAAAGACTTCAGAAGGCTTTAAACCCACTGCTGGTGCTCTTTTCTTAGTACTGTATACCTAACCTTCACCGACACTACATACAACTACTATAGCCTGGAATTGGGACGGTTGATACCGGCTATCTGTATCCACGCACCTCTTGTAATATGTAATTAACCAAACGATAAGCTCAGAGAAACCAGAGTAGTAAGTTACAGCAGGTTATGCCCAGCTGTTGTACTCTGGTGACGTACTAATGAAGTAGCCTTCACTGACACTACCAACAACTACTATAGCCTGGTATCGGAACGTTACCTGATACCTGGATACTGCTGCACCTCTTGATTTATAACTAAAGGCCAACTTGTGGGCAAGTCCAAGAATCGGAATTACAACCCAAAAAAAGGAATGATTTTGGAATAATTAGGTTCTTATGGATGTCTTCCAGCCATACTAACCAATAGCGTCTCTTTATGATGATCTGTAAATTGTTTCATGATCTTTATTTATGTAAGAGTTTTCTGGCTGAGTAATCCTGCTTCTGGCTGTTGATTAATCTTCAATAATCCATAGTTTGAATACAACACAAGTCGCCCCAGAAGAGGCTTGAAATATTGAATGTGTTGAAAATGATCCGTCCTTTTGGATTTCACGCCGAAATGCACAGCCTTACCCTGTCCAAGGAGTAAGGCTTGGTATTGTATCACTCCACACTAAAGCCTGTCATTTTATTTATTTGCGTATGAGCAAATGACCCAGAAAAATAGGCTCTATGTATCCTATCCGCGCACCTCTTGTAATAATGTAATTAACCAAACGATAAGCTCAGAGAAAACAGAGTAGTAAGTTACAGCAGGTTATGTCCAGCGGCGAGAGTTCTCTCGTGAAGTACTAATGAAGTAGCCTTCACTGACACTACGACAACTACTAGCCTGGTATCGGACCGTTACCTGATGCCGGGATACTTGATGCACCTCCAATGTCCCGTAATTAACCAAACGAAGCACCAAAGGGTATTTTGTCCAGCAAGCGAGAGCGTGGCTTTGCTGTCAAATGAATGAGTTCTCTACACGTCGTGCAGATCTCCATTCTGGGCCTGAGGCGAAGTTGAAATGACAAGGGATCGCTCTCTCGCAGATGTGTGTCAAACTTCCTAGAAAAGGAGTACTAGCGGTACTAGAATAGATGTGACGAGGATGGGTCACAGCCGGCCTCACGTTCTCACGGGAAGGAGCTCAGCGTTGGGAGACGAGGCTGCTTCTTACAGAGCGGCTTGTCTCCCGGGCGGTAAAGTAGGAGCCGCTTTCGAACGTTTCCCTGATGACACGGACCCATCCTTGTTGTGCGATTCTAGTCATTGGGGGGGGGTTCTTCTACACAGCCACATAACTTAAAGGTAGAATCTGTAATACCGTCAAGCGGCGACCTCTAGGCAAAAAGAGCCCCACTGTGTACTGTGCTTTGTTTACATTTCTTTGTTTTGGTTTGATGTGTGGGTTGAATTTGAGTGGGTGAACGAACGGGAGGGATTACTATTGCTGGCCTCGGGCTCTAAGGTGTGGCCAGCTAAACAAACGCCCTCTCCTGTGCCCACTGAAATCCATATTATGTTCATAATTGAACCCTTGCACTGAAGAACCATATTACTCTGTATGTGAAGTTTTGTTTGGACATGCTCATGTATTCATATAGTTGTAAAGTCAATCCAAGTCACTTGGGAGTGTGGACGTGATGTACTGTATCACCAAGACCGTACTCGACCTCCGCTGTCTTTAACCCTTTCACTGCCACACGACAGCCGGTTAACCCTTTCACTGTGACAATACAGAAGGTTAGCCCTTTACTATCACAACCGACGGCGATGCTCCATCATTAGCAACATTAGCTCCGTGGATGCTAATGGTTCTAACGATGGAGCATCGCCGTCGGTTGTGTGATGGTAAAGGGTTAACCTTCTGTCGTGTGGCAGTGAAAGGGTTAACCATGAATGAACACGACACGCTAACTTACCATCTTTTGATAATAAAGTCATATTTATATTTTAAAACATTGTTCCCCTGAAAACTTAAAAACGGAATCGTATGGTTGATTAGCATTAGCAATACATGACTGATTTGCCATCCCGGAGGCTATAATGTTCAAATTTGGTTTTACACGTTCAAACCCCGAACGTCAAGTTTATAGCCAAATGGCTTGTTGCTGTTATCTGGTGAACACCTTGGGGACAGGGTGGAAAGGAATCCCATCCTGAGCGTGACACAAGAGCAAAATGGCTGCCGTGTGAATATGGTCGATGTCTTTCAAGGTTACAGAAACTTAATTTATAACTAAAAAGGCAAACTTGTGGGCAAGTCCATCAGAATTACAACTAGAAAAAGGGAATAATGTGGTTATTCTTATGGATGTCTTGCAGCCATACTAACCAATAACGTCTCTTTACGATTATCTGTAAGTTGTTTCATGCTCTTTATTTATTTTATTTTTTAAAGAGTTTTCTGGCTGAGTAATCCTGCTTCTTGCTGTTGACGAATCTTCAGTAATCCATAGTTTGAATACAACACAAGTCGCCCCAGACGAGACTTGAAATGTTTGAATGTGTTGAAAATGATCCGTCCTTTTTGGATTTCACTCCGAAAATGCACAGCCTTACCCTGTCCAAGGAGTAAGGCTTGGTATTTTATCACTCCACACTAGAGCCTGTTTATTTATTTGCGTATGAGTAATGTGCCAGAATGGAGCTTGAACAGCCGTTTCCTCAAGGGCATGGGTTCTAGACCCTATTCCAGCATGGGACCCAAACTGAGTAAATTGTCACCCATAAAAATAGGACAATGTTCATTATTCTATTTCTATGGTATCACCATAGGACCCAGTCACATCAAAACATACTGGTGCTGTCTTCTAGTGGGGAACCATCGGAGACAAGCCTGGGACCCAGTTTAACAAACCCTGCTCAGAGGATGTTCCACTTTCAACCCCCCCCCCCTCCCCCCCCCCCCCCCCAAAGTAATTTGGTCTTCACTGGCAGAATCATTTCACCGTCCTTGTGCAATCTACTGCAATATGTGTGGATGTGGTCAGTTTAGGTTTAGGCTCATTAATTTATATCATTTTGTATTGTTCATATATTGATGTCATGTGAGAGATATCTTTGTTTTATTTCAGAGAGATTATAGACCCTATATATCTAACGTTGAGTCTGAATCGTAATGTGTCGCTAATGATATTGTATGGCTTTTTTCTGTTTGTCCTGGAATAAAAATTTATATTGAAACATTATTTTCTTGTTTTGTTTTCTGTTTGCATTCACTGTAAAAAATACATACTTGGCTATTACCAAACACATTGGGATTATGATTGACATGGTAATATATTAAATTAGAGACAAGAATATTAAAGATAATGGAGATATTGAAGAGGCTAGAAGAAGGTCTGACAGACAGACGTGGGAATGTGACACAGTCCATTGTTTACAATAAGTCCAGAGATAAATGGCTCACTGCGCCTTTAATGCGTTCCTCGTGAGTACTGAGACTGATGTCACGTGCTTCTGTCAAACTCGACAAATTCCCCAGCGGCGAGATTTTTTCCCTTAGCCTATGTTTGCGAAGACGCTCTCCGATTGGCTAGCCGCGTACAGCGAAGACCCTCTCTGATTGGTTTAGCGCCGAAGGGTCTTTTCCGCATACGCGGCTAGCCAATCAGAGAGCGTCTTCGCAAACATAGGCTACGGAAAGAAATCACGCTTCCCAGCGCAACCGTCAACACAACCGAGGAGGAACTAGCTAGCAGGATGGAAGAAGAAGCTAAACGAGCTCATTAGGAACGAAATATTTCCACAACAAGCAGCAATCAGTGCCACTCAATATTGAGTTGATCGTGCTTGATATCATCCGCAAAGAAGCTGGCAATTCGCCGTCCTGTTCGGATCAGAATGGGATGAAACAGGAACAATGTCTAACATGATCACCTGCTAGCTTGCGAGCTAAGCTAGCCAGCTATCATCAGCTGTTGTTTTGGTCAGAGAAGTAGCTCGCAGACTAGCAGCCAGACTGCTTTGTTTTTACTGCAACCTAGCCGACCACAGCCGGTCTATATCCATGTGGTTTTGATCGAGCACATTTCCCTTTGAAGCTGTCGCAGAATTTCGTATGTTATTGAGGGCGACATGGCCTAAGCGAAGGTGTGCCACCTTGACAAGTCAACTGTTGTCAAGTGAACTCGGGACAGACTTGTCTCCAGACAGTATTGTGTGGGTGGGTGGGTTGACTTGTCGGCTATAGCTCCAGTTGAATCAGCAATATTACTTCATCAAAATGCATGACGCATACGAACCAGTGCCTATTTTGGAGAAGCTTCCTCTCCAGATCGACTGTCTCGCAGCCTGGGGTGAGTTCCTCATTCATTGATCATCACTACGCAGGTCTCAGATCAGCTGGAGGAGCTGCAGGTGGAATCAGTTTCCCAATGTATGCACAAGATAATGCGAGTGTGTTTGTGTGTGTAACCATGTGAAATGATTGATACTCTGTCTGGGGCTAAACAGTGTTGTTGCACACCATGGTGACATCATCTCTGTCATGACTCATTACCTTGATGTATATGATGAATTGAAAATGATGTAAACAAGACGAAAGTCTTTCTCTGGTCTGCATCCCCTTAACAATTGTGTGTATTGACCTGTACTGTATTGTACCCATTCTGCAATCTGTTAATACAATTTTCAATCAATCAATGCTTAAACTGCTGTACTTTCTGCTCTGTGTGCCGCTCACACAGAGGACTGGCTTCTCGTAGGAACAAAACCGGGCCATCTCCTTCTCTACCGGATCAAAAAGGACGCAGGTGAGCGAGTATTTCGGCGAAAGAGGCCGGATTGGCATGGTGGTGGGGCAGTGGTTGGCACTGTTGCCTCACGGCAAGACGGTCCTGGGTTCTGACCCTGTGATGAGTGGACTTTCTGTGTGGAGTTTGCATGTCCGTCCTCCCTGTGTTTGTGTCGGTTTCCTCCGGGTACCCACACCATAAAGACATGCATGCTAGGTAAATGGTAAATGGTGCATTTATATCGACAAATTAGGACTTTTGTACCTCACATTTGACCCATTCACTCACACATTCACACACCGACGGCAGAGGCGACCATGCAAGGTGCCAACCTGCTCATCAGGAGCAATTAGGGGTTATGTGTCTTGCTCGAGGACACTTAATCTACACGCTGCCCGGAAGGGGAGCGGGAATCAAACTGGGAACCTCCGGATTACCAGACGACTGCTCTACCTCCCGAGCCACATATACAGAGAATTGGTCCCCGGGCTCCGGTTAGCGTCTATATTTATCACAGCCGAACCGCGGCAGTGCGGAAATAGGCTGCATCCTCCACGTCAAGAAAGACAGACAGGCATTCTCTGTGACAAACCCTAACCTTAACCAACTCCGAAATAATGCCTAACCTTAACTTAACCCTAACCTTAACCAACTCCGAAAGAATGCCTAAACTTAACCAACGGAAGAATGCACGTTTATAGCGAGAGATGATAAACGTAAAAAAGAAAAAAAGAAAAAATTGAAGTGACTAGAACTTGTGACCAACCACACCGCAGGCTCCACAGCACGGCGGCGTACCAGTTGAGCTAAGCGTCGATGGAAAAACATCGGGGATTACGGTTACATAATGCCGCAAGCTCTGCCGATCCGCGGCGCGTGTCGCAGCCAATCAGGGAAAACGCGGCAGCACTCTTCGGCTCCAATTAAAGAATAGGCCTCCGGTTATGGCTGCCCACCGCTCCTAACTAGTTGGGATGCGTTAAATGCAGAGGACGGACTTCGAGGTGTACTGTACAGTATGTAAACATGCTTGACAATAAAGATGTTCTAGAGATTGGATCTTTGTATTGTATCTCTGGAAACCTTAGACCCCCCCCCCCCCACACACACACACACACCCATGGCCTCTTATTCTGCTTGATGCAGATTAGATTAGATTAGATTAGATTCAACTGTATTGTCATTATAATACAACACATTACAAAGTACGAAAATAAATTTGGCATCCAACCCGAGTGCAAATGTTATGTAACAGTAAAGTGCAATAGTAATGTACAGGTGATTAAACTGGGTATAAAATATATAAATTAGGTACTAGGGCGACAGTGGCTCAGGAGGTAGAGCAGTCGTCTGAGGTTCTGGAGGTTCCTAGTTTGATTCCCGCTCCTCCCAGGCAGCGTGTCGAAGTGTCCTTGAGCAAGACACTTAACCCCTAAGTGCTCCCGATGAGCATGGGTCAAATGTGAGGAACAAATTGTGAAGCTCTAGTCTATATAAATTCACCATTTACCATTTTATTTACTACTGCGTAATAGTGCTAATCACATGTATGTACAGAGTTACAGTATGTGTACAGGGATACAGGTATAAAGAAGACACTATCCAATCCAATCCAACTTTATTTATAAAGCGCTTTAACAGCCACAGGGGCACAAAGTGCTGTACAGAGGGAGCATATATAAAAACGATAAGCAGCACTAAAAATAGATTAAAAAACAAGAGTACCAAAACAGAGATAAAAAACATTAGGTAAATATAGGCAGCAATACAAATTTAAATAGATCAGAGTACTTTAAAAAAATGGTAGTAAGTCAAATATAAAGTGGGGTCAGTTATAGCCTTGACATGTCAGACCCATAGAACACTACAGAGTAGCGTCTGACGTGTCGAGTCTATAGGTTAGTTACAGTGAACTCTCTCTCTCTCATACAGGCACCAACAGATTTGAAGTGACGCTGGAAAAATCAAACAAGAACTTCTCAAAGAAGATCCAGCAGGTATGTGGAACGCCCTACCTAAAGCTGTAAAGGAATGTGAATCACTACCCACTTTCAAAACCACTCTCAAAGAACACCTACGGGAGACTGCAATTCGAAACTGGCCCCTGTAAATGTCCTAACCCAACCCACTCCAATGTACAGTAAATTACCTAGTATTGTTGTCAATATTCCAATGTACAGTTTTGCTTGTTTGTACAGTGTTCCTCCCCCCAACCCCCTCCAATGTACAGTAAATTACCTAGTATTGTTGTCAATATTCCAATGTACAGTTTTGCTTGTACAGTGTTTCCCCCCCCCAACCCCTCCTACCCAACACCCCCCACCCAACCCCACCCAACCTCCTCCAATGTACAGTTTTTACGTCAAATGTATATACTCCCTTTTCTGGACTCTTTTTGTATCACAAACAGTACTGTATTTGCAAATCTGGTATGTCATAAATCTATAGATGTAGCAGTACTGTCTATCTGTATGTCATGTATGTCATATATGTCCTGATGAATTGAAAATGGGGGACCCTGATGTAAACAAGACGAAAGTCTTTCTCTGGTCTGCATCCCCTTAACAATTGTGTGTATTGAGCTGTACTGTATTGTACCCATTCTGCAATCTGTTAATAAAGTTTTCAATCAATCAATCAATCAGTTGAGATAGAGAAAGCGGATGCAAGATTTTGACAACTACAGCGATGAAATGGACACATCCTCTGTGTCCAGATGAACGTGTTGATGATACCGGATGTCTTTTTTTGTCTCAACTTCCTCTCGCTGTGTTTCTGCTTAATCCCCCAGCTGTACGTGGTGTCGCAGTACAAGATCCTCGTCAGTCTCCTAGGTGAGTCTCTTCTACTAACGGAGCTCGTATTTATCAATTGACGAATGGAACACATTAATTAATGATTGTAATTTCGACAATTGTCTTTAGCAAAGCGATAGTGTGTTGTGACGTTCCTCATTCTGCCTGAGTAAAAATAAAGATTCATAGCCGATATATGTGAAGTATACAGGCATTAAAGCGTTCCGTCTTGAGACGGATTTCCGTCAATTTGATTCTATTTATATAATATTTTGATTTATATTAAAATATATATATATTATTTTTTTTTTTTACCTTTTTTTTTTTTTTTTTTTTTTTAATATAAAGTTTCCCAATAGGGATGTATCAGTAGTATTGGCAGTGGTAGTAGTCGTAATAGTAATCCAGTCTATTTCCAACTAGTTCAACACAGGTAACCACTTTTGCTTAATTTCTTTGATGGCTCAAATGTATGTCTAGTGTCTAGTCGATTTTGTGTTTTGAGCACAACGTTCATCATAGATCTAGCCTCTTAATTTTGCTCTCAAAGTGCACCAGATTGATGCATTTAACTTTAAAACTTAAAAAAAAAAAAAAAAAAAGTTCCGGGGGGGCATCCTTTGTTTGTATGATGACAAGCCTTTTAGTTCATGGTTCAAAGTAATGGGACAAGGGTGCTAGCTCGCCATCAATCAGAAGCTAGCCACAAGACTTGCATTCACGCTCTCCAGCACACAGCCTCCCTGCCTGGCACAACAACCACAACAGTAGGGTCTATAGTCACAGTCAGGGCAGTAGGCTCTACAAGTAGGCTCCCTTAAAACGCTAACGCTATTAAAAAAAAAAATACAGTGGAGGTTAAAATAAGAATATGACTTGGCCTGAAAAAAAGCAGGAGATTTTTTTTTGCTTTAATCCCTGAGTACATAATTATTCTGTAGTGTTGTCTTTCACTCTCCGGATCACACATGTTTTCATGCACATTAATATTCCCAAATGTCATACTGTGTTTATAAGAGCTCGGATAAGCTCCTATCCCGACTATAGTGGTCTTTGATGGTGGTGGTGGTCAGGACACAATTCCCCCCCCCCCCCCCCCCCTACTGGCTGGCAGAAAGTAACATCAGTAAAAGGCCTCAGAATACATCAGGGAAGGAAGAAGTGCTTAGTAGAGGGAGTGCAGGTTTGCCGCATTGATCAGTACTTCTTGAGAAGAAGTCAGTCAAGTCACTTGAAGTCCAGCGACAGGTTAGAATACCACAGTTTGCAGGATATCAGTAACCCTGTCACTGAGGAGGAGGGGGAAAGCACTGTAGGAGGGGGTGTAGATGGTACTGAGACCAGAGAGAAGGGCTGTACGAGGATGTAGATGGTACTGAGACCAGAGAGAAGAGCTGTATGAGGATGTAGATGGTACTGAGACCAGAGAGAAGAGCTGTAGGAGGGGATGTAGATGTACTGAGGCCAGAGAGAAGCGCTGTAGAGGATGTAGATGGTACTGAGACCAGAGAGAAGAGCTGTAGGAGGGGATGTAGATGGTACTGAGGCCAGAGAGAAGAGCTGTAGGAGAGGATGTAGATGGTACTGAGGCCAGAGAGAAGAGCTGTAGGAGGATGTAGATGGTACTGAGACCAGAGAGAAGAGCTGTAGGAGGGGATGTAGATGGTACTGAGGCCAGAGAGAAGAGCTGTAGGAGGGGATGTAGATGGTACTGAGGCCAGAGAGAAGTGCTGTAGAGGATGTAGAGGGTACTGAGACCAGAGAGAAGAGCTGTAGGAGGATGTAGATGTTACTGAGACCAGAGAGAAGAGCTGTAGGAGGGGATGTAGATGGTACTGAGGCCAGAGAGAAGAGCTGTAGGAGGGGATGTAGATGGTACTGAGGCCAGAGAGAAGAGCTGTAGGAGGATGTAGATGGTACTGAGACCAGAGAGAAGAGCTGTAGGAGGATGTAGATGGTACTGAGGTCAGAGAGAAGAGCTGTAGGAGGATGTAGATGGTACTGAGGCCAGAGAGAAGCGCTGTAGAGGATGTAGATGGTACTGAGACCAGAGAGAAGAGCTGTAGGAGGATGTAGATGGTACTGAGGTCAGAGAGAAGAGCTGTAGGAGGATGTAGATGGTACTGAGGTCAGAGAGAAGAGCTGTAGGAGGATGTAGATGGTACTGAGGTCAGAGAGAAGAGCTGTAGGAGGATGTAGATGGTACTGAGGTCAGAGAGAAGAGCTGTAGGAGGATGTAGATGGTACTGAGGTCAGAGAGAAGAGCTGTAGGAGGATGTAGATGGTACTGAGGTCAGAGAGAAGAGCTGTAGGAGGGGGTGTAGATGGTACTGAGACCAGAGAGAAGAGCTGTAGGAGGATGCAGATGGTACTGAGACCAGAGAGAAGAGCTGTAGGAGGATGTAGATGGTACTGAGGTCAGAGAGAAGAGCTGTAGGAGGATGTAGATGGTACTGAGGTCAGAGAGAAGAGCTGTAGGAGGATGTAGATGGTACTGAGGTCAGAGAGAAGAGCTGTAGGAGGATGTAGATGGTACTGAGGTCAGAGAGAAGAGCTGTAGGAGGATGTAGATGGTACTGAGGTCAGAGAGAAGAGCTGTAGGAGGATGTAGATGGTACTGAGGTCAGAGAGAAGAGCTGTAGGAGGATGTAGATGGTACTGAGGTCAGAGAGAAGAGCTGTAGGAGGGGGTGTAGATGGTACTGAGACCAGAGAGAAGAGCTGTAGGAGGATGTAGATGGTACTGAGACCAGAGAGAAGAGCTGTAGGAGGATGTAGATGGTACTGAGACCAGAGATAAGAGCTGTAGGAGAGTATGTAGATGGTACTGAGGCCAGAGAGAAGAGCTGTAGGAGGATGTAGATGGTACTGAGGCCAGAGAGAAGAGCTGTAGGAGGATGTAGATGGTACTGAGGTCAGAGAGAAGAGCTGTAGGAGGATGTAGATGGTACTGAGGTCAGAGAGAAGAGCTGTAGGAGGGGGTGTAGATGGTACTGAGGTCAGAGAGAAGAGCTGTAGGAGGGGGTGTAGATGGTACTGAGACCAGAGAGAAGAGCTGTAGGAGGATGTAGATGGTACTGAGGTCAGAGAGAAGAGCTGTAGGAGGATGTAGATGGTACTGAGGCCAGAGAGAAGAGCTGTAGGAGAGGATGTAGATGGTACTGAGGCCAGAGAGAAGAGCTGTAGGAGGGGATGTAGATGGTACTGAGGCCAGAGAGAAGCGCTGTAGAGGATGTAGATGGTACTGAGACCAGAGAGAAGAGCTGTAGGAGGGGATGTAGATGGTACTGAGGCCAGAGAGAAGCGCTGTAGAGGATGTAGAGGGTACTGAGACCAGAGAGAAGAGCTGTAGGAGGATGTAGATGGTACTGAGACCAGAGAGAAGAGCTGTAGGAGGATGTAGATGGTACTGAGACCAGAGAGAAGAGCTGTAGGAGGATGTAGATGGTACTGAGGTCAGAGAGAAGAGCTGTAGGAGGATGTAGATGGTACTGAGGTCAGAGAGAAGAGCTGTAGGAGAGGATGTAGATGGTACTGAGGCCAGAGAGAAGAGCTGTAGGAGGATGTAGATGGTACTGAGGCCAGAGAGAAGAGCTGTAGGAGGATGTAGATGGTACTGAGGCCAGAGAGAAGAGCTGTAGGAGGATGTAGATAGTACTGAGGCCAGAGAGAAGAGCTGTAGGAGGATGTAGATGGTACTGAGGCCAGAGAGAAGAGCTGTAGGAGGATGTAGATGGTACTGAGGCCAGAGAGAAGAGCTGTAGGAGGATGTAGATGGTACTGAGGCCAGAGAGAAGCGCTGTAGGAGGATGTAGATGGTACTGAGGTCAGAGAGAAGAGCTGTAGGAGGATGTAGATGGTACTGAGGTCAGAGAGAAGAGCTGTAGGAGGATATAGATGGTACTGAGGTCAGAGAGAAGAGCTGTAGGAGGATGTAGATGGTACTGAGGTCAGAGAGAAGAGCTGTAGGAGGATGTAGATGGTACTGAGGCCAGAGAGAAGAGCTGTAGGAGGATGTAGATGGTACTGAGGCCAGAGAGAAGAGCTGTAGGAGGATGTAGATAGTACTGAGGCCAGAGAGAAGAGCTGTAGGAGGATGTAGATGGTACTGAGGCCAGAGAGAAGAGCTGTAGGAGGATGTAGATGGTACTGAGGCCAGAGAGAAGAGCTGTAGGAGGATGTAGATGGTACTGAGGCCAGAGAGAAGAGCTGTAGAGGATGTAGATGGTACTGAGGCCAGAGAGAAGAGCTGTAGGAGGATGTAGATGGTACTGAGGCCAGAGAGAAGAGCTGTAGGAGGATGTAGATGGTACTGAGGCCAGAGAGAAGAGCTGTAGGAGGATGTAGATGGTACTGAGGCCAGAGAGAAGCGCTGTAGGAGGATGTAGATGGTACTGAGGTCAGAGAGAAGAGCTGTAGGAGGATGTAGATGGTACTGAGGTCAGAGAGAAGAGCTGTAGGAGGATATAGATGGTACTGAGGCCAGAGAGAAGAGCTGTAGGAGGATGTAGATGGTACTGAGACCAGAGAGAAGAGCTGTAGGAGGATGTAGATGGTACTGAGGTCAGAGAGAAGAGCTGTAGGAGAGGATGTAGATGGTACTGAGGTCAGAGAGAAGAGCTGTAGGAGGATGTAGATGGTACTGAGGTCAGAGAGAAGAGCTGTAGGAGGATATAGATGGTACTGAGGTCAGAGAGAAGAGCTGTAGGAGGATGTAGATGGTACTGAGGTCAGAGAGAAGAGCTGTAGGAGGATGTAGATGGTACTGAGGCCAGAGAGAAGAGCTGTAGGAGGATGTAGATGGTACTGAGGCCAGAGAGAAGAGCTGTAGGAGGATGTAGATAGTACTGAGGCCAGAGAGAAGAGCTGTAGGAGGATGTAGATGGTACTGAGGCCAGAGAGAAGAGCTGTAGGAGGATGTAGATGGTACTGAGGCCAGAGAGAAGAGCTGTAGGAGGATGTAGATGGTACTGAGACCAGAGAGAAGAGCTGTAGGAGAGGATGTAGATGGTACTGAGACCAGAGAGAAGAGCTGTAGGAGAGGATGTAGATGGTACTGAGGTCAGAGAGAAGAGCTGTAGGAGGATGTAGATGGTACTGAGGCCAGAGAGAAGAGCTGTAGGAGGGGATGTAGATGGTACTGAGGTCAGAGAGAAGAGCTGTAGGAGGATGTAGATGGTACTGAGGCCAGAGAGAAGAGCTGTAGGAGGATGTAGATGGTACTGAGGTCAGAGAGAAGAGCTGTAGGAGAGGATGTAGATGGTACTGAGGTCAGAGAGAAGAGCTGTAGGAGGATGTAGATGGTACTGAGGTCAGAGAGAAGAGCTGTAGGAGGATGTAGATGGTACTGAGGTCAGAGAGAAGAGCTGTAGGAGAGGATGTAGATGGTACTGAGGTCAGAGAGAAGAGCTGTAGGAGGATGTAGATGGTACTGAGGTCAGAGAGAAGAGCTGTAGGAGGATGTAGATGGTACTGAGGTCAGAGAGAAGAGCTGTAGGAGGATGCAGATGGTACTGAGGCCAGCCTGCTGGTCAGAGAGAAGAGCTGTGGGCAAAAAGGTAGAGCTAGAATGAAAGGAATGAATGGGAGACTGTTACCATGGATTTTGCTAAAGGTATTAGATGGGCTTAAAGGAACAGTGGTAAATACATTTGAGAAGATGGGAGACATTTCTTTGACCACTATGAGTAGCATAGATGTTTGGCAAGGTAATTGGGTGTCATTGAGCGCTTATCCTTATCATTAGGGCACAAATATCATATTGAGTGGACTAAACTGGAAAATAAATCTTACTCAAGGTTTACATAGCTTCAGTGTGATTTATTTTCTTTGAGACTTATTAAAGTGTCTACCACAGTCAAATGGGAAAAGTAACTCAAAACAGTGGTCTAGAATCAAATCTATGCATGTATTGAATTGTTTATGAATAGTGAATTTATTATTATTATTATTCTTAATCGAATCGTGACCCCCAAGGATCGAAATCGACTTGTGAGATTTCTGAGTCGCTGCACCTTTTTTAATAAACGCCTCATCCCATCTATGACCTTAGCAGGGATATTATTAGCTAGTATCCAGGATATGAACGTGCACACGATGATGTCATACGATGATGTCATAATCTGCTTCTCCCTCACCAGAGAACAACATCCATGTCCATGACCTCCTGACCTTCCAGCAGATCACGGTGGTGTCCAAGGCCAAGGGGGCGACGCTCTTCGCCTGCGACCTGCAGGTCAGACCCGAGTCCAGTGATTTGAAATGAAGGGAGGGGGGCATCTCGACATCCTGGGGATGATGAAAACGTTGTGTCTAGGATGATCCAAAACAGATTCAGGGAAGGTCCCGGGATGGTAGATAAGAAAAAGAAGAAGCTGAATTCATCATCATACACAACCACGTTTGTTGGATTTGGGACGGTTCTTTCTCAGTTTGGGATGAAGGAGGTTAGGGTTAAGGTGGGGCGTGAGGTCCATTGAGGTTAAGGTTATATGTAAGGGATAATGTATAGCTACGAGGTCATTGTCGCAAAATAATTGACCGACACAGAGTTTAAAATACCGAGGCGCCTCGCCGAGGTGTTTTAAACGTCAGTGAAGGTCAATTATTTTGCGACAATGACAGAGTATAGGCTATACATTATCCCGCTTATTACATGGCTAACTTACTAACAATATACCTAATTCATTTAATCATTTTACACCATCGACAAGACGAGATCAAATGCAGACGCAGTTCTGTTCTGTTGCTCCCGCTGTCATCGCCCGCAGCTTGCACTGATTAGTGCAGCTCTGCATATGCTGAGAGTGGGCTTGATTACTCCAGCTGCGAAAAACAATAATCACCGGTGGTTATCGAAAAATAATTCACCGCTGTCGGGGGCTATTGACCAATCGCAATCAAGCATTTCGGCGAATGTTAAAATGCCATGTAATAAATGTATATATTTTATTATTATATATATAATAAACATATAACTTGTATTGTATAGATTGTTGTTTACAAATCGACTATGGTTGAGGAGCCGGGAAAAACCAGCATCTCATGTTTTTCTGAATGTATGTACTTTAAAAAAAAAGCTGTGACAATAAAATAATCTGAATCTGAATCTAAGGTATTTTATACATGAGTTTTTAGGGAGTCTCATCACAGAGGGAATTTTCACTGAATTGTTAAATGTATTTCTCATAGATTGTACGTACTGCTGCACAGTTGTCGTATTCCCAATAGTAGATGCTCATAAACAAAGATCTTTCCTCCTCCTAGCTGTTTTGTATCGTGTGTTTCCCTGACCTGATTAAATCTTTCTTGTATCTTTAGCAATCCAGCACGGGGGAGGCCAGGCTGAGGATGTGTGTCGCCGTGAAGAAGAAACTCCAGTTGTATTTCTGGAAGGACCGAGAGTTCCACGAGTTGCAGGTGAGTTACACTGTACTCATAACTACCTACCTCACTGTACTCATAACTACCTACCTCACTGTACTCATAACTACCTACCTCACTGTACTCATAACTACCTACCTCACTGTACTCATAACTACCTACTTAACTGTACTCATAACTACCTACCTCACTGTACTCATACTGTAACTACCTACCTCACTGAACTCATAACTACCTACCTCACTGTGCTCATAACTACCTACTTAACTGTACTCATAACTACCTACCTCACTGAACTCATAACTACCTACCTCACTGAACTCATAACTACCTACTTAACTGTACTCATAACTACCTACTTAACTGTACTCATAACTACCTACCTCACTGTACTCATAACTACCTACTTAACTGTACTCATAACTACCTACCTCACTGTGCTCATAACTACCTACTTAACTGTACCATAACTACCTACTTAACTGTACTCATAACTACCTACCTCACTCAATCTATAGCCTATCCATATAACACTATAGGATTGCAATGTACAATAACACTGTCTCCACCGTATATACTTTATATATATATAGTGTGTATATATAACCATACTGTACACACTGCATAGTTAAACCCCTGGCTAGTTTACTTGTACCAAATGTATATGATAATACTGTACCTTTTTATATTAGCATATTTACCCTGTAGCTTCATCATATATACTATATATTCACATGTTGCACTTAACTGTTACTTTGCACTCTGGGTTGGATGCCAACTTAATTTCATTGTTCTGTACTTGTGCTGTACGATGATACATTTTAATCTAATCTACAGTAACATGTTTTCAATGATCTGACTGTGAGGTAAAATGCAACACAAAGGCCCAAGTTCTGAACTTCTGTCCAAGTTATCCTCTGATCCAAACCACACAAACATTTCTGTCCCGATTCATCCTCTGATCCCAAACCACAATTGTTTTTCTTCCGTCCGCCAGGGAGACTTCGGAGCGCCAGACATCCCCAAGTCCATGGCCTGGTGCGAGAACTCCATATGCGTCGGCTTCAAGCGAGACTATTACCTCATCCGAGTGAGTGTGACAGTGATTGATAACCGCAGCTGTGTGTACTGTACGTTCTGGTGCTGCCCTGCTGTGCCCGGTAACAAGTCTGTCACGGCCGTTGTGTTCCTGTGCCAACGTCCTGGGGATGAACTTCTAACGGTATTTGATATCGGGGGCCAATACTGATCTCAGGGGATCAATATCTGTCCTCCTTTCTACCTACAGATGATACCAGAATCCAATTGGAACATGTAATGTAAATGAATGTGTAAATGTATTACATCAATCATTTTGGTCCACTGACACCAAACTAATGGTCAAGTCAAGTCAAGAGTTTTATTTGTCACGGCATACAGTCAAGTATACAGTGAAATGCGGGGGGTCTTGCCCGCAACGATTGTGCATAATACAATAATAAGAATCCAATAGGATGAGAATGCGACATTTGTGCAATAATACAAGTAATAAGAGTAAAGACATATCGGGTATATGTACATAACGTTTACAAAAGCATGGTAAGACATGCTAGGTCCTGTGATAGTGCAATACACTGTTAGCTACGGATGAGGCACTGGGTCTTATGTACTCTACTATAATAAGTCTGAGTCTATATTGTTCTGTAAAAGTAATGGATGGGATTTGTATTTGGTACAGTATTTCGTTTTTTACTCGCCCATAACCAGTGGTGTAGCCATACTGGTATTGGGTGTAGGGCCAACACCAGGCAAATCATCTAATGACAACAAACGAATGGTCGGCACGGACTACGTAACTAACGTACGCCATACGTACCTTATGTATACTGCACCACTTAATTACTCATAGTATATATTTTGATTCTAGTGTTTATTGTAACCATATTTATTGAAATGTATAATATAACTGATTGGGCATACAGACCCTCATCTGCACCTTTGATCACACTGCCTACTTGCTCATATGAGTATATTATTAATTAATTATATTGTTTACACTGCCTTGTCTTCTACTATTACCCTGCCCATACCTGTACCCCCTCCTCCCTCATGCTGCTATGATGCCTGAATTTCCCCCAAGGGGATCAATAAAGGAATATCTTATGTAGTTATCCTTATTGTTCAATATAATCAATCAGGTTTATATTTAGCATCAGGTGATTTTTCTGTTTTGTTCTATTCTACTATTATTATTAGTATATTGTTATTTATATAATTTTGTATTATATATTGTTATTTGATATTATTTTATTATCTGTTATATTATTATCTTTCCCTGCCTGTACCTCCCCTCCCCCATGCTGTCATGGCGCCTGCAGTCCCCCAGGGGGATCAATGAAGGGACACTTGACTTGAAGAGTGACGTGGCTGCCTCCCTCACTAACCCGCACGGCCTCTCTGATCCGCAGATGGACGGTCGCGGCTCCATCAAGGAGCTCTTCCCCACGGGGAAGCAGCTGGAGCCCCTCGTCGCCCCGCTGGCTGACGGCAAGGTGGCGGTGGGCCAGGACGACCTGACGGTGGTGCTGAATGAAGAGGGGGTCTGCACCCAGAAGTGTGCCCTGAACTGGACGGACATCCCCATCGCCATGGGTAGGGGAAGACGCTAGCCTTCTGTTAAAGGGCTCTTCCACTGAAATGGACTTT
Organism: Notolepis coatsorum; assembly: GCF_963971535.1. Classification (NCBI taxonomy): domain Eukaryota; kingdom Metazoa; phylum Chordata; class Actinopteri; order Aulopiformes; family Paralepididae; genus Notolepis; species Notolepis coatsorum. Next base: position 14,269,427 of record NC_140167.1, on the reverse strand, counting down.
TTTCCACCATCTCGTGTCGCAAATTTGAGGTCATGTGATTGCATTTTCCTCACTTTCCTCACAACTCAACACGAGCAATAAAAACTAGGGATGTTCGATATTGGCTTTTTTTACCTATACCGATATTGTCCAACTCTTAATTTCCGATACCGATATATGCAGGGTTCCCCCCTCAAAAAACTGAATAATTTCAGGTAATTAACATTACATATCTCTTGTTGTGTAATTAACACAACATTATGCATACTTTGACAATAAATAAAATAAGAATTTGTTCTTACTTGCTTGCCTGGGTAAATAAAGGTTAAATAAATGTAAAAGATTCTTTTTTTATATTTTCCAATATCACATTTTTATGCCAATATCGGCCGATAAGATCGGACATCCCTAATAAAAACATATATATATATGTGTGTGTGTATATATATATATATATATTAAACTAAATAAGACTTGTGCACATCTGGTTGGACCCCGACTGGAGGTGCAGGTCAGCGCAAGAGAGATAAATAAACTAAAAGGAGAAAACCTTCAAGGGAAAGAAGGGACCGCACACTCCACAGGACTGGTTTTTGCTTATTTATTGTTGCACAACGCGTTTCGCTATCGCTTCCTCAGGTGCAGGCATAGCACCTGAGGAAGCGATAGCGAAACGCGTTGTGCAACAATAAATAAGCAAAAACCAGTCCTGTGGAGTGTGCGGTCCCTTCTTTCCCTTGAAGGTTTTCTCCTTTTAGTTATATATATATATAAAGAGAAAAGAAAAAATATATTAGGGAAATGTATGATTCCGTAGAATTACAACCCAAAAGACAATTTCAGTGGATTATTAGACACGATTACTCATTGGTTTGAGAACATCATATGACGACGACTGAATTAGTTTGACCTTTCTTCTCGACCAAAGGCTGCCTTTCTGGCATCTTCTACAAGTTACCAAAGACGTCTCAACACAACTGGAGAAACACGGCGTGGCTCCCTCCTCCTCCTCCTCCTCCTCCTCCTCCTCCTCCTCCTCCTCCTCCTCCTCCCTCTCGACACGCCAGCTGAAGCTACTGTTTGGGGGGGGTGGGGGTGGGGGGTGCACCGCTGTGAAGGAAGGGGGCGCTGTGTTTACAACACGAGACAAAACGAGAGCAACGCGGCATGCGGCGCAATAATCGCTTGATCTCGATTATCTCATTTTCATGATTGTGGGAAGCCTGTAATTGAAACTTGATAAATTGCCCAGCTCTGCGTTTTCGTGACTCTAACAACACTCTTATTGTGCGCTGTGTCTCTAATACACAGCAATATATTCACACCATACGTTAATTTAGTGGGCCCAATTAACACGCAGCGATCGGTCATTTTGATACAAACCGACTTTAACGGTATATTACGTACAGGACATTTATAAGTACCACAGTTTTGTTGGCAGTGGCACGTCGTTATCCAGCTGCCGCCATCTGTCCCGTCTCCCCCGCTCTTCTACCTAGTCTGTCTTTCCCTCTCCTCCATATGTGTTCCATGTTCTACCTAGTCAGTCTTTCCTCCATATGTGTTCCATGTGGATAATCCTTCCCGCTCGCTCTGCGTTGACGCGTTGCCGTGGTTTCCCAGCCGAGTCGGCGAGAGGAAGACGAACGACCTGCACCCCTCTCCCCAGTCCCGTGACGCCGCGCGGGGGCGACATGTCTGCTTTACTAATGAGCCTTGTAACAAAGAAAGATGCAAATGAAACCTCTCTTTTTGTTTCAAAGGCGCCCTCTCTTTCCTTCGGTGTCTGTTGGAATGCACTGTATTGAAGTCGTGATCTATAATAAAAAACGTTTTTTTTTATTACAGTATAGATCAGGGGGGAAGTAAGCCTCCGAGCAAGAGGTTCAAAACGGTTAGCAATTTCCTCGTTTTTTTTATGCGGTCTGCATTGTGGCTTTGGCTCAAACCCTCCACTCCGCTCCTCATCAATCACATGCCCAGTCCTCCATCACCCCGGCAGGGAGAAGAAGAGCCGAGGCTCCCCCCCCCCCCCCCCCCCCCCCCCCCCCCAGGCGTTAGGCTCTCTCCCCACATTCAGATTCTGAACCCAGTCCTGTCCAGATAGCTGGCTCCAGCTGGATTTCCTGTCCCACCACCACTAGCCTCGAGGTCTCCATTCCCAAGTGATTACGAAGGTGCCTCCATGTTCTGCAGATGGGCGTGTGTTGCCACGATTTACACTGGCGTTCTTAACCCCGTCACTACCACGCTACAAAAGGGTTAACCCTTTCACTGAGAAAATACAGAAGGTTAACCATTTCACTACCACTAGTGAAAGGTTAACCTTCTGTGGTTGTGAAAGGGTTAAACAGTGTTGCACACATTGATTTAGTTTGACACTTATTGAGAGTAAATGAGTTTGAATGTGGCCACCGGTGTTGGTTACAGCTCCATGGAATGATGTAGATGAAAGAATAGCAACACGTTGTCTTGTAGGGACTTATACCTTATCATTTCAACCTATACTATTCTTTGCGTTGTACTGTACCTCTGCTGTACGATGGCAATACATTTGAATCTAATCTAATCTAATCTACGTTCAGATTTTATCCTGTGAGGTCCTACACCTCTTGATTGATTGATTGAAAACTTTATTAACAGATTGCAGAATGGGTACAATACAGTACGGCTCAATACATACAATTGTTAAAGGGATGCAGACCAGAGAAAGACTTTCATCTTGTTTACATCACGGTCCCCCATTTTCAATTCAATTTCAACTCTAGACAGTTCTTACAGGCTAGGAAATATAAATCGTTTTTAGGAAGTCTATGTTCCATACGTAAAAGTCAAATTACTTTGAAAAGAAATGGCCCACAATACACTGCACCGCAGTGGAGCTACGGAGTAGAACATGTTCTTGGAGAAGCAAATTATACTTGAATCTTGTATTAACTTTGGATGCATGCAGTAGAATTCAACATTATCGTCTCCGCTCTACGGCTGTCAAAATTTTTTATCTGAATTTGATTACTAAACTGCCAGTCAAATGTAAAAAAAAAAAAAAAAAAATAATAATAATAATAAAACGATGCAAGCCAATAAATGGGTGTTAAAAAGCACAGCCCAATGCCTAATGATTATTTCCTATTGGCGCTACCCATAATAGCAAATGCAACACGCATGATGTAATTTCCTTTTGTATGTAATGTGATGTCTGAATGTATATATAACGCTGTATATAAGTGTTTGCTAAACCTTGTGTCTTCTGTGTCGGCGGACCCCAGGAAGACTAGCTGACGTCATGGCGTCGGCTAAATGGGGATCCTACTAAACAATAAACTTGATAATCCATCTTTGATGCGGTGATGATATGTAAACCTGTATCCTTTCAGCCTGTTCACAGTGGACTGGTACTCATTAGGCTCCACTGACCCCCCCCCCCCCCCTCTCTGCACTGTGTCTCCAGAGCACCAGCCCCCCTACATCATCGCTGTCCTGCCTCGTTACGTGGAGATCCGGACCTTCGAGCCCCGGCTGCTGGTGCAGAGCGTGGAGCTGCAGAGGCCGCGCTTCATCTCCTCAGCGGGGTAAGGAAGTGATGTCGTCGCGGGGGTAAGGAAGTGATGTCGTTGCGTTGAATCCGCCGCAGGGTTAAGGAAGTGATGTCGTTGCGGGGGTAAGGAAGTGATGTCGTCGCGGGGTAAGGAAGTGATGTCGTTGCGTTGAATCCGCCACGGGGTTAAGGAAATGATGTCATCGTATTCAATCGCCGCGGGGTGAGCGAGTGATGTCATTGCATTGATCAATCACCACGTTGAGTCAGGATTTCCCCCCAGAAGAGCTGTTGAGCGCGGAGGTTACTGGCTGCACGTGAGACCCAGTGCGAGGCTGGCAGCAGGTCGTTGGTTGCGTTGGCGACGGAATGGTGAAATGTTCCATCGCGCACTGCATTAAAGGAACACTCCCAACTCTTTGGGAAATACGCTTGTTTGCCGTCTTCACTTTCATCTCTTGTGTGTCCAGACTCCAGTAGCCCCCAGAGAGAGGTCCAGGTGCATGCTAGCCCTAGCTTAGCACAAGGACTGGAAGCGGTAGGGAGCGGCTAGCCTAGCTCTGTTAAAAGTGAAGAAATACGGGGCGGTCAGGTGGTGTAGCGGAGATTGCGCTCGTCACCAACGCAAGAGATGCTGGGTTCGAGCCCAGCTCTCGGTGTTGCCACCAGCTTGGCTGGCCGTTCACACTAATACAATAGACCTATCGCTAAGCCACGCCCCCTTTGAAACCTCGGACAAACAAAGTCGACCGTGAATGACTCTCGTTGACGATGGCCGCAGGCAGCCCCTTTCCTGACTGTGATGCAAGCCTTGCTTCACAGTCACGAAAGGGGCTAGGCCGCGGGAGATTTACCACAGCAGGTAATAGACCTGTTTTTTAAAGATAGCACAAATATTTCATCTAGAAGCAGACAGAGGGTTACAATATGCAGTGGAAAAGTACGTTCATGAGATACACATTTACCTTAGACCTCCATGGTGATGCAAGCATTAGCTATAGATAACGTCTCAAGCATTACTTACAGTTGACTTGATTGAATATTACAAGAACTATGACGATAATCCATGATTACTACTATTGCTGATACATTTAGTTTAGGCTAGTGGTCCAACGCAGTATACGAGCTAGACCCGACAGTTGTGTCACTAGAATGAGGGGAAAAAAGTGAGAGCTGTCATTCTGCAACCAGAATAATCCACCTCTTTTGTAAACATGCTATGTTGGTTATTTTGTGACCCAGGTAAATATGCCAACAATCCTCCATAAAGGGGTGAGATGTCAGAGAATGGTATGCTGCACATTCTAGTGTACATCAGGTCAAATAATTGATTACACTAACTATAAATGTATAGTTATGGAGACCAAAGTAAAAATACCTAATAATAAAATAGACTTAGTAATAGGGGGGCGACAGTGGCTTGGGAGTAGAGCAGTTGTCTGGTAATCCGGAGGTTCCCGGTTTGATTCTCGCTCCTCCCGGGCAGCGTGTCGAAGTGTCCTTGAGCAAGACACTGATGAGCAGGTTGGCACCTTGCATGGTTGCCTCCACCGTCGGTGTGTGAATGTGTGAGTGAATGGGTAAGATGTGAGAAACAAATTGTAAAGCGCTTTGGATAAAAGCGCTATATAAATACAGCCATTTACCATTTACCAAAATACCTGTAAATCACAGTATATGGGTACAGGACATAGCTTTTCTTATAACACTAAGTATAAGTTATATTTAATATAAATATAAATAAATGCATATACAACACATTCTCAAGATAAATCACTCTGATTAGAAAAGAAAACTCACAACTAAAGTGTACATAAATAGCCACTATTTTTAATATATACAATAAATATACATGGATTTACAGTTACACAAATGGATGTACGATATAAAATACAAACAGTGCTGGAATAGCGAACAATATCATGTGTTGTTGTGATACATCTATGGTAATTTAACATTATATTCTTGTAGCCAAATGAATGCTGTGACGAGGCTTAAAATTGATTTTGTCCCAACCCCAGACCCATAGTTCACAAATCGAATTAAAATGTTATCGCTGGATGCACATCCTCTACATTGTCAATCTCCTGACCTGTTAGTCATAGTCACAACATTTTCTGTGATTATTGATGACCCTTGGAAGGAGAAACATGTTGATTTTGGTTACCCTGTAACCTTTCTTCTAGTACCTCCATTATGGATTAATAGCCTGGTCTGTTGACATTTGCAATATCAGCAACTGTTGATGAAGATTGAGTACTTTAACATTTTAAACCAGCAATCTGAGGGACACAGAGCAGCATAACTAAACCACTTATAACAACCTTCAGGTCAATATATCGAGGGTTGAATGCACTGAAATACAAGAACACCCTATAGAATAATGTACTGTACTTTTACTTTTGAAACTTAATACAGTACTGTAGTGATTGTAAGGTACATTCTAGAAAATTAGTGCCGCCCAAACATTCTGGAACGTTCGTGATGATGTCATAGTAGAACCTTCTAGAACCTCTAATATTCCTATTAGCATTCTGTTTAGCTTTCTAGTAATGTATTGTATCTTGTAGTTGTGCTGATGAATATTAAAGGAGGTACCTTCGACTTGAACGACTTCAGGACATCGCCTCAGAATCCGGTCTCTCAGCACTACAGTACATTCATTATCAAATAGTTCTCTACTTTTACTAAACACAGTACATAGATTATTGAATTGATCATAAGTGAATCCAGTGACATATTTGAAATAGGCTGGTACGCGGCTGTGCTGCAAGACCTCTGGTGTTAATCTATTTGGTACTTGATTAAGTCTCAGAACAGTATTTATACTCGTCAGTGATTCGATTTGTGCTTGTTGATTTCTCAATCGTTCATCTCGCTCCTCTTGTCCACCTTCTTCCATTGGGCTTGGGGGAGGCTGCTCCACAGGCCGGCGCTCCCCATCTGGACAAAAGACAGTTACAGTAGCAAACATTAAGTTAGCTAAAAACACCAGCTAACTAGCGAGGAAGAAAAGTCGGACAGCAAATGAATGACCGCAAAGTTGATGTTGATAACACTGTAGCTAGCTAGCTAGGATAACACCAGCTAGCTAGCTAGCTTGCAGCTAACGTTAGCTAACTAATAGTTTGGTCTACGTTTCTAATACATGCCGTCAAATATTATGTCTTTATGAATTGACCTTACCTTTGAGCAAACATAAGTGTCCTTGGTAATGGTCTTCACATTCAGTTGTGTATGTGGTCGAAGACACAGCAGAATCCATCGCTTGCATTTGTCGAGTTGTCTTTTGGGCTTCGGAAAAGGTATGAAATATACTCCTCCATCCAGTCTTTCAGGGTACCTGGTGTCCGAATTACAGGTACCCCACGCACAGCGTTTCACCATCAGATATTAGGTAGATAATAACATATAAACTGAACTCTTCACAGTGGTTTCGATCACAGACATTTGGTTTGATGCAGCCCACAAACCGAGTTGACCGAGTTTTCTGCAGCGAGGATTTTTGCTGTGATATGATTGGACAAATTCTATTTTGGGGCGTGGTTTAGCGACAGGGCAGTATTAGGGGGTGGGGAAGCTGGCGGGTGGGAATCTGGCGTTGTGGACAGCGACGCCTACAGGTCAGGTCTCGGCGCTTGCTAAGCGGGGCAGGACTTGGTGGAGACTTTAGCGTGCCCTCCCACTCGTTACACTTCACCAATGAGAGTCCTCGCTGCCAAGTGAAAAGACGTCACTGGCTGTCGGTGCACGTCTTGGAGGAAGCGTGCGATCGACTCGGGACGCCCTTGTACCGACTCGTAGGAGAACATACATACAGCAGCCAGGTAGGGGAGGGGGGGGAATTGGCACAATGACTAATTGGGACAGGGAGAAAATCAGAAAAATCAGGAAAAAAGTGAAGAAATACAACAATTTGACAGAGGAGTAGATATTTGTTCATAACCGTAGATAACAGTTCATGTTGGTCAGGTTAGATCCTGTCTTTATACATCTTAGACTTAGTCCAGGTGCGACTGTGCAGTGTGCATTACTGCAGACTACACACCTGTGTGGTAAATCCTCTGGGTGGGAAAACCCTGATGGGAGTCGACGTTTGAACAAGAGACATCCTTGTAGTTTTTCCTGTGTGTTGGATTATCTGTAGATATATATACGTGTGAAATGAATTGACGCAAAAAGATGGAACAATTCAGCATCAATTATGATACAGTATGTTCTATAGCCCCCTGTGAACCAACCACCACTAGAGGATTTCACTGAATTTGCTTAACTTTTTTTATAAAGTTCAGAACACCCAAGAGTCATCAAGACTAATTTCACACGGAGAAAACATGACGTGACAATCCAACTTAAAGCGATAAGGAAGTCTGTATGTGTTCCTTACACCGATTTATTAGCAGCCACTCACTTTCACCAGTAGCCTCTGTGGTCACTGTGTGGAGAACAACAATGTATTTATGACGCCACACTGTTTCACGATGGATCCTCTTTGGAAAATATCATGTAAACGGAACTAAAAAGCTCTTCTACCACGGACCCCTCTTTTGAGGTTCCTTTCCATGTTCCGCTTCCAGCCCTCCTTTGTACTTAAAGGGTAACGCCACCCGTTTTAAGAATTAGTGTCGAGTTCTGCCCGTGCCCCCAGGACAGTTGGCCGTTGGGCCGGTGCTGAGAACACGCATCACTTTCCCACAAAGCCATAAATCAGTGAGAAGCCTCCGATCGATGATGTCACTGGGATGTAAAATTTGGGGCTGCTCCATAGAAATCGAATCGGGGCTCTGACATTTTACGAGCCCATAAAATGTTTCTGGCTTTTTCTCCTTCCTAGCTTTAGGGAGAGAGTGGTCCGCGCTCATAAATACTGACTGAAGAACATGTGTGAATTCTTAAAATGGGTGTCGTTCCCCTTTTTGAAGTTAGAAGTGTGCTTTTGATACTCAGGTTAGTGAAACACTGAGGAGGTGGAGGGGGGGTTTGTGCAAACACCTTTTATTGCCACATGAAAATCGGCGACCGACGCGCATCAACCGAGTCTGGCCTTCATCAGAGTTCTGAGCCTTGGGATCCACGCTTTTAGAGACCTACAGTACATGGTTTTTAGCAGCAGCTCTATAGGTCAGTCGGTCGATCGGTCGGTCGGTTGGGTCCACGAACATTTCTCCACTCTCTAGTGGCCACAGGTTTCGCCCTAGGAGGCTGAAGTTGGCATGGAGGTTGTGTGTGTCTGTGTGTTTTTGTGCCTATTGGCTAAACACACAGACATACATAACTGCAAATGAAATGACAAACGGACGCCCGAGTGGCCGCGTACCGCGTACAGCACTACGGTGCAACACGGCCGTCCCGGGTTCGACTCCCGGACCCGGCGACCTTTGCCGAATGTCTTCCCCCTCCATCTCCCATTCTCCCTCTCTCTCTCTCTCTCTCTCTCTCTCTCTCTCTCTCTCTCTCTCTCTCTCTCTCTCTCTCTCTCTCTCTCTCTCTCTCTCTCTACCGGACTGCCCGGTAGCAAAAATCAATAAAAACCTACAAAAAACATAATCAAGTAACATTTAAAAGAAATGACAAACAGGGTGATTATGAATATTTAGGTATCGACTCTTCTTGATGGGTAGTTCCAAATTCATTAGGCAGGAACAGTGTTTTCGAGTTGTCTCTTTTATAAATGATTAGTGTGTTCAGCTCGGTCCATCTCCGGAGGCAGAAGTCCAGAGTTTCATGTTGCAGGAAGACAAATGTCTACTAACGCTTTTTTGTGTTTTATTTTATTTTATTATTTATTATAAAAAATGTTTTAGAGCAGCGCATTTCCATGAGCAGTTCTCTCTACCCTCTCCTCCTCATCGCCACATCACTTTCTAAGTCCTCCCGTCTCGGTTCTGATCTCCCCAATTCACTAACGTCTGACCAGATATCAATCTCGACTTCCCGTTTGCACTTGTTGTTCACTATCTCCACTATCTCCTCTGTCTCGCTGTCTCTCTATCTCCTCTGTCTCACTATCTCCTCTGTCTCGCTGTCTGTCTTCCCCCCGTGTCTCACAGGCCCAACATTGTGTATGTTGCCAGCAACCACTTTGTGTGGCGCCTGGTCCCTGTGTCGATCGCCAGCCAGATCCGTCAGCTGCTCCAGGACAAGCAGTTCGAGCTGGCCCTGCAGCTGGCGGTGAGCAGCCCCACCGAGCGAGCGGACCTCGCCACCGCAAACTTCATTAGTGCATGTCTTCATGATTCAATTAGCGCTTTGACTCAGAAGAGCAGGACATGACTGCTTATCTTCGATTCAGATCCTCGCTACATTCCTGTATCTGTAATCTCCTGCGACCACTCGATGTGGTTGTTGCACTGTGGGAAGGCAACGTTCTGATTGGTCGACGTTAAATCGGGCCACCGATTTTTGGCAACAATTTTTTTATTTGGATTGGATTGGATAGTCTTTATTATCCCCAAGGGGCAATTTGGTTTGCAACAGTAAGAGTACACCGCACAACCAGTACACATGGCAAATATACAATAAAGACAGAAATACATTAAAACATGCAATAGCTCATCATAAAACTGCAATCGGGTGTAAAATAAGAACACAGAGTACATATTTGTTAAAGTGTCTATACAATAGCAGCTAAGCCTAAAGCTTATTTAAAAATCCAACAGCTGACGGAAGAAATTATCTCATATCTATTTGACTTGGCCCTTCTATGAGAGGTATACCTCCGTCCTGAAGGCAGGAGTCGAAACGCTGCATAGAGAGGCTGCTGAGGGCCTCTGCCTTCTGAGTGGCTCTCACTTGATAAACATGACTAAGATCATTCAAGTTAATGACACATTTTTATGAATTTCTTATTATATGTCAACAGTAATCGATGGCACAAAAAAAATATCTAAAGTTGTTCGGCATCCAATCAAACGAACGACCAAGTCAAAGGATTGGAACGAGAGAGCCGTCTATCAAACCCTCTAGTGACACGCGCTTGTTATGCGTACACAAAGAGCTGCTGCTAACACATAGCTGCCTGCTAAGTTCTGCCCAAAATCAACGGCCGCTTATTGCTCCTTTTTAAAGGAACACGCCAACATTTTGGGAAATTAGTTTACCGTCTTCTCCAGAGAGAGAGACAAGAAGATAGATACCAGTTTCCTCTCTGTGCGTTCAGTAGAAAGCTATCTGGCTGCACGTTAGCCTAGCTTAGCACAATGAATGGAAGCGGACATGACCGATTAGCCTAGGCATTGTCCAACTAACGCCTCTCCCGAAGGCTAACCGGTCATGTCCGCTTCCATTCATTGTGCTGTGCTAGGCTAACATGCAGCCAGATAGCTTTCTACTAAACACACAGAGAGAAAACTGGTATCTATCTTCTTGTCTCTCTCTGGAGAAGACGGTAAGCTAATTTCCCAAAATGTTGGCGTGTTCTTTTAAGCCACTGAAGTGCTGCTGTGGTGCGATGATGGGTGTGTGCTTTCCCCCCAGAAGATGATGGACGACTCGGACGGAGACAAGAGGCAGCAGATCCACAACATCCAGAACCTGTACGCCTTCAACCTGTTCTGCCAGAAGAGGTTCGACGACTCCATGCAGGTGTTCACCAAGCTGGTCACAGGTAAGATCTCTCACCCCGACGAGAGGAGAGACGTGTTCATTCATCCCAGAGGAAATTATTATTATTATTATTATTATTATTATTATTACGGCGTAGAGGGAGGAGGGGTGAGCGTTATTCCATTCTCACAGGTCCGGGGATGGAACCCATGATGGCCCTCTGGCCATCAAACGCGCTTCTCTAACCTTTAGGCTATCGCTGGCCTCAATATAGGTATTACATTACAGCAAAGGAATAAAAACAACAGACAACGTAAAAACAGACGCTGCAGGAAAATAAGTAAATTTTTTTTTTATATAATAATACGTAATTAATCAATGATACATTGTACCTTGAGAACTATGATGAGGGATTTTCACACTAATCTGGTTCAATATTGGTGTATGTGTGTTGAATATTGGGTCAATATTGGTGAGTGTTGAATATTGGGTCAATATTGGTGTATGTGTGTTGACTATTGGATCAATATTGGTGTGTGTGTTGAATATTGGGTCAATATTGGTGTGCGTGTGTGTTGAATATTGGGTCAATATTGGTGTATGTTGAATATTGGGTCAATATTGGTGTATGTGTGTGTTGAATATTGGGTCAATATTGGTGTGCGTGTTGAATATTGGGTCAATATTGGTGTGTGTGTGTGTGTGTGTTGAATATTGGGTCAATATTGGTGTGTGTGTGTGTTGAATATTGGGTCAATATTGGTGTGTGTGTTGAATATTGGGTCAATATTGGTGTGTGTGTGTGTCCTTCCTTTCCCACTCTCCGAGTCTGTGTGACTGACTGTGAATTCATTGTTCACATTAACTGCTGGAAAACAGAAGAAATACCAACACTTAGATAAAAGATAAAACCTTGATGGTTATTTACCGTAATTCCTCTAATAGTAACCGGGTCTCAAATACAAGCCGGGTCTCTATTAATGGCCGGGTGCGCTCTTGAGCTAAGCAATTATAAGCCGGCCTCCTAATACAAGCCGGGTTACTAATATACTGAGCTGCATACTGAGCTAGTTACTTGATTTCACTTTGAAAAACGTTGAAATGACCAGTGACCACCTGTAATTGCACTGTTTACTATTTCATACAGTACTTGGTTTCAATAAATGAACCCAGTACATTTTACTGGGTTCAAACTGACACAAAATGTTGATTTATTCATTATGATCCGTTTGAAAATTTGAAATATAGGCCTCCCTCTTATACAGGCCTCCTCCTAATACAAGCCTGGTACCCGCTACAGTTGAAACAAATACAAGCCGGGGTTACTATTAGAGGAATTACGGTATTTAATGTTCAACGGGAAATGTCTGCTGATGTCTTGAGTGCTGGCATTCGTTCCCCATTCATTCATCTGTGCTACTTCCATGCAATGAACCAAATGAGCATAAACATGTAGCGTTTGGCAACGGCTGGTAATCCGTCCTGCTCTTTACATGCATCAGTGCATCTAATCAATGTGTGATTAGAGTCGTCCTTGTGTTCTCCATTATTCTACCACACTCCTTAACTTTTTTCCGAGGAACAATATTTTCAAACTTTATTATCTAAAGATGGTAAGTTAGTATTGTGTTCATTCATAGTTAAAGACTGTAGAGGTTGATTACTTTATTATCTAAAGATGGTAAGTTAGTTAGTGTTGTGTTCATTCATAGTTAAAGACCGTAGAGGTTGAGTACTTTATTATCTAAAGATGGTAAGTTAGTTAGTGTTGTGTTCATTCATAGTTAAAGACAGTAGAGGTTGAGTACTTTATTATATAAAGATGGTAAGTTAGTGTTGTGTCGTTCATAGTTAAAGACCATAGAGGTTGATTACTTTATTATCTAAAGATGGTAAGTTAGTGTTGTGTTCATTCATAGTTAAAGACAGTGGAGGTTGAGTACTTTATTATCTAAAGATGGTAAGTTAGTGTTGTGTTCATTCATAGTTAAAGACAGTAGAGGTTGAGTACTTTATTATCTAAAGATGGTGAGTTAGTGTTGCGTTCATTCATAGTTAAAGACAGTAGAGGTTGAGTACTTTATTATCTAAAGATGGTAAGTTAGTTAGTGTTGCGTTCATTCATAGTTAAAGACAGTAGAGGTTGAGTACTTTATTATCTAAAGATGGTAAGTTAGTTAGTGTTGCGTTCATTCATAGTTAAAGACAGTGGAGGTTGAGTACTTTATTATCTAAAGATGGTACGTTAGTGTTGCGTTCGTTCATAGTTAACACTTTCAGTGCCACGGACGACATATCTCGTTTTATTAGGCCCCCCACTGAGTGCCCACGACGACAAATATTGTTTTATTTGTTTATTAGCGATCTGATTTCATATTTCATCAACCGAGTCTCCCGTTGGTACAGCAGCTCCTCCAGCAGCTCAGAATGGAAAAAAGCGCCCCCTATCGTCTATCCCAGTCGCTTAGACTGACCTGGGATCAGTCGATATGTAGAGGCGGAGCCAGCTGGCTCCTTGAGCTGGCAAGCTGTCTGCTCAACATGGAAGTCATCGCGGGACGGGAATCAGCCTGGAATATATATTCACAGTAGCCAATAGTCAATCAATAAGCGTGATCGATATTTAGAATGGCGATCAGGAATTGGAATGATCTTTTTGGAGAACATCTGATCTGAGGTAAGGAATCTATTTGACCAGTCTTGGGATAATCAGAGTTGTATTCACTGAGATCTCAGCGTTTGCCCTATGTGTGTGTGTGTGTGTGCGCGATCGCTGATGAGGAAATCAGAGAATCGATTTTTCAGCTCTCATGTCTAGCGTGCATACGTACACATATACTATCGATAATCTAGCGTTTATTTGAAAACGATTCATAAAAAGGCCGAAAAATTACAACGTTTTTTTGTATTCTAGAATATTCTAGTAAACGTTTTTATCATTGAATCTTTATATTTTCCTTGAAAACGAGGGCTTTTCAAAATGCTATAAAACGAAAATGAACCGATAAAAAAACAATCCGCTTCGACAATGTTGACTGGAAAATTGAGTCATTGATAAGCGACGGGCAGATTAGACACATAGCCATAATTTAAAACATAGATTAGGCGTTTTTAACGCTAACATTGAAGTGGATGGTGGGCATTCAACCGGTAAATCAAGGTTAAGCAAGAGCTCTGAAAGTGTTAAAGACCGTAGAGATTGATTACTTTATTATCTAAAGATGGTAAGTTAGTATTGTGTTCGTTCATAGTTAAAGACCGTAGAGGTTGAAGACCGTAGAGCAGGGGTGGGCAATTCTTTTTCCCAGGGGGCCGAATGAGCAACTGAAAATATGTTGGGGGGCCGGGCCAAAATTCCAAACTCAATTATGCATAATATACATTTTATTTCTATATAAAAAGCAGTAAATGGCATTGTTTTGACCCCTGGTAAGAGTGTATGTTATTATTTGGCAATTAAAAGTTGAGGTTAGCTTTCAAAAATATCATTTATTCAAATAGAATTTATTTCCAAAATGATAAACAAAATGTGAAACATTAATAACAAAGGACATTTTGAGTTTCATATACTATTGAAACAAGGATTTTCTTAGCTTTCTAAAGACATCACATCATCTTAGGGCGGCTAGGTGGTGTAGTGGGCAAGGCACTCGCCACCAGTGTGGAGATGCTAGGATTCGCGTGTTCGAATCCAGCTCTCCACATTGTTTTTCAGTTTGGCTGGTCGTCCGCAGTAATACACATTGGCCGTATTACGGGGAGGGAAAACTGAAGGGTGGGGATCGAACGTTGTGAACAAGCGACTCCTACAAGTCGGTTGGTGCGCCTGCGCAGTAGAATCAGGAAGTGTCGGGGGCAGCGTGAGCCTCCCACGCGTTACTCCTCGACACTGAGAGATCGAGCTGCGCAGGTGAAAAGATGCGACTGCTGTTACCTCAAGTACCGGAGGGGACTTGTGCTATGTATGACTTAGTCCACATTGCAGCCGGCTTGTGGGAGGCAAGAAACAGCGTTCGTGACAGGGGAGGGTTGAATTGGATGATACGAAATTGGGATGGGAGAAAATATGGAAAAATGGGAGAAAAAGTGGATCAAAAAAAAAGACATCACATCATCTTATAGCAAAAATAAACAAGACATGTCACTGAACTGTGTAAAGAAAAGTGTCCCAGTTTTGTAGCCTTTTTTACTTTTCATGCCTATATTAAACATTTAATGTTTTCAGAACTGTGCAAAAAAAAGAAAAAGAATATGAAGTGTCCCATTTCACTTGTTATATTTCCACATTTTAGTGTTCTTCAGTTCTTTTTTTTTTTTCATTCAGTGTGAGAAATCCAGTCTCTGTTGAGCTTTAACAAGTCCATCAAAGTCAGGTTGCATGTCTGAGGTGGAGATGCGAAGCACAGCTGCCAGATGTTCATCAGTGAGAGAGGATCTGTACCTGGACTTGGTAAACGTCATGACTGAGAATGTCTGTTCACATATGTAGGTGGATCCAAAGAGAACCAACATCTTCTGAGCATGTCTCCTACGCGTATATTGTGCGTGTGAACGTTGACATGAAAAAAAAAAAGTAAAAAAAAAAAAAAAAAAAAAAATATTATCATGTAATATTTCGCGGGCCGGTCAGAATCATCCCGCGGGCCGTACAATGCCCAGGTCTGCCGTAGAGGTTGAGTACTTTATTATCTAAAGATGGTAAGTTAGTTAGTGTGGTGTTCATTCATAGTTAAAGACCATAGAGGTTGATTACTTTATTATCTAAAGATGGTAAGTTAGTGTTGTGTTCAGTCATAGTTAAAGACCGTAGAGGTTGAGTACTTTATTATCTAAAGATGGTAAGTTAGGGTGGTCTGTTCATTCATATTTAAAGACAGTAGAGGTTTGAGTATTTTCTTGCAATACATCACATTCACACTCCCAAGTGATATGGGCTGTCAGTGTCCAAACATGTTAGATGGTTCTTCAGTGCAGGGGTTGAATTCCTCCCTTCCGGTGTTCCACAGACCCCACCCATGTGATCGGCCTGTACCCTGACCTGCTTCCATCAGACTACCGTAAGCAGCTGCACTACCCCAACCCTCTGCCCACGCTGTCCGGGGCAGAGCTGGAGAAGGCCCATCTGGCGCTCATTGATTACCTCACACAGGTATGTGTTCCACAGACCCCACCCATGTGATCAGCCTGTACCCTGACCTGCTTCCATCAGACTACCGTAAGCAGCTGCACTACCCCAACCCTGTGCCCACGCTGTCCGGGGCCGAGCTGGAGGAGGCCCATCTGGCGCTCATCGATTACCTCACACAGGTATGTGCGTCTGTGATGACGTCCTCACAAGGATAGAAACAAAGGGGGAAATCCTCCCCAACGCGAGGTCATCCTGTCGGACCTCCCTTTGCAACCTCACTTTGATTTACCTCACTTTGAAAAGGGGACCTTTTTTAGGATTTAGAGTTTCCACTGTCCAAACATTGCAAGCTTTATATTGCTCTAAAGTTGCTCCCATAGTCGAGCGGACTGTACACGGACTGGACTCTGCGGAGGTCCACTGGACTCTTTGAGCTTTCATAGTCGAGCGGATCTCCGCGGACCAATTTCCTACATGTCTCGCGCCAGTTTACACCAGTTTACACCTCGCGCCAGTTTGTGTGACACCAAGTGGGCGCCGCGGACGTCCGCGCGTCAGAAAATAGGAGCTTCGCACTTGGACTCTGCGTTGGGTCTGCTTTGAGTACCCTTTGGGTCAGCTTTGAGCCCGCGGGAGTCTGCTCCGTGTACGGTCCGCTCGACTATGGGAGCACCTTTACTCTTAGCTTAAAGCAGTGCTTCTCAAACTTTTTCTGTCAGGCCCCCCTTTGGCGGACCAAAATATTTTGGGCCCCCCCCCCCCCCCCCCCCTCGCCCCAACAAAATAGTCATGAAATGGGCCATGTTTAAATTTATTGAAATAACACCAATATCGTGACCTTTCAAATTGTGCAACCACTTTACAACTGTGCAATTGTGCAACAACATAACAATACAGTCCAATACACACTCAAAGACTGTGCTTTTAAAAAAATATAGACATCTTGTAACATTGCAATACAATTCAAGGACACTGCTTTAAAAAAAAAAAAAAAAAAAGATAGAAAACTTTGTGAAAAATTTGTGAAAAAACTTGTGAAAGAACTTTGCAATTTGTGCAAAAAAAGAGAAAATGTAAGTAAATTATGTGAGTCATCACAGCATTAGTGGCTGCAATGAGCCCGTTTTGCACTGCACATCTTTTCAAAACGAGGTTGCAGGCTTGATACTGCCACTCTCAAGTCATGCTCAATGTTGAGCTTAGACCTGTGCTTTGTGTGCAGTGAAGCAACAGCTGAAAATCCAATCTCACAGAGATAGGATGTGGCGAAGGGAAGAAGGATGCCCACAGCCCTCTGCCCTATGAGTGGATGCTCCCTCTCCACACCAAGCCAGAATTCACTCAGTGTCTGAGCTGTAAACCTCAGCCTCAGGGTGGAGTCAGAGGTCATTTCGATGAGTTGCTCCTCTTCAGCAGAGCTGAAATCAGCAGGTGCTGTAGATAGAGATACTTTATTTGTAATTAATTGCAAATTAAACACAACACATTTCAGTTTTACAACAATCCATTCCAGCTAGATGGTAGCATATTATATTATATTTACATTTACATATATATAATACCGTATATATATATTACATATAATATTATTATTATTATTATTATTATTATTATTATTATTATTATTATTATTATTATTATTATTATTATTATTATATTATTGTTATTATTATTATTATTATTATTATTATTATTATTATTATTATTATTATATAATGTACAACATAAATAGAATGTATGTAGCCTACAGCACAAATGTCATAATTAGTCAGTCAATAACATAAAATACCAACCTGCTGCATTGAATGGATCCACCACCCAGTCATACTGAGCACTGTTGTTAGGGGGGAAATCCTCTCAGGGAAGAGATGTGCTGCCTGAGACAGGGGATCACTGTGGTGACTTGAGAAACACTGCTTTCAGCAAACTCAGTCAGGTTCTCAAAGGCA
Organism: Notolepis coatsorum; assembly: GCF_963971535.1. Lineage (NCBI taxonomy): Eukaryota > Metazoa > Chordata > Actinopteri > Aulopiformes > Paralepididae > Notolepis > Notolepis coatsorum. The sequence continues at coordinate 14,251,288 of NC_140167.1, read as the reverse complement.
TCAGTCTGTTGTTCATCAAGGCGCCTGCCCCACATCTCCAGCTTTCCACTGAATGCAGTGATCTTGTTTGCCAGCTCAGGTAGGTATTTATCTTTGTCTTGAATTGAATTGAATAGAATACTTTATTTAGATGTTTGCTGAAAAAAATCACATGACAGTAAGTACAAGGTCAACTAAATAGGATTAAAAAAAACCAAGAAAGCCAATGGCTTGTTTCAATTGGGGTCCTTTTGTAATCAATTCATATTACATTTAGTGACAAACAGACAGACACTAGTAGACAGATACTAGAAGACAAAAAATATCAACATACCTTAAAGCTGAAGGTTTAATTCATTCAGCTTTCCAAAGACATCGCTGAGATAGGCCAGTTTCATCAGAAATTGTTCATAATTGAACTTGCTTGCAGCTTCTTGCATGCTCTCCTCCTCCAAGAACACCCGAATCTCCTCTCGTAGTTCAAAGACTCGCGACAACACCTTCCCTCGCGAGAGCCACCTTGCCTCGCTGTGAAACAGCACTGCAGAATGGTCAGCTCCCATCTCCTCACACAGCACAGAGAACAGGCGCGCTTTCAGGGGTCGGGTTTTGATGAAATTTACCACGTTTATAACTTCTGTCACAACCTCATTCAGCTCAGGGCTAAGCTGTCTTGACGCTAGCGCCTCTGTGAATTTACAGTGCGTCCATTGCGCGTTTGGCGAGACCCCCTTGATGAGTGCCTGTAGCCCCCTCCTTTTCCCTTCCATGGCCTGCACACCGTCAGAGCAAAAGCCCACACAGTTCTCCCATTTCAGTCCATGTTCTGTCAGGTAACTGTCAATCATTTTGAAGAGCTCATCAGCTGTCGCTCTGTTTTTGACATATTTGCAAAACAGCAGATCTTCACTCAGTGACTGGGAATTTACAAAGCGAACATAGGAAATAAGCAAACGGTCTTTATTGCTGTCAGTCTTTGACAAGGCACGCATGTCATCCTCAAGGCTCAACTTGGCCCTATATTTTGTTTTCAGAGCTGTCATGGATGAAAAGCCAGCTTCACACAGATACTGTATGTGGTGCTGAATGGTAACAACTACCTTAACTGTGGTACTCAGCACCACACTCTGAAACTAGCTCTCCAGGTGTTATCAGATGAGATTTCAAAGAGTTCTTCCAAGAGTTTGGATGTGTCAGGAAGCTTTGTCTCAATGTTGTCTGTAAAGTTTTTTTTTATCCAGAGTAACTTGGTGATCCTTTTCTGTGTTTTATTAAATAATGATTTTCAGATTTTGAGAAATGGTATTTTCATGGAGAACAGTGCAGCTGCAACAGGTAGCACTTTAGTGATAATTTTCTGTAATCCAAAAAAAAAAAATTAAAAACTTTTTTTTTATATAAATCTCAATGCCAATCAAAAGTTAGGGGGCTAATAACCCTTGCCATAATTTCAGTGCGCCCCCTAACTTTTGATTGCAAGGTCTGACATTGACCCCCTTTTCAGGAGTTGACCTAGAGCCCACCAAGGTCATGCATATCAAATTTGGTCAATGTCAGACCTTGCAATACACTGTAAGGCACTGTAAGGCTCCGGATCTCCCCCACTTCCAGTGATGAAGCTAAGCTATGCTAACGGAGCGTCTATTCCCAAAGCTAAAATGCATGCACAGAGACAAAAAAGGTATGTATCTTCTTGTCTAACTCCAGGGAAGATGTTAAATAAGCTAATTTCCCAAAATGTTGGAGTTCCCCTTTAAAGGAACACACCAACATTATGTGAGATGTGCTTACCATCCAGAATCGGACAAGAAGATTGATACCAATTTAAATGTATGTGTGTGTTTAGTAGAAAGCTATCCGGCTGCACGCTAGCCTAGTTTAGCACAAATGAATGGAAGCGTATATGGACCACTAGCTTAGCTTAAAACTCTGGGAGAGGTGTTTTTGGCCAACAGCTAAGCTAGCTGGTCCGTCCATCGGCTTACATTCATTTGTGCTAAGCTAGGCTAGCTTGCAGCCAGATTGATTGATCGATTGATCGAACATTCTATTAACAGATTGCAGAATGGGTACAATACAGTACGGCTCAATACACAACATTTTTAAGGGGATGCAGACCAGAGAAAGACTTTCTACTGAACGCACAGAGAGGAAATTGGTATCAATCTTCTTGTCCGACTCTGGAGAACACTGTTAGCTTTCCCTTAATGTCGGCGTGTTCCTTTGTAAACGAGGATAAGCATTAGAGTTCAGGTAGGGTAGGGTTAATATTTGGGGAACGACTCGAGCACTGCAGCCCGGGGATGACGTCCTCGGTGGAATGTCCTCACGGGGACATAACTGTGCTTGTAAAGTCGTGCGCTTGCTGTGTTGTTTCACAGAAACGCAGCCACCTGGTGAAACAGCTGAACGACTCCGACCCCTCCACCACCTCTCCGCTCATGGAGGGAACTCCCACCATCAAGAGCCGCAAGAAACTGCTACAGATCATCGACACCACTCTGCTCAAATGCTACCTGCATGTAAGGACCAAGACTCTTCTCCTAATCTTTTATAGCAATTCGCAAAGCAAAGGCAAGAGCCAAACACTGCAGTAGGCAACTTCGGAGGAATAACCGAGAGTGAGTTTACCTGCTCGGCAGAAATAGAGAAAGCTCTGGATCACTTTTGCATCACTTAATTAAAAAAAAATAATAATAATGTTTCCCAGCCTCTTGATGGCAGGTTGGCAGGTGGTTTTGCAACCATTCATTGTCAATGGAGCAGCTCCAGTCTTTATACGTTATGACATCACAAGTCTGAGTCTGTCTTTTTCCTCCTCCTTTTTCCGTTTTTTTTTCTCCCCTCCCAATGTTAGTCGTTATGCCAATTCCCAATCCCCTTCCTGGTCGTTGCACACTCTACCCCCTACCGTCGGTCTGGGAGGGCGGAGACTATCGCATGCTTCCTCTGATACATGTGTAGCCAGCCCACCGCTTCTTTTCACCTGGCAGCGCGCACTCTCACTGGGAGAGTGTAACGTGTGGAAAGTCACACTACCTCCCTCCAGATCCTTCCCTCGCTGTGCAGGTGCCCCGACCGAACTGTAGGAGTCGCTGTTTACAACGACCCGGACCCACCCACTGGCTTCCCTCCCGCTGACTCTGCCAATCGAGCCAGTATGACGGCCGGCCAAGCCGGAGGCAACGCTGACAGCCGGATTCGATACCAGTGTCTCTCGCGATGGTGACAATCACTGAGTCTGTCTTCTCTGGCTTTGAGAGAGAGTAGCTCATGTTCACAAATATTGAATTGTCATCGAATTAACATATTGGAATTCTTAATTTAGCTGGTGTTTCCCTTTTTTAAGAGAGCTTCCTAATGTTTTCTAAGTCTGGAATCCAACCTAAGTCAATGTAGTATAGTTGCACTCTGAGGCCCGGCTTTAGTAAAACACACTCGCGCTCTTGTTCTATTTGAGTTTGGAGATAAATCCTCTCCCTGAATCTCAACATCTGTATTTTAATGTATTGAATACAAAAATATTTTGTTTACTTTGCGGCAACATGTTCTATTTTTCAAAAGAAAAATCCAAACAAACATTAAACAGTCATCAAACAATCTTTAAAATGTAAAAAAGAAAATATAATAATGAATCAATAATCCCTGCCATGCTCACAACACATAATACAAAATATATACAAATATAACGCATTCAGTGACCTAGACTTAACTTTCCCTGAATCACTCTAGGTAGGAGGGGGGGTTTGATTTGAATAGAATCCATAAAAGGACTCCACATTTTTATTTCTTAGAGGAGCTTCTTATTGTGAGTTTGAGTCTCTTAACACAATGGCGCCCAAGCACGTAGATCTCCGTGTTTCGATTCCACCTGTTGTGGACAGAAGCACGGATATATCCGTGGCAAGTTGTTATTGCTTTTATTCCATTTTAATAACCTATTCAATGTCGCCGAGCGGCACTGCAGATTTACCCTACTCTTTGAATTCGCCAACATGCAATACCGGCCAGATCCTCTTAGGGGCGCTATCGCGATAATAGTGTTCCCTGTGGCAGAAGTTGTCTTTCGTTTTTTGGATCTCTAATGTAGTTTTCTACTCATCTGAAGCGATAGCTATTGTCTGTTGCACGGGATACGTTTTGAATTGCGGATTTCACTCTGCAATAAGGGGATTTATCATCAGCCAATGGACATATCGATCTACCAGATGGCGATCGATAACGGGGAAATGCTCGGGGGGATCCAACCGGCTCATGGTAAGATCTTTTTCACGTAAATTACAGCCCGATCGGGCATTGTTTTGATAGCCATCCAGGCGATCGGCCTATGTGGCTAGTTAGACGAACACGGTTATTGGTAATCAATAGGGATGCTAGATATTGGCTTTTTTACCGATATACCGATATTGTCCAACTCTTAATTTCCGATACCGATATCAACCGGTATCAACCGATATCAACCGATACCGATATATGCAGGGTTTCCCCCCCAAAAAACGGAATAATTTCAGGTAATTAACATTACATATCTCTTGTTGTGGAATTAACACAACATTATGCATACTTTTGACAATAAATAAAATCAGAATTTGTTCTTACTTGCTTGCCTGGGTAAATAAAGGTTCTAGAAATGTAAAAAAAAAAAAAAATTAGAAAACCGATACCGATATTTTTCACATTTTAATGCCGATATCGGCCGATAATATCGGACATCCCTAGTAATCAATAATAATAAACGATGTCCCCCGCCCCCCCCCCCCCCCTTTCATGCATACATGCTTTTGGATTGTGCCGATCATATGCAGTTTGAGTTATTTTATTTCTGTAGCATCTGTAAAACGGAAATGCCATTGGATATAACGTTAGCGTTAGGTTATGACTATAACCAAGTTCTGTTAGTTAGGGGCGATGCTTGGCTTCGCCTTCTGCACTATCTCGCGTACGTGCACGCGTACTGAATAAACCACAAATGTACCTCTAATACCAGTATTAGTCTGACCACACCCCTCATCAGCTTACCTTCATAAGCAGGTGTGTGGTCACCTGCTCTCCTCCTTCCCAAGCTTTCACCACAAGGTGAGGTCAAGGGCTGCAGCGGCCGTCCGAAGCCAAGCATCGCCCCTAACTAACAGAACTTGGTTATAGTCATAACCTAACGTTCTGTATCGTTAGTGGCTTAGCTTGGCTTCGCCTTCTGCACAAGGGAGGCCAAGCGGAGCCACTTGGCTGACAAATACACCCCGCTGACAGCCCCCCAAAACCATCAGAACAGGGAGGGCCGAGCCCCCCCGACCCCCCCTAATGGAGGGTAGCCCCCCTATTAGGGACGTCACGGGAGGGCGACGGACCCGACCGTGCGAAGAGGCACTCAAGCAACTCAACGCACAGGGTGAGCAGACCGTGGCTTGACCCACGACTACACACACGCACAACCCGCATGCCACCCGGGAACGAACGGAGGAACAACCTCGTTACTGCCCCCAGAATCACGGGGTCAAGGGCAAACCCAACCCCGTGGCAAGGCCGTAGCAGCGGAGCACGAAGGAAGACCCAGACCCACCAAAAGGACTGGACTCCCTGGAATGGGGGCCCGGAGAAGTCCATGATGCCAGCATCAAGACCCCACCAGGTGGGCACGTAGTGCCCCGCCCCCCACATCGCCAGCGTATTCGGACAAAGGCCCCTCAGTTACTGCACCTGGTATTCCCAGGCGGAACCAACCAGGCCAGTAAGCCGAGCGGGCCCCGTCCCCCCAATAGTACACCGCCTGGCACACTGACCCTGCAGAATAGGCAGTCAGCATGGCCGTAAGCACACAAAAAAGGTTAACCAACGGAAGCAGGCAGCGCACCGGGGAAAAACCAGGCAACAGGCTGTTAACCCTAGCCTGGAGACTGCGGACGAGACAGGCGCCAGAGGGGACAGCTGAACACAGCCGCCCCGGCGGAAGGAGCGTAAGCTGGCGGTGTTGCATGACCAAGCCTCCATTTAACAACCCCCACCCAGAGGGGTCGAGGCAGAGAAGGCTGACACGATTGGCAGACGTCATGAACGTGCAGGGGCACCCTCAACCGGTGAACCCGGGAGTTGACACTGCTCCAACACACCAGGGAACCAACCACCTCGGTGTTACCCAATGCGGTGGTTGTTCCTATAACCCCTCAAGAAAAAACTCCAAAACACACCTGCGGGTATACACCGGCTATACCGCAGTACAAGTGTTTCAGTTTCCAAAAAGGGTTAACCCAGGCCTACGGGTCGCAAACATCACTTCGGACCGGGCCTGGCGGTACGGGAAGCACAGGGTCACCAGAGGAGGTCAAAAAACCACCCCCACAGGCCCCTCTTCGCCATGCGTGAGAGAGGAGCGAAAAACAATGGAGAACCAGCCCCTAAGCACACCGTACCTGGTATTCCCCGGCGGTCTCCCAACCAAGTACTAACCAGGACCAACCTGTGTAGCGGCCGAGATCCGACGAGATCGAGCGCGTACAGAATGGCATGGCTGTAAGCCATGACGACAGTGCTGAGTAAAAACATACCCAACCAGGGTCTCCATAGCGCTTAACCCTGTGACACCCAGACCGACCTGGCATTTTTCCCCCTGAAAAAAGCCCAAGTCCCTCAGGGTACCAGAACAGCAGATCTGCATCCCCGGCGGACAACGGGTTCAACTGATCTGGACCAGCGTGACCAGAACCAGTCCCGTGCCCTAACCACGCCGACATGCCCCAGGAAAAGGGCAGATATGCGTGTTGATCTTAACATGAAAAGAAGGCGCCACCCAGACGTCGGGACGAACCGCGCCTGGTGGCCCACCCCAAGGGCGTGAGACCCCACTACATATGTTCAGATCCATCCCGTCATCATCCCCCAGACATGAACGAGGATCCGTCGACAACCCACCCAGGTCATGGGATGTGGTCGCCGGAAGAGGAAAAACCCCCATCTCAGTTGCTTTATAAAAACGCTGTTTCAACCACAAGCAACTAAGGCGTGCCAGTCAATCGCCTGTTTACAGCGAGCTAGCACTATACGTGCGTCGGGACACACCCCCATCAATGAACAGGCTATTTAGACCTGCCATTGAATCCCCAAGGCGCCCAGGGGAACGACAAGAGGGGTGTGACACTCCCTAACTCCAACACTTCTGGAATAGAAAGAAGGAAGCATCAACAGTATGTATCCCAGTCTACACAGCCGGGGTAAAAAATGTTCACATTTTTACATCCCACCACCCTCCCATAGGAAAGAGACGGGGATCCCCAGAGAGACTTCCCACGCGAGCTGTACAGATTGAAAAGAATATATTGCACCTTGAGCCATGTAAAAAACTGGTTTTAGGGCCTCCGGGGAAGAGGCACCGAACCCATACACACTCAATAAACGAATTGAATCGAATATACATACAATAGAAAAGGACCCTTCTAGAGGGTCCACTCACTTTGACAATCTGAGGAGGAAGGCTCTGTACTCTGATGGAGGCTTCCTCACATGGATCACATGGAAGAAGGAGTCCGAACTCACAGAAGGCCTGAGTAGGCGCTTGGTGAGGAGGAGCCCTGACCACCCCCCCTGAAAACAGATCCATCACATGGACCTGAACAGCACACGGAAGTCCTACCAACAGAGACGCGCACGGTGACGTACTCTATGGCGGGGGAATTCCTGCGGTGCACACGCCCAATATACCAGGCCGTGGGACCAGGAACTCCCTCCCCCCCCCCCCCCCCCCCCCCCCGTAACGTGCCGAACCGCCACGTGACGGGAACCTTGAAGGACAGGGGGTGTACCCCTGACCGACAGAACAACGGGGAGAGGAAAGGTTACCAGTTCACCCCTTTACGACCCCACACCCATGATACGACGTAACGACAAAAAGAGAATATGACACAGTCATAGTCAACCCTATGAAGCGTTTCACAGCTCCACACAGCGCACGAGCTAACCTGCTATCTGATTTTTACTAAGGAAAAACACAGAATAGAGAGGGCTCTAAGAACCCCGGTCCAACATACACATGTGCTTCTGTGGTCAGTACAACCCAGTTGCAGGTCACATGACACACACAACCCATCATCATCACAATGAGAGAATACATCATTCTTGATTAGTATCGACCACAGGCCTTGCTAAGCACACATGACAGCAACCAAACCAATTTCCCTTTAGGAAATAAGTTTCTCCAGCAGATTTAGCACAACCTCAGCAATCAAGCTGAGAGTTACATCGTATCCCTACCACACAAAAGACACAATTAATGCACAACATGTCTGATAGGAGGTGATAAAGTCCCCAGGGAACCGGGGGGGGAAAAACACAATCCTCCTATTTTACCCTCAATACGGCCAGTTAAAACAGGAAAACCTGTTAATGTGTGAACTCACTGTCCATTGTCATTACAGTCTGAGAAAGAACATTCTTTTACTCACTCGTCACCAAGCATAGCTTCATAGGTTAGTTGCCTTAGTAGTGAGTACACGGTACACATAAACACCATGATGTTTCTCACACAACAACCAGATCAATACATCACGACCTGCACAGAGAAGCTACTGCCAGTGACAAAAACAGCTCACACACAACCCGCAACGTATCTCAAATGCATTGCAACAACACACGTTTTGGGAAAAAACACCGTCATTCACAATACATTTAGCAAGGTAAAACCAGAAGACGTGTTATGAGGGTCTGGCCAACCCCGTACCTGCCCGGAACGCAGATCAGCGAAGTGCAGTCATAAGCCACCGTAGAACACAGCCCTCTTTGTTGACGCAATCCCCGTCTAGGCTCAGGCAGGGTTGACGAACATCCCCTGTCAAAGATGACGTCGTGGTCAAGAGTGTAAAACATGTTAAAAATCAAAGCACGTTCAACAGAATAGCATCAAGCTAACGGCTGCTCCAACCGTTCTGGTGCTATCGCTTCCGCTCGCGAGACGCCGATCTACGACGCACGCGATCAGGAGCGAGCTCCCGGCGGCGCGCGAGAAGCCTAAGCTACCCCGCGCCAGGCCACCGACCGGCTAACCGTAAGCTATGAACATGTAAACAATGACATAACACTCACCCAGACAGGCCGCCGTTCTGAACCCTCCTCACTTTTTAAGAGAAAAGAGAAAACAAGACGTCAACACCGCTTCACAACGGTGACATTAACACGTCCGGCGGAATCAGCACAGTACCAACTGGCCTGTATAGCTGACTTTGAACATGAATCTGCCGCTATCGCACATTACATGCACATATCCCCTCGTGAAGGAATACTCTCATTTGGATATGAAAGATGGGGTCTTAACACGGTGACAGAGAGAATCCACTCGTCCAGAACACACAGGGATCACCAGTGTCAATGGTCGCGGCCCACTAGTTAAAACTATAATGGTCGCCAGACCAAGGCCTTCTGTCGCCTAGACGGCTAAACAAAGGACCCTAGCCTGGGGCCGGTTTCCATAAACTTTGTCTAGTAGCCCCCATAGCACTAACAGACAAGTGGAGCCCGCCAGCAAACACTACTCACCCAACCTGGAACGCACCGCTCCTCACAACAGCGGCATGTCCGACAGTTCAGCTGTGGCCTGACAGGTTTCACCCCAACAACCACAGCAAGGAACTGCAGTTGAGAAGCATGCAGCGGCGTGCTCCCAATACGAAAACCGGTGGAGGGTTTGTAGAATGATCATCATCTTCTAGACACTCCAGTACGAAGACAATATCGCCGTATTTTCTCGAAAATAGTGAGAGAGAAAATAAAGATATGATGTCAACGTATCCTTGTTTCCCAAGCTGTTCCTAATCCAATTTCTTCCATCATGGTGTCAAGTGTGGGGATCTACCGAGGCACCTCTTCCTTGTGGTGAAAGCGAGAAGGAGGAGAGCAGGTGACCACACACCTGCTTATGAAGGTAAGCTGATGAGGGGTGTGGTCAGACTAATACTGGTATTAGAGGTACATTTGTGGTTTATTCAGTACGCGTGCACGTACGCGAGATAGTGCAGAAGGCGAAGCCAAGCTAAGCCACTAACGATACAGAACAGCTATTAGCCCTATAACTAGCCTTCCAGAAAATAATACTAGACCCAAATCCCGTATAACGCTTATATTCACGGCGCTATAAAATGAGAACCTATTGATTAATTCTTTTTTCTTTAAGCCATTTTGAAGGGACGGTTTATGGACTCAATTGACAATGAGAAGAATGGACAGATAGCAATACTATAAAGTATAGATTTAGCTGTACAAACAGCCCCACGTTTGTTTACATTCCCCGGTCCTCTTGACATTAATTAGACTAATGGCCCCGAATGTGTTAAGATGTTCTATTTTAAAGGTGTGATACAACACCATGGAAACTAGCCACTAGCTCTGAACCAAGAATGCACTCACGCTCTCTGTCTCTCTCTCTGTCTCTCCCTCTCCCTCTGTCTCTCCCTCTGTCTCTCCCTCTGTCTCTCTCTCTGTCTCTCCCTCTCCCTCTGTCTCTCCCTCTGTCTCTCCCTCTGTCTCTCTCTCTGTCTCTCCCTCTCCCTCTGTCTCTCTCTCTGTCTCTCCCTCTCCCTCTGTCTCTCCCTCTGTCTCTCCCTCTGTCTCTCCCTCTCCCTCTGTCTCTCCCTCTGTCTCTCCCTCTGTCTCTGTCTCTCCCTCTCCCTCTGTCTCTCCCTCTGTCTCTCCCTCTGTCTCTGTCTCTCCCTCTGTCTCTCCCTCTGTCTCTGTCTCTCCCTCTCCCTCTGTCTCTCTCTCTGTCTCTCCCTCTGTCTCTGTCTCTGTCTCTCCCTCTCCCTCTGTCTCTCCCTCTGTCTCTCCCTCTGTCTCTCTCTCTGTCTCTCCCTCTCCCTCTGTCTCTCTCTCTGTCTCTCCCTCTCCCTCTGTCTCTCCCTCTGTCTCTCCCTCTCCCTCTGTCTCTCCCTCTGTCTCTCCCTCTGTCTCTCCCTCTGTCTCTGTCTCTCCCTCTCCCTCTGTCTCTCCCTCTGTCTCTCCCTCTGTCTCTCCCTCTCCCTCTGTCTCTCCCTCTGTCTCTGTCTCTCCCTCTCCCTCTGTCTCTCCCTCTGTCTATGTCTCTGTCTCTGTCTCTGTCTCTGTCTCTCCCTCTCCCTCTGTCTCTCCCTCTGTCTCTGTCTCTCCCTCTCCCTCTGTCTCTCCCTCTGTCTCTCTCTATGTCTCTCCCTCTGTCTCTGTCTCTCCCTCTGTCTCTCCCTCTGTCTCTCCCTCTGTCTGTCTCTCCCTCTGTCTCTGTCTCTCCCTCTGTCTCTCCCTCTGTCTGCCTCTGTCTCTCCCTCTGTCTCCCTCTGTCTGCCTCTGTCTCTCCCTCTGTCTCTCCCTCTGTCTCTCCCTCTGTCTCTCTCTCCGTCTCTCTCTCTCTGTCTCTCCCTCTGTCTCTCCCTCTGTCTGCCTCTGTCTCTCCCTCTGTCTCCCTCTGTCTGCCTCTGTCTCTCCCTCTGTCTCTCCCTCTCCCTCTGTCTCTCCCTCTGTTTCTCCCTCTGTCTCTCTCTCTCTGTCTCTCTCTCTCTGTCTCTCCCTCTGTCTCTCCCTCTGTCTCTGTCTCTCCCTCTGTCTCTCCCTCTGTCTCTGTCTCTGTCTCTCCCTCTGTCTCTCCCTCTGTCTCTCCCTCTCCCTCTCCCTCTCCCTCTGTCTGCCTCTCTCTGTCTGTCTCTCTCCCTCTCCCTCTATTTCTCCCTCTCCCTCTGTCTCTCTGTCCCTCCCTCTCTCTCTCCCTCCTCACCCCCCTCTCCCTCCTCAACCCCCTCTCCCCCCCCCCCCCCCCCCCCCTCAGACCAACGTGGCCTTGGTGTCTCCTCTGCTCCGCCTGGAGAACAACCACTGCCACATCGAGGAGAGCGAGTACGTCCTGAAGAAAGCCCACAAGTACAGCGAGCTCATCATCCTGTACGAGAAGAAGGGACTGCACCAGAAAGGTAAGGGTTAAAGTACAGCGAGCTCATCATCCTGTACGAGAAGAAGGGACTGCACCAGAAAGGTAAGGGTTAAAGTACAGCGAGCTCATCATCCTGTACGAGAAGAAGGGACTGCACCAGAAAGGTAAGGGTTAAAGTACAGCGAGCTCATCATCCTGTACGAGAAGAAGGGACTGCACCAGAAAGGTAAGGGTTAAAGTACAGCGAGCTTATCATCCTGTACGAGAAGAAAGGACTGCACCAGAAGGGTAAGGGTTAAAACACTTTCACCACCACCACACTTAACCCTTAAAGGGTTAACCTTCTGCAGTGTGGTAGTGAAAGGGTTAACCTTCTGCAGTGTGGTTGTGAAAGGGTTAAATGGGCACTTCACCCACAAAAAAAAAGAATGCTGATTTATTTGCACATGATGTCACACACATCCCCAAACACTTTTACACACATTAATTTAGTTTGACAGTTATTGAGAGTAAATGAGTTTGAATGTCATCTGGGACATTGAATCCATGTGTTAATTACAGCTCAATGAAATGATGAGGTAACAGTCCCTATATGACAAGGTATTGCTATTTTTCTTATCTACATAAAAAAAAATCATGTAACTGTGATTTAACGCAACACAAGGATTCAATGTCCCCGATGAACTTGCAGTATAGGTAATTTAATCTAATTAACATTTTGTTTGAAATCTGACACGCACACGAATAGAAATCACAAACGGTTGTCGCCAGAGTGTTTCGGTAACCGCCAGAGCCCCCAATACCGAGTAAAACCTCTTGAGCTTTCGGCGTTAAAAACAAACATATTTGTGGGCATTTGGCGTATTTAGGTATGCGATCACCTGCCCTCATGTGAGCTCAGATCTTACGCACTGCAGCTTTAAGTACAACAAGTGTCACCACACCACACCAAAGAATACTGAAGACGTACAGGCGTAGAGACGGCTCTGCGTAGCTGTGTGCCGATAATTCCCATAAACCGCAACTAGCCGCGCCATATGAAAAGTGATGTCGGTTGCTAAGCAAACTACTCGTCGTAACCAGGGAGCTAGCTTACAGCTTTATTGCTTTCCCCTGGATCTCTCAGTACGTCAAAGAAAACCTTTCGGGCAGCGTACGTGTTGGGGCACAGCAAGGGGGCACGGTGGCACAGAGGCACAGCGCGCAGGTTGCCCCACAGCAAGAAGGTCTTGGGTTCAAACCCCAGCAGGGGCCCTTTCTGTGGTTCTGTGTTTGCATGTTCGCCCAAAGAACAGAGCCCAACGTGATCTTAGCCTCTGTGTTTGAGTGGGTTACTCTGGTTTCCTCCCACACCATAAAAGACATCCATACATACTCCTGCCGTTGCCCTTGAGCAAGGTTCTGGCAATAAAACGCAGCTGGCTGTGGCTCACTGCTCCTAAGTGATTTCAAGAGGAGGAATTACCCCACAGGGATTAATAAAGTACAACGTATTTATTACTTATGAAGAATGCCCTCTCAGGTGGCATTGTAATGGCAACCCAACAACCAAGCTGCCTTCCTGTGAGGACCATGATCGTTGATACTTACTAACCACAGCTACTGTCCTGTGAGGACCATGATCGTTGATGCGTAACAACATTTCAGCTGTTTAAGCTTCATGAGGGTTTGATGTTTAAAAATATGACTGAACCGGCTGAGATTGATCATAAAATCACGGATGATGGATAGGTCAACCGACTGGAAAATGATTATACAATTTAAATTCAAAGTTTGTAATTATTTACATTAGCATGACTTTGACCATACATGCCGGGGGGGGGGGGGGGGCTGCTGCAATAAAACATCTGTGTCCAATTTCCCCTGTTGTTGTGCACATATGAACGATCACTCGGGCTCGCGTGATGACAGACCTATGTTTCTCAGCGCTCTCCCCCTCGCTTTCCACTTCACACATCAGAGCCATTCCTGGGGAATCAAGCAACACTCCATTATGTGTTGAACTCAACGAGCTGTGCAGCGTACAGTCATGCAGGGACAGAGAGCTGTGCAGGGACAGAGAGCTGTGCAGGGACAGAGAGCTGTGCAGGGGACAGAGAGCTGTGCAGGGACAGAGAGCTGTGCAGGGACAGAGAGCTGTGCAGGGTACAGTCATGCAGGGACAGAGAGCTGTGCAGGGACAGAGAGCTGTGCAGGGTACAGTCATGCAGGGACAGAGAGCTGTGCAGGGACAGAGAGCTGTGCAGGGACAGAGAGCTGTGCAGGGTACAGTCATGCAGGGACAGAGAGCTGTGCAGGGACAGAGAGCTGTGCAGGGTACAGTCATGCAGGGACAGAGAGCTGTGCAGGGACAGAGAGCTGTGCAGGGACAGAGAGCTGTGCAGGGACAGAGAGCTGTGCAGGGACAGAGAGCTGTGCAGGGTACAGAGAGCTGTGCAGGGTACAGAGAGCTGTGCAGGGACAGAGAGCTGTGCAGGGTACAGTCATGCAGGGACAGAGAGCTGTGCAGGGTACAGACGGGGTACAGACAGGGTACAGACATGCAGGGACAGAGAGCTGTGCAGGGTACAGACGGGGTACAGACGGGGTACAGACATGCAGGGACAGAAGGTACAGGTACAGACATGCAGGGACAGAGAGCTGTGCAGGGTACAGACGGGGTACAGACAGGGTACAGACATGCAGGGACAGAAGGTACAGGTACAGACATGCAGGGACAGAGAGCTGTGCAGGGTACAGACGGGGTACAGACAGGGTACAGACATGCAGGGACAGAGAGCTGTGCAGGGTACAGACGGGGTACAGACAGGGTACAGACATGCAGGGACAGAGGGTACAGACAGGGTACGGGGTACCCATGCTACAGGGCTGGTTCACCACCACCATGGTAATGTGCAGGACGTGTCGTCCAGTCAGATCAGAGGGGCCTTCATGTTATTTAGAGATAGCTCTGGTGTTCTGTGGTGGACTCTGGGCTGCAGGGGGTGTTTTTAATCAGCCAGCCTCAAACTGGTTCTAGTGATGTAATGCTATTGAACTCTCCTGTGTTCTCTCTCTCTCTATCTCCCCCCCCCTCTGTCTCTCTCCCTCTCCCTCTCCCTGCCTGCCAATTCAAACCAGCTGTGCTCGTTCTCCAATTAGTGATGTATATGCCTCTATGGCGAAGCAGAAATTATGTAATGCAACTGCCCAAATATGACACATTGCCTCTTTACACTGTCCATTCTAATATCCATTTGAACTTGCTCTCTCTCTCTCTCCTTTCTGTGTCCATCTCTCTCCCTCTGTCTCTCCCTCTCTCTCTCTCTCTCTCTCTCTCTCTCTCACTCTCTCTCCCCCTCTGTCTCTCCCTCTCTCTGTTTCTCCATCTCTCTCTCTGTGTCTCTCTCTCTGTCACCCCTCTCTCTCTCCCCCTCCGTCTCTGTTTCTCTCCCTCTCTCTCTCTCTCTCTCTCTCTCTCTCTCTCTCTCTCTCTCTCTCTCTCTCTCTCTCTCTCTCTCTCTCTCTCTCTCTCTCTCTCCCCCCTTCCCCTCCCTCAGCTCTCCAGGTGTTACTGGACCAGTCCACCAAAGCCAACTCGCCCCTGAAGGGCCATGAGCGAACAGTGCAGTACCTCCAGAGACTAGGTAACTAACCCACATCGAATCTGTTTTAACTTAGGATTCCTGGAGATCCGTCATGGTGGGTCAAATTCAAGATCGGAATGTAATTTTGGAAAGGCCTGTGAGAAACAAAACAGAATAGTGGGTTTTCCATGAGAATTTTCTTAATCACTGCGGGTGTCTGGGTGGGACAAATTGTCATTGAAAAATTGTCATCTTGTCTCCACCCCTTCCGACCGATGTCGACACGGATGTTTCTCACAGCTCCTTACCCTGTTTGTGGTGGTGGCCCGATGAGATGGTGGGGGCCAGACATAAACACCCACAACACTCCACCCCCACCCCCCCCCCACCCCCCGCTCTAGTAACTGCTGAGATCAGGCCTATAACACAGCTGTGTCGTCCGCATACTTGGCGATGGCGTCGGACGGAGCCGTGCTTGGTCACGCGGTCCTGTCATACGGGGAGTACAGGAGGGGGCTCAGCACCTTGGGAGGCACCCGGCATGTTGAGTGCGATGGAGGTGTAGTTACACACCCTCCCCACCTACGGCCTGCCTGCCTGTCGGGAAGCGGAGGACCCACTGACACAGGGTGGAGTTATAGTCCCACGTCGCTGAGCTTGCTGACTATAGCTTGGCGTGGGGGGGGGGGGATGACGGTATTGAACGCTGAGTTGTAGTCGATGAACGGCATTCTCTCGTAATTCCCCTGCCTGTTGTCCTAGATGGGATAGGGCGATAGGGTGATTAGTGATAATGACCTGCTATTCGATTTATAATCGCATGGCATCAAGATGTCCGATCGAATACTAGGAACACGCTAAACACACATATCAGGCACTGCTCAGGACCTCTGTAATCACTGCATTCCATGGAGGAATTTGTTTGTTGCTTTGCCAATGCATGCGTTCGCTCGATCGTTACCCCAGTAACGCAGATGGCCAATAAATTCCGTATTGTGTCTTTAAACTCCCTCATCCGTTGTGTGTGTGTGTCCCCCCACCCCTCCCATAGGAATGGAGAATCTGGGCATTATCGTTGAGTTCTCCCCCTGGGTGCTGAAGATCTGCCCTGAAGACGGGCTGAAGGTGAGGAGGAGTGTGACGAAGTTTTTAGAGAATTATTTCTTTTAAATTGTATTATCGAACAATGGTATTTAGGAGTGCTGTTTACATTCATGGTTAAATATTGTAGAGTACTTTCTTATGATATATCACATTCATACTCCAATCAACTGATGTGGATTGACCATATAACAAAAAAATATTATATTTAGGATATTATGTATTTAGCAATTGTGCAAAAAGTGCTGTTGCATAAATTAATTAATTAAGAAATCAATCGTGAATCAATTAATTATCATGAGTATTTATGCAACACACTACAATTTCAAATACATAATATCCCAAATATAAAAAAAAATGTATATGGTTCTTCATATCAAATCATGTATATGTAAGGCCCGACAACACACGTTAATGTCCCCATGGACCGGACACGTCTTCATTAAACAAGTCAAGAAGAAACATCACAATGAATCAAGAACAAAACAAAAAAAACACCATGAAATCCTAAATAAAATGTAAAATAAATAAATGCAACACTCCCAGACATACCCCACGCGAAGGTAAGGAAAAACTCACTAAAAACCTAGCAATAGGGAAGAAAAGCACCACAGGCGATGTAGATGTCGATGATAGTAGTGTTGCTATGGATGATAGATGGGTGGAGAATAAAACAGGCGAAACAGTTGGTATGTATGTACATATACAGGTAATAAAACACAAATATGTACATGCAATAGCAACTGGGGTACAGATTTTGAAAGATTAGGGCGGCTACGTGGCGTAGTGGGCAAGGCGCTCGCCACGAATGCGGAGACGCTGGGCTCGCCTGTTCGAGCCCAGCGCTCCACATTGCTTTCAGTTTAGCTAGTCGTTCATACTAATACACATTGGCCGTATTAGGGGGTGGGAAACTGATGGGTGGGGATCGGGCGTTGTGGACAGCGACTCCTACAGGTCGGTTGGTGCGCCTGCGCAGTAGTATCAGGAAGTGTCGGGGGCAGCGTGAGCCTCCCACGCGTTACTCCTCGCCACTGAGAGATCGAGCTGCGCAGGTGAAAAAATGCGACTGCTGTTACCTCAAGTACCGGAGGGGACTTGTGCTATGTATGACTTAGTCCACATTGCAGCCGGCTTGTGGGAGGCAAGAAACAGCGTTCGTGACAGGGGAGGGTTGAATTGGATGATACGAAATTGGGATGGGAGAAAATATAGAAAATGGGAGAAAAAGTGGATAAAAAAAAAAGAAGATTTTGAAAGATTGAAAATAGAATAGAGCTGATGAGGTATGGTGTGGGGACGACGTAGAGAGGATCGTATCCTCTTGGCCGTCATCACGGGACGTCCACCACTCCGGTCATCACCACGAGACATCCACTCACAGGGAGACGGGGACAGGCGTCAGACAGTTTGCGTGTTTGTGATGGGCGGACATAGCAATAGATGCATGCCATGTAGTATTGTAAGCATATATGTGAATAGAATAGATACATGTAGGGTTATCTCGAGGGTTATATAATGCAAAACGAAATTGAACCAATGACAAAACTGCAGACGGTAATAATTTCACCTCTGCAAAGTTAGGCATCAATCAGTCACATTTTATGTAGCCTATATGGCACTTTTCCAAGGCTTTACAGTGCAGTTATGCAGCTCAGTTAATTTCACTCTGCATGCATAGTGAATATGTTCTCCGCTTAATGCCATTCCTGTATCTATGTTTTGGTTCTGCTGGCCTGTGACCGATCGAGGGAATGTCCTCTCAGTGGTTGATACTCATTGAAACGTATCAACACTGGCTCACGTTAGGAAAACATACATTCATTCAATCGTTATTTAGTCTCGGTAGATCATCGTAGCTCTCGTGTGCGACGATGTCGAGAATAACCTTCGAAGCGATCAATCATGTTGAAAGCGATTGCAGGTGCGTATGTTCAGTGACGACGCTCTCCACTCCTCCAGCTCTGCAGGCTTCTGTAACTGACGAGCAAATACATCAATGTCGTTTAACTGCGGCTAATATCGGTCTACCAAAACCATTTCAAAATGCGAAGCAGATGTTTAAAACCCAGTGGAGTCCAATTTGGAGTTATGCGTTTTGATATCCTTGTTTAAAATGCCTTCCATACAATATTTCATGTATTTTACCTCATAAAAGAGATCAGATTTCATCAGACATTCATCGAGGTTTCTTCTGACATTCATAAATGAAGACATCAGTTATAATTGAAGACGGTACTACGAGCTGAATATCCTTCATAAGAGTCCCGTTTCTTTCTTTTTTGCTGTTCCATCTTCTCACTGTCGTCTACCTTTTTGTCCTGGTTTAGAAGAAACCTTGAAGGTGCAGCTTGGAGTACAAACCTCTCTCCTCTTTCCTTATACATCTTTTTTGTAATTAGTGTATATACTTGACCACATCTTGCACAGTTGTACATTTGTTGTAATTTTTAATTATACTATATTCTATTGTGCTTCTATTTAATTTAGTTTATATCCCATTTTATTTGATTCCACCTTTTTATTCTACAATTGTACAACCCTGGCCTATTTTTATTTCATAATTCTATTCTATTCTATTGAGCTTCTATTTAATTTCGTTTATATCCCTTTTTATTTTATTCCACCTTTTTATTTTACAGTTGTAGAGCCCTGGCCTATTTTCTATTTAAATTTCTTACTTATAATTATACTATATTCTATTGAGCTTCTATTTAATTTAGTTCATATTCCATTTGATTTTATTCCACATTTTTATTTGATTATTTGTCTCGTCTGTTAACGTCGCACCGAAAACCACCCAAGTCAAATTCCTCGTATGTGAAAACGACTCCGGGGAATAAAGAGCTCTCTGGTTGTCAGATCTTCACGGAGGACCTGACGGAGGTGGAGACGCTGCCCCGGGACAAGGTGCTGAGCTTCCTGAAGGAGGGCTTCAAGGAGCTGGCCATCCCCTACCTGGAGCACATCGTCCACGTGTGGGAGGAGACGGGGCCCGAGTTCCACAACGTGCTGCTGCAGCTCTACCTGGAGAGGGTGCAGGGCCTCATGAAGCAGTACCTCAACTCCCTGCCGGAGGGTAAGAGGGAGGGAGGGGTCAGGGGGCCTCATGAAGCAGTACCTCAACTCCCTGCCGGAGGGTAAGAGGGAGGGGTCAGGGGGCCTCATGAAGCAGTACCTCAACTCCCTGCCGGAGGGTAAGAGGGAGGGAGGGGTCAGGGGGCCTCATGAAGCAGTACCTCAACTCCCTGCCGGAGGGTAAGAGGGAGGGAGGGAGGGGTCAGGGGGCCTCATGAAGCAGTACCTCAACTCCCTGCCGGAGGGTAAGAGAGAGGGAGGGAGGGGTCAGGGGGCCTCATGAAGCAGTACCTCAACTCCCTGCCGGAGGGTAAGAGGGAGGGAGGGGTCAGGGGGCCTCATGAAGCAGTACCTCAACTCCCTGCCGGAGGGTAAGAGGGAGGGAGGGGTCAGGGGGCCTCATGAAGCAGTACCTCAACTCCCTGCCGGAGGGTAAGAGAGAGGGAGGGAGGGAGGGGTCAGGGGGCCTCATGAAGCAGTACCTCAACTCCCTGCCGGAGGGTAAGAGGGAGGGAGGGAGGGGTCAGGGGGCCTCATGAAGCAGTACCTCAACTCCCTGCCGGAGGGTAAGAGAGAGGGAGGGGTCAGGGGGCCTCATGAAGCAGTACCTCAACTCCCTGCCGGAGGGTAAGAGGGAGGGAGGGGTCAGGGGGCCTCATGAAGCAGTACCTCAACTCCCTGCCGGAGGGTAGGAGGGAGGGAGGGAGGGGTCAGGGGGCCTCATGAAGCAGTACCTCAACTCCCTGCCGGAGGGTAGGAGGGAGGGAGGGGTCAGGGGGCCTCATGAAGCAGTACCTCAACTCCCTGCCGGAGGGTAAGAGGGAGGGAGGGAGGGGTCAGGGGGCCTCATGAAGCAGTACCTCAACTCCCTGCCGGAGGGTAAGAGGGAGGGAGGGGTCAGGGGGCTCACTGTTTGGTTATATTCCTCTCAGTCGGACCAGAACCGGCTCAAACTGCACTTTAATTTATCCTCATTTTCAAAAAAAAGTTAATATATATATATATATATATATATAAATATTATAAACATTAAATAAATGTTTAAATATTTACATAACAATAGCCATGAATAATGAATAACAAATAACACAAAAGACGACACTGCAAGGAAAATTAAAGAGAACAATCAAACAGAACAGTGGCTCAGGAGGTAGAGCGGTCATCTGGTAATCGGAAGGTTCCCGGTTCGATTCCTGCTCCTCCCGTGTCATGTTGAATCGAAGTGTCCTTGAGCAAGACACTTAACCCCTAATTGCTCCCGATGAGCAAGTTGGCACCTTGCATGGTCGCTTCCGCTGTCGGTGTGTGAATGTGTGAGTGAATGGGTGAATGTGAGGCATAAGTTGTAAAGCGCTTTGGATAAAAGAGCTATATAAATGCACCATTTACAAGGACACAGGTGCGTCCCTAGGAAGAGCACATGACTAACTGGGAGGGGGTGGCATCGGATAGTATTGCAAACCAATGCTCTTTGATGAGGTCTGAAGGGGGGAGGGCATGTAATGGGGGTGGGAGGGTTTGTGTAAACGGGGATGAAAAGGGACGGGAAAGAAAAGCTGAGAACCTGGCTCTACCTCTCCTCCGTTCTCCCATTGGCAACACCACCCAACTTAAGATCTACAGTGTCAGCGATCATAGTATTGCTTTGTTTGTACTAGTGGTCTAGTGGCTTGGTCTAGTGGTGAGTGGCTTGGTCTAGTGGTGGGTGGCTTGGTCTAGTGGTGAGTGGCTTGGTCTAGTGGTGAGTGGCTTGGTCTAGTGGTGGGTGGCTTGGTCTAGTGGTGAGTGGCTTGGTCTAGTGGTGAGTGGCTTGGTCTAGTGGTGAGTGGCTTGGTCTAGTGGTGAGTGGCTTGGTCTAACGGTGAGTGGCTTGGTCTAGTAGTGAGTGGCTTGGTCTAGTGGTGAGTGACTTGGTCTAGTGGTGAGTGGCTTGGTCTAGTGGTGAGTGAGTGGCTTGGTCTAGTGGTGAGTGGCTTGGTCTAGTGGTGAGTGGCTTGATCTAGTGGTGGGTGAGTGGCTTGGTCTAGTGGTGAGTGGCTTGGTCTAGTGGTGAGTGGCTTGGTCTAGTGGTGAGTGCACCCCCCTAACCCTAACCCCCCCCCACCACAAGCATCATGACTCCCGATTGTGCTGGTTTTTGGGGGGGACTTTCGCAGATATGAAACGTAAAATATACTATATTACGTATATACACTACATAAATATATTATGGCTATAACATAACGTACATTAATGTACCTTTTTCCTGTGGTTGATAAGCACTTTATTTACGTATTTTTAAGCAAGATTGGGCTGTGCCCATACACTTACACGTCTTTCAAAGTCGTCGGAATGCTGTTGTTTACACAACCAAACTTTCTCTCTTGTAAACGGGAATCTTTATGTCGTTGTGGTTTGTACAATACATGACTGATCGTTGACAGAGGTTACACACATTACAAGATCTTTCGCCAGGAGGAGTCCCCAGACGAGTGTTGTCTGGTCTCTCCAAACTACATTTTGTCACGAGAACACATGTGGTAAGCGGCATGGGCTTTGGTCAGAGAGGAATACCCCGGAGAAAAGCACAAGGCAAGAATTTAGCGGGTTCTCTTTTGCTCTAGAGAATGAGCTGTCATTCTTTCCTCCGGGTATAATTCTTTCCCATGCCACACCCACCGCCTGGTCTCTGTCCGTTTCTCTCTCTTGCTGTCATTCTGTCTTTTTTCCATATTCTCCTTGTGGATATTCAGAACATGTAACTCTTATCACCAAATTCACCAAATTAAATAGTGTTGAACAGGGTTAGCACAAGGTCCTTGAAGTGCTTAAAGTGCTTAAAAAAAAGAAAAAAAGGTCAAGGCCTGGAATTCCCAAACAGCCCATTTTTTAACAAGGTGCTTAAAAAGTCCTTGAATGCATTTAATGTTTTGTTCATCCATGATCAAATTGTTATGACATTTTTTTATTTTTTTTCTGTTTTAATCTAATCTGACGAGTCGCTGTCTCGCGCGCTCATTTATTTGCATGCGATGCTCTAACTTGCTCTAGCTGGCAAGCAGGCCAAGAAGATGCTTAAAAAAAAACAGCATTTAAAAGTGAATTGTATCCTTCGAGTGACATCCTTGAAAATGAAAAATAGTGCTTGGAAAAGTACTTAAAGTCCTTGAATTTCATTTTGCAATGTCTGTGGGAACCCTGGTTGAAGTTCGTAAAGGCGTTACGATCGTAACAAGCTAGCGGACGACACAGCCAACTTGTCAGCTGGTAATGGGCTGTATAGGATCTCCCAGATCTCCACCCATCCCCTTTTTAATGTCCCTAAAATCATGTATGAATGAATGATGACTAATAACAGAGACACTCTAATTACATGACAGCGTCGTCAAACATTACAATAAATATATTATGCAAAGCGCCTGCTATCATTTTCTTGTTGTGATTCAGACAAGACCGCTTATGACTTGACATCTTTTCAAGTTTCTTTATTCTGTGTGCAGTCCCTCTCTAGTTCAAAGTAACTCAACCACAGCAGAATGCTCTCTCTCTCTCTATATATCTATATATATCTCTATATATATATATCTGTGTATCTCTGTCTCTCTTTCTCTCTGTATCTGTCTCTCTCTATCTCTCTCCCCCTCTGTCTCTTTCTCTCTGTGTCTCTCTCTCTCTCTGTCTCCATCTCTGTCGGTCTGTGTCTGTCTCCCTCTGTCTGTCTCTCTCCCTCTGTCTGTCTCTCTCTCTCTGTCTCTCTGTCTCCATCTCTGTCGGTCTGTCTCTTTCTCTCTCTCCCCGTCTTTCTCTCTGCCTGTTTCTGTCTGTCTCTCTCTCTCTGTCTCTCTGTTTCCATCTCTGTCTGTCTCTCTGTCTCCATCTCTGTCTGTCTCTCTCTCTCTGTCTCTCTGTTTCCATCTCTGTCTGTCTCTCTGTCTCCATCTCTGTCTGTCTCTCTCTCTCTCTCTCTCTCTCTCTCTCC
This sequence comes from Notolepis coatsorum, assembly GCF_963971535.1. Lineage (NCBI taxonomy): Eukaryota > Metazoa > Chordata > Actinopteri > Aulopiformes > Paralepididae > Notolepis > Notolepis coatsorum. The sequence continues at coordinate 14,227,734 of NC_140167.1, read as the reverse complement.
CGCGATGCATCAGCACGTCTCTCGGATCTCGTCTTCAACAGTTTACACAGCGATCGAGCAAAACGCCTGATCTGCCTCTGATCTGAACTGGGGCTTTTTGTCTGCGATCTCCAAAAACGATTAACCATGTGTAGACTGAACTCCACTTAATGCACCACTGGGCCCAAGGTATAACCATGTGTAGACTGAACTCTGCTTCATGCACCACTGGGCCCAAGGTATAACCATGTAGACTGAACTCTGCTTCATGCACCACTGGGCCTCAAGGTATAACCATGTAGACTGAACTCTGCTTCATGCACCACTGGGCCCCAAGGTATAACCATGTAGACTGAACTCTGCTTCATGCACCACTGGGCCCAAGGTATAACCATGTGTAGACTGAACTCTGCTTCATGCACCACTGGGCCTCAAGGTATAACCATGTGTAGACTGAACTCTGCTTCATGCACCACTGGGCCCAAGGTATAACCATGTGTAGACTGAACTCTGCTTCATGCACCACTGGGCCTCAAGGTATAACCATGTAGACTGAACTCCACTTCATGCACCACTGGGCCCAAGGTATAACCATGTGTAGACTGAACTCTGCTTCATGCACCACTGGGCCTCAAGGTATAACCATGTAGACTGAACTCTGCTTCATGCACCACTGGGCCTCAAGGTGTAACATGTAGACTGAACTCCACTTCATGCACCACTGGGCCCAAGGTATAACCATGTGTAGACTGAACTCTGCTTCATGCACCACTGGGCCTCAAGGTGTAACCATGTAGACTGAACTCTGCTTCATGCACCACTGGGCCTCAAGGTGTAACCATGTAGACTGAACTCTGCTTCATGCCCCACTGGGCCTCAAGGTATAACCATGTAGACTGAACTCTGCTTCATGCACCACTGGGCCTCAAGGTGTAACCATGTAGACTGAACTCTGCTTCATGCACCACTGGGCCTCAAGGTGTAACCATGTAGACTGAACTCTGCTTCATGCACCACTGGGCCCAAGGTATAACCATGTAGACTGAACTCTGCTTCATGCACCACTGGGCCCAAGGTATAACCATGTAGACTGAACTCTGCTTCATGCACCACTGGGCCTCAAGGTATAACCATGTGTAGACTGAACTCTGCTTCATGCACCACTGGGCTCAAGGTGTAACCATCTAGACTGAACTCTGCTTCATGCACCACTGGGCTCAAGGTGTAACCATGTAGACTGAACTCTGCTTCATGCACCACTGGGCCTCAAGGTATAACCATGTGTAGACTGAACTCCACTCTATGCACCACTGGGCCTCAAGGTATAACCATGTAGACTGAACTCTGCTTCATGCACCACTGGGCCCAAGGTATGGCCAAAGCTAATAGATTCGTGTTGTTTTATCTGTACATTGTGTAATTGCTTTTCTGCCCACTAGAGGGCAGCAATGTGACACACGTAAACACGTCACAGCTCTCTCACACCCTTTATCTCTCTCTAAATTAACCCTTTCACTGCCACACGACAGCCGGTTAACCCTTTCACTGTGACAATACAGAAGGTTAGCCCTTTACTATCACACAACCGACGGCGATGCTCCATCATTAGCATCATTAGCTCCGCATTAGGACACTAGGGCTGAGCCCGAACGTTCGGACCTTTGTTCGTTACGTTGGCATTCAAATTCAAAATCAACATTCAAATTAAAAAATGTTTTATAAAAAAATACGTTTTTTCTCTTTTTTTTTTTTTTATTCTTTTTATATATAATTTTTATGTGTATTCATTCTGTTTAAACCAATGGGGGTTTTCTTCACAGTTGCAGATAAAGATTAGGCTACACTCATATTATAGTATTAAAAACTGCTGAGTTATATTCATTAAAGTTGATTTCATAAAAAAGACTAATTTAATCAGATTAATCACTTTATTCAAATTGAGCATTTAGTTTGAGGATATTTATATAAAAAAAAAACTTTATTTAGAATTTTTATTTTTGAATTTTTTTTTAATTAAAAACGAAAAAACAGACTTCGAGGACAGCCTTATAACCATGAGAGACCTTCTGATAGCAGGTTGACAGAGTAGGACACCATGAGAGACCTTCTGATAGCAGGGCTGACAGAGTAGGACACCATGAGAGATCTTCTGATAGCAGGGCTGACTGAGTAGGACACCATGAGAGACCTTCTGATAGCAGGGCTGACTGAGTAGGACACCATGAGAGACCTTCTGATAGCAGGGTTGACTGAGTAGGACACCATGAGAGACCTTCTGATAGCAGGTTGACCGAGTAGAGACACCATGAGAGACCTTCTGATAGCAGGGTTGACTGAGGAGGACACCATGAGAGACCTTCTGATAGCAGGGCTGACTGAGTAGGACACCATGAGAGACCTTCTGATAGCAGGGCTGACTGAGTAGGACACCATGAGCAGGTGGTCGTGGGCGGTTTTGAAAACGTGAACATGATGTGGTCGGAATAACAATGATTGCGGCGTCAAGGTCAGAAAGGAGAGCGTCTGTCTCCTCGGAGCTCAAGGGAAGCGTCGCCGTGGAACTGGTTTATATCTATTTAGGGACGTGTCATCTCTCTGAATGGGGCGCGCTTATGAACACGATACTCTTCATATTCATACTAGGCTCCAAACGCGAGCGTATTGTCCTATTCCGTGCAGACTTTGTCTTCATTAGGTGCAACATGCAGGAGAGATACCGTTTTTGATTGAATTGTTCAGCCTTAAATGGGCACTTCACCAAAAAAAAACAGTGCTGATTTATTTTGCACATTATCTCACGCGCATCCAAAAATAACGGTTTGCACACGTTCATTTAGTATGACCGCTATTGAGAGTAAATGAGTTTGAATGTGGCCATCAGTGATGTCATTGGGGACATTGGATCCTTGTGTTGTGTTAATTACAGCTCAGTGAAATTACAACGTGGCAGTCCCTATAAGACGAGGTATTGCTGTTTCTTCCATCTACATCATTTCATGGAGCTGTAACTTAACACAACACACGGATTCAATGTCTCCGATGACATCACTGGTGGCCACATTCACACTCATTTTTACTGCCAATAACCGTCAAACTAAATGAACTTGTGCAAAACTGTTTTAGAGGTTTTGGGACGTGTGTGAGATTATGTGCGAAATAAATCTGTGTTTTGTTTCATTGGCAAAGTGCCCCTTTAACAACTCATAGACCGATCCATTGTGATCATTCATCTCTTCATCGTTCGTTTGAGCAGTTAATCATGTAGTGGAGTGTCTCTCACGGTGTGTGACCTCCCGCTCTGGCGGAGACGACACGAAAAAACCACGGTTCGGTACGTACCTCGTTTTTTAAGTCACGGTTCGGTACGGGTTTACAGTACAGTGGGGGAAGTTTGGCTTTTCCATGTTCCACTCAGGGCTGATGTAGTGTGCACTGTGACTAATTGTACTTGTAGGGCTGTCGACGAATATTCTATATTGAAATTAATCGACTTGTTAAAGAAAATACAAATAAAATAATTATATTAGATTGTGAAAAAAACAAAACAGCTGCCCGGTGGGCGGTCGTTAGTGGTTAACATACCGTTGTTCGGTACACAGCCGTACTGAACCTGAACGGTTCGGTATGGATACGTGTACCTTTACACCCCTAATCGCACTACGTTCCCGTTTTCCTTCTCTCTCCCCCCACGGTGTCCCCGATCGGTCGGCCTTTTGCTTTTGTCCTCCGCTGGGTTTCTAACTCGCAGCCGTCCCGGTACAGCGTGTCGTCGGCTGGGTTTCTGACTCGCAGCCGTCCCGGTACAGCGTGTCGTCGGCTGGGTTTCTGACTCGCAGCCGTCCCGGTACAGCGTGTCCTCCGCTGGGTTTCTAACTCGCAGCCGTCCCGGTGCAGCGTGTCCTCCGCTGGGTTTCTAACTCGCAGCCGTCCCGGTGCAGCGTGTCCTCCGCTGGGTTTCTGACTCGCAGCCGTCCCGGTGCAGCGTGTCCTCCGCTGGGTTTCTGACTCGCAGCCGTCCCGGTGCAGCGTGTCCTCCGCTGGGTTTCTAACTCGCAGCCGTCCCGGTGCAGCGTGTCCTCCGCTGGGTTTCTGACTCGCAGCCGTCCCGGTGCAGCGTGTCCTCCGCTGGGTTTCTAACTCGCAGCCGTCCCGGTGCAGCGTGTCGTCGGCTGGGTTTCTGACTCGCAGCCGTCCCGGTGCAGCGTGTCCTCCGCTGGGTTTCTAACTCGCAGCCGTCCCGGTGCAGCGTGTCCTCCGCTGGGTTTCTGACTCGCAGCCGTCCCGGTGCAGCGTGTCGTCGGCTGGGTTTCTAACTCGCAGCCGTCCCGGTGCAGCGTGTCGTCGGCTGGGTTTCTGACTCGCAGCCGTCCCGGTGCAGCGTGTCGTCGGCTGGGTTTCTGACTCGCAGCCGTCCCGGTGCAGCGTGTCGTCGGCTGGGTTTCTGACTCGCAGCCGTCCCGGTGCAGCGTGTCGTCGGCTGGGTTTCTGACTCGCAGCCGTCCCGGTGCAGCGTGTCGTCGGCTGGGTTTCTGACTCGCAGCCGTCCCGGTGCAGCGTGTCGTCGGCTGGGTTTCTGACTCGCAGCCGTCCCGGTGCAGCGTGTCGTCGGCCCCCATTAGGCGCTCCATCCGTCTCCGTCTGCTCCGGCCTCTTGGCGTCCACTCGGGGACGGGAGACGGGGACGGGAGAGGGAGAGGGAGAGGGAGAGGGAGAGGGACCGCTCGGATAAAGTCTGGCTACATTTACAGCGACGCTAATTGCGACGCGCTACCGCGGACCAGTAAAAATAGTAATTAAATAAATAATTCTATGACATGACGATTTGACATTGCTGGGGGGAGGAGGGTCGGGCTGGTATCTTGGGGAGGGGGGGAGAGGAGATCTGGTCCAAAGTAAAGCCAGTTTCGAATTGCAGCCTCCCGTAGGTGCTCTTTAAGAGCGGTTTTGAAAGTCTTTGTGTTCGGTTCCTTAACCCTTTCACTTCCACACGACAGACTGTTAACCCTTTACTATCGCACAACCGACGGTCGTGAAAGGGTTAACCTTCTGTGAATTGTCGCAGTGAAAGGGTTAACCGTTTTGTAGTGCGGCAGTGAAAGGGTTAACCAACCTCACGGCAGCAATGGCAATATAACAAAACCACAATAAAAGCGGCACAAACGGCAGCCTAAAAACAACAATAAATAGCATTTAAAACTATAATACTGTATAAACATTATACTAAATGTTATCTTGTGTGTGTGTAGGTGTGTGTGTGTGTGTGTAGTGGGCAGGCAGGTAGGTGGCAAGTCGTGCCTGAAAAACCGGAAGAAATATTATAATAGTGCTGTTATTCTCAAAGATTTTAGTTTTGTATCACAAGAGGGTGTCTCGCTGTGATTTCTCTCAAGTAAGAGAGATGTATTAATATCCAGTCAACATTGAGTCAACATAAAATAAAAACTATTATTACATAATAATTTAGCTTGGAAACTAGTTTCCTTTTTTCGACAGAATGTCAAGAAGAGGTTGATGATGTAATCTTCCGGCGACGCCGATGACACATCATGGTGATCTACAGTTAAGTACTTCCCTACATGCTGTATGAGTAGCCTAGTTTCCCGTCTGTGGTCTTTAGAGAGAGGATGAAAAAAGGAAGGTCTAGACACTGATGACATTTCCTCGACAACAATGTGGAAACTCCCCAGCCACACCCAGGACAGCGCTGGGGCCGGGCTTCTATTTTAAGTGAATGGTACCGGCAGCCAGCGCTCCAGTAGTCGACCCAGCGGTGGCAATTTAAGAACCAGGGACGGTATAAACGGGACAGCCGGAAACCCGCCCAGCCATCCGTCGACTAAAAAAACACACCTCTTCAAACGATATCGATACGTTCACACATTGACGGCGAGGTAACCCTACCATAGGTGCCAACCTGCTCATCGGGTTAAGCGCCTTGCTCAAGGGCACTTCCGACACGTTGCCGGGAGAAGCCGGAATCAAACCGGGAACCTTCTGACTACCAGACGACTGCTCTAACGTTACCTCCTGAGCCCCCCGCTTACAATGATCCAGTTTATTTTACCGCTGATCTTCTGTTTGTCCTGCACCTGATTCGCCAGAGTCTGCGTGTTCTAACCTCTGTGTGTGTGTGGTGTTGCAGGGTGTGCGTGTTCTAACCCCTCGGTGTGTGTGTGTGTGTGTGTGTGTGTGTGTTGCAGGGTGTGCATGTTCTAACCCCTCGGTGTGTGTGTGTGTGTTGCAGGGTGTGCGTGTTCTAACCCCTCGGTGTGTGTGTGTGTGTGTGTGTGTTGCAGGGTGTGCATGTTCTAACCCCTCGGTGTGTGTGTGTGTGTTGCAGGGTGTGCGTGTTCTAACCCCTCGGTGTGTGTGTGTGGTGTTGCAGGGTGTGCGTGTTCTAACCCCTCGGTGTGTGTGTGGTGTTGCAGGGTGTGCGTGTTCTAACCCCTCGGTGTGTGTGTGTGTGTGTTGCAGGGTGTGCGTGTTCTAACCCCTGTGTGTGTGTGGTGTTGCAGGGTGTGCGTGTTCTAACCCCTGTGTGTGTGTGTGTGTGTGTGTTGCAGGGTGTGCGTGTTCTAACCCCTGTGTGTGTGTGGTGTTGCAGGGTGTGCGTGTTCTAACCCCTGTGTGTGTGTGTGTGTTGCAGGGTGTGCGTGTTCTAACCCCTGTGTGTGTGTGTGTGTGTGTTGCAGGGTGTGCGTGTTCTAACCCCTGTGTGTGTGTGTGTTGCAGGGTGTGCGTGTTCTAACCCCTGTGTGTGTGTGTGTGTGTGTTGCAGGGTGTGCATGTTCTAACCCCTGTGTGTGTGTGTGTGTGTTGCAGGGTGTGCGTGTTCTAACCCCTGTGTGTGTGTGTGTTGCAGGGTGTGCGTGTTCTAACCCCTGTGTGTGTGTGTGTGTGTGGTGTTGCAGGGTGTGCGTGTTCTAACCCCTGTGTGTGTGTGTGTGTTGCAATGCAGGGGTGCCCCCGGTGGCTGCCGGTAAGGAGGACGGGGACCTGGGGGAGTTCAGGAACAAGCTGCTGTGTTTCCTGGAGATCTCCAGCAGCTACGAACCGTCCCGGCTCATCAGTGACTTCCCCTTCGACGGTGAGTCCCAGGAGGGTCGAGACACAATTCAGAATAGTGTTGTGTTTTATTTCTTCAAAAGGCCGCATTCATACGTGGCAGAAATGTGGTCACTCACTCACTTATTCAGAGTTAATTATATTGTTAATATATACGTATATGTTAATATAATTTTTCTCTTATTTTTATATTCAGATTACATTTTATTGGCTATATATTTATATCTTATACTATTACCCTGCCCATACCTGTACCTCCCCTCCCCCGTGCTATGACGCCCGAATTTCCCCAAGGGGATCAATAAAGGAATATCTTATCTTCTCTTATACATGGACACTAGGTGAGGGATGTCATGTCGTGTAGGTGACGTAACACAAACGCCTAGGTGTAACGGTGTCCTGCTTGTTGTCACTAAAACATAGAAGAATAATCAGGAGAGGAGGATGTCTCATACAGTAGCCCCTGACACTACTGTACCTTTTAACAACGCGATTGAAAGCCGTTTCTGAACGTTTCTATGACAACAACGACTCAAACCTCTTCTCCTGATTCTAGTCTATTACTTCGGCCACAGAGGCAGATGTCGGAACCGGTGGGCAAAGATAGATTTCTATCTGTATCATAGACTAACCAAGGATGTTATTTGGATTTTTATTTTTTTTATAAAGGTTCAAAAGGTTTCATGAAGACGGATGACGGATCTCTTGAGATGATGAGCTGTGTTTTTATTGGCCCAGATGAAGCCCAGTGTTGACCGGGGACAGAAACCTCTACTAATGAGCCAATAAAGCCTTTTGATTCATTTTCCAGCAGAACGCTGCCTTTGTTGTCTCAGGAGAGTCGCCAGGACCTTCTGCATGCAATGTTCATCTCCTAGTTCAGGTCATGGTGGGCGTGAGGCCTCTTTAGTATGGTTAAGGGCAGGGTTATGGTGGGAAAAACGAGGCCCAACATTCGTACTTTCATCTAGAATGTCCCCGGCGAGACCCACGCATTTCCCCTCCCCTTGGTCCTGGCATTAGTTGTGTTCATATACACGTACGGGGGAAAGGAAAGTCTTATATGCGATGATGTGTCTATTCCAAGTGGATCCACAGTCTTAATACAGACTGTTGTCTGACTGTTGTTTCAGTCAGCAGCACTATGACCTCTAAGTCAAGTAATTTATTTATAAAGCACGTTTAAAAACTCAAGAGCCAACCAAAGTGCTGTACAATCGAAGCATAAGATCAATGTCCTAATATAAAATACACAAATACAAAAATACAAAAAGGCACAACAGGACCAAACAGTAGGCCAACAAGCGGATAGGGGAGCACAAAGTACAATATAGCACACAGGGGACAGAGGAGCACAAGAAGAGATACAAGAGGGAGGGGGCAGGATAAAATTGTATGGGAGTGTGTGAGTTAGGGTGTGGGAGAAAGGGTTAATTGAAGGCTAGGGAATAAAAGTGGGTTTTTAGACGGGCCTTAAATGTCTCCAGCGAGGGGGCAGATCGGATCTCCAGGATCGGATCGGACCTCTGACCTTGTGTCTTAATACAGAGGGGGGGGGTCTGGTTGTCTTGGTCAGCAGCACTCTGACCTCTGACCTCGTCTCCGTCCCTCAGGTCTGCTGGAGGAGCGGGCTCTGCTGCTGGGCCGCATGGGGAAACACGAGCAGGCGCTCTTCATCTACGTTCACATCCTGAAGGACACGCGCATGGCTGAGGAGTGAGTTATTATTATTATTATTATTATTATTATTTATTCTTTTGTGATGTTTGAGAAGATTATGTTGACTCTGGGTTAATGATGCACCGATGTGAAAATTGTGGCCGATACCGATATTAATATTGCTGTTCTGGCCAATACCGATATTTACCGATGTCGATATCTCTGTATAGAAAACACCTTTTTATGATAATCAAATAAAGAGCTATTTTCCAAAACACATTTAAATTTTTTACTTTTGTAACTTATTTTCAGAAATTACTGCTATTTTGAAACTAATGCCAAAAAGATTTTTTTAAATTTTTTTTTTAATATCGGCCCATATCGGCCCTATCTTGATATCGGACCGATACCGATGTGTAAAAAAAAATTGCCTCGAATATATATATATATATATATACTTTACATTTAGTAATTTAGCTGACACTTTTATCCAAAGAGACTTACAAATTGTGAACAACAAGTCAGCAGGAGGGGTGCACCTCTGCCAGCTAAGGGAACTTGTTACACTTTGTAGTATAGTAGTATAGACATATTAGCGTGATGGTTTAAGGATCGTAGCATAGTAGTAAGGTACATACTACTATATATTTGAGATATATATATTAATAAAAAGAAATATTGAAGATTATGATAATGATGGTGAACAAAAGATATGTATATATAACGTACGCATACCCTATATACACACACAAATACACGTATACATATATGCTATAAACAGTACATTTAATACATGCAAATGCATACATACCTACAGGTGTATATACATGTACACTCTGCCAGAAATCCACTCCAAACATAATCTTACCGACATCTCGGAGATGATGATGAAAACTCTGAAAACCATATCCTTCATGTCGAGTCGACCGATAACGAGTTGAGTTATTTGTGTTCCCCTCTGTGTCTCCCACCTGCAGGTACTGTCACCGGCATTACGACAAACTGACGGACGGAAACAAAGACGTAAGTGTAGCTGTCACAGCGTTACCGTGCCAACGACACCTGATGGGCGGACATACTGCCGGTGTCCCGTAGCTCATATCTCCCAATCTGTGTGTTTTCCTACGAGGAGTGACAGTTGGTGTTGATTCATAAACCCAGCCATTGATTAGACATGCTGTGTGTGTGTGTGTGTGTGTGTGTGTGATGTCAGAGTGTCCTGGGCATCGAGCCCAGAGCCGCTGCAGCTGGTAATATATCTGCTGTGGAGCCACGGGGTACGAGCCCTACTGGCATGTAGGCTTTACATCCAGCCTGTGTTCTGTCTTCTCCTTCTCTCTGCTCCGTCAATCAAAACAAACATGTTCATAGGGAAGTGAACTCCACACACACACACACATACACACATACACACACACATTCACACACACACACACACACACACACACACACACACACACACACACACACACACACACACATACATATACACACACACACACACACACACACACATACATATACACATACATATACACACACACACACATACATTCACACATACACATATACACACACATACACAAACATACACATACAAATGTATTTATTATTCATTTATACTTCATTTATTTTTCAATGGCGCCGAGTGTACAGAGCATTGCATGTAACAGGAGTGGACACACACACAATCAATTTAAAACAATAGATCAATCATAAATACATGGAAAATACTAATAATAATAATAATAATACAGTTTATAAGCAAGAGCAATTAGCAGAAACAACTACACGATGACGGGGGACGGTTATTGATTACAAATCTAAAAAACGTCCAGGAGAAACGAGAGTGCTTAGTTCCAGGTCACGTTGTAAATGTATTCCATGATTCCACTGCGCTAATGCAGAAATCAGTCTTGCCAAAGATGAGTTCATACACACACACACACACGCACACGCACACGCACACACACAAATGCATGGGAATTGGCCAATTGGATATGGATTAAGCCTTGTCCTAGATTAACCCTCGGACCCATTTTCGTCTTTTCTGGGGGGCTGGTGCTAGGGCAGTGCTTCTCAAACTTTTTCTGTCAGGCCCCCCTTTGGCGGACCAAAATATTTTGGGCCCCCCCCCCCTCGCCCCAACAAAATAGTCATGAAATGGGCCATGTTTAAATTTATTGAAATAACACCAATATCGTGACCTTTCAAATTGTGTAACCACTTTACAACTGTGCAATTGTGCAACAACATAACAATACAGTCCAATACACACTCAAAGACTGTGCTTTTTTAAAAATAGAGACATCTTGTAACATTGCAATACAATTCAAGGACACTGCTTTAAAAAAACGTGTGAAAAAACTTGTGAAAGAACTTTGCAATTTGTGCAAAAAAAGAGAAAATGTAAGTAAATTGTGAGTCATCACAGCATTAGTGGCTGCAATGAGCGAGACCCCCTTGATGAGCCCCCTCCTTTTCCCTGCCATGGCCTGCGCACCGTCAGAGCAAAAGCCCACACAGGAAATAAGCAAACAGTCTTAACTGCTGCATCATGAGATACTTGGTACTCAGCACCACACTCTTAAACTAGCTCTCCAGGTGGTATCAGATGAGATTTCAAAGAGTTCTTCCAAGAGTTTGGATGGAGATGTGTCAGGAAGCTTTGTCTCAATGTTGTCTGTAAAGGTGTAGCAGCTAGGGGGTTCTTTAGGGGGAGATGGCAGGTCAACAGTAGCTCAGCACTGTGTGTCATGTTTTTATAGTCATGAATCTTAGAAAACAAGACACAACATGCTCAATTCACGACTTGCATCTAGAAGAATGGGTGCTGGATCCCAATGGAATGAATGAAAGAGACTCCAATTCCACTTTTTAGGTGGCAATATATTCTTAGAAAGTTGAATTGGAGAACTGTAAGTGTAACTGAGGGGTACAATTCCCTGACTGTATTGTTAGATATGATACTTACTACCACTACCTCTTGTACTTTAGACTCTGGCCACCCAGTACTAGGCATAAATAATTATGGTAAACACTCCCACGTAGATGAAACGATCCAACACAAATGTACCAAGTCGAAAGTCTGCGTTTAATAATAATTAATACATAGCAAAAGGTATGTAGAGCAATCACTTAATTACATTTATGATTTGAAATAGGATGCACTTTTATGGCAAATGAGTATTCGTTGGTATATCAATAGAGAACGTCCAATCTCTGGTGGCGCAGGCGGTAAATATACAACCTGGAATATTTAAGGAATAATAGCAATGATACTTTAATGATTATAGAACTGGATACACTAGGGGGGAATTCCGGTCGCTTGTAAGACAACTGGAGAAGGGGGGGGGGGTAGAGTCTGGCTGTATCCGTCTGGCCGAGGGTATCCTGGGAGAACCCACGGTTGTGCGGCTCGGTGCCTCAGCGATCCTCGATCCACAGATGAAAGCAGTTGGACTCTCTGTGGGCCGGCTTCCTTCGGTCCACGATGGAGAGACGTGAAGCGACCTCGTCGTGTAGAGCGTCTCCTCACCTGTCGTCCTCTCCGGGGGGGGGGGTTTCCAACACACGGCAGTGTTGGTCTTTATCCATAGAATAATCACTGTATACAAAGCATAATCCGTGCCTGGGAAGGCGGGCTGTCGTCGGTAGAATAATCCGGTATGCAGGTCCACTCGCTCGTCGGCTCTGGGGCTCCTCGGGTGCAGCCTCACATGGGGTCGGCCACCCTGGATAAGCAGCCAGTTCTCTGCCCGAAACGATGGGGTACTGACTACGATAGTATTCTCACCGCACGAAGCACTACATATGAATAGACTATTATTAGCTTAATAGACTACGTCCAACTCGACGATATAGTGCTAAATATGACTATTCAAATATTAATATACACAATGTCTCAATACCGATGGTAGGCCGAACTTGGCCTTACTCCCACACGTGGCGTCGCGGGGAGGCTTTACGTCTGTCACTCTATTGGAGGGTAAGAAACTGGACTAAAAAGGAAGTCCTACTTTAGTAGCGCAGTATATATACGCACTATGAACAAATAGTACCGTTAGTGGTGCGGTAGCCATATTCCTACGCGGAACTAGGACTTGTTCGTACATGTTGAGCGGTACGTTTGAACTGGGTCTGGGGGGTATGGCAGCCTGGCACCAAGGTCTCGACCAATAGTAGAATGGAGACTATTATGGGATGTTCAGTAGGCTAGAATGGATATTCAATGCATATTGTACAAGGAATATACAAGGGATATCAGGGAATATTAGAGAATATACAAATACAATTAAATATATATAATAAATATATATATTCGGTTTAATCTGGCCCTTCACAACAGCCACCCCCTGATTGGTCCCAGACCTAATCAGTTAAGCAGAGACAGATTAATCGCGTTGTCTATTTACACATAAGGGTTTGCTGTAGGGGTCAGTCAACTTCACAAAGTCATAGGGTTATAGGGTCATGGTCATCATCGATTGTGTCTGGGAGTCGGGGCAGTTCTATGAGCCTCGCCACGGGACGGGTGTAAGTGCGACCCTGGACAAGCACTTCAGCTGCTCGGACCTTGCCGTCGGCACCGGTGATCACTTTGCTTACGCGGCCGGCCGGCCACATAGCTCTGGGCAGTGATTGATCAATAATCATGACGACTGTTCCTTCTGTCAAATTGTCTCTCTCCTTTACCCACTTCTGGCGGGTCTGTAGAGACGGTAGGTAGTGCAGTAGGAATGTCCTTTGTTGTGCACTCTCTATGGTAGTGCAATCATCTATGTTGGGGTCTGCGGAGATAACAGTGCTCAATCCACAGAACACAGGCTTCTTATTCTCAGCCTCCTCCTGACTGGCTTCCCTCGGGATAGGCGTGGGCCACTCTCCTTCCGGGAGCTTTAGGAATGCTGGGCCGTCACTGTAGACATTGCGACGGGTGAGGTCATCTAGGGGCATTCCCCGGGTGATGACGTCAGCTGGGTTCTGTTTTGTATCAACGTAGCGCCACTCTGTTTCTCCGGTTAACTCTTCGGTTAAGTCTTGAATCTCGGTGACTCTGACTCCCACGAAGACTTTGTACTTGCATGAGTCCGATTTGATCCAGGCGAGTACTGTCGTGGAATCTGACCACAGGATTGTTCTAGACACCGGTATGGTGAGCTCACGTTGGATGAGCGTGGCTAGGTGCGCTCCGGCTAGGGCTGCGCAGAGCTCTAGGCGTGGGATAGATTGTTGCTTGCGTGGTGCTATTCTCGAGCGGGCGAGGACAAATGCTGTGTAGATCTCTCCCCCCTCTTCTTGGGCCCGCAAGTAGGCTACTGATCCGTATGCGACCTCTGAGGCGTCACTGAAGACGTGTAAGTCCATTTTACATGTCTCTGGCCTCACCGTGGGTGGGAAGTAGCTTCGGCGCATATTAACGCCTGGGAGTGAATGGAGCTCCATCTCCCACTCTCTCCAGGTGGATGCAAGGTGTGCGGGAATGGGGTCGTCCCAGCCCTGGTCCTTGTCCCACAATGCTCGTACAATCATTTTTGCCCTGGTGGTGTACGGTAGAATACATCCTAGCGGGTCATATTGTCGGGCGAGTGTTGTGTACACACTCCGTCTGGTGGTCGGCACCGCCGCCGGCCTTCCCTGCTTCGTAGTCAGGGGCTTGTGTCTGTAGTGAAGCGAATCTGTTTTGAATCGCCACACCAATCCCAGGGTCATCTCCTGGGCTTCTCCCGGGATTGTAGCCATCCAGGTCTCGCTGCTGGCTGCCTTGTCCTCGGAGGAGAGGCTGCGCAGTACTTGCGGATCGCTGCTGGCCCACTGCCTGAGATCAAAGCCGCCTTTGATCAATGAGGCGCGGAGTTTAATCAGGAGAGCCTCGGCTTCTTCCTGGGTTGAAAGGCTTTGTAGACAGTTGTCTACGTAGAAGCTGTTCTTTACGCTGTGTCGGACCTCTTCGTCCGCTGCTGGGTCCTCTGCTACATGTTTCTGTAGTGCAAATGTAGCACAGCAGGGGCTGCACGTCGTTCCGAAGGGGAGGACTTCCCATTGGTAGATGGCTGGGTGCTCATCTCCTGGCTTCTCTCTCCATAGGAACCGTAACAGGGGCTTGTCCTCCTCTACTAATCTCACCTGCAGGAACATTCCTTTAATGTCCCCGCTGATGGCCACCTTTTCCTGGCGGAAGCGGAGTAGAACGCCGAGTAGGGAGGGGCCGAGTGTGGGACCGGGCAGTAACTCTTTATTCAGATTTTGGGATCCGATCTGGTAGCTGCAGTTAAATACTATGCGGTCTTTACCGTTGTGATGGACCTTGTGGTGAGGCACGTACCACGATTCAGTGGTCTGGTCAGCCTCTTTAATGTCCATCTTTGTGACGTGTCCCGCTGTGATGAGCTTCTCAATCTCGGCGCGGTATACACTCTCTTGGGCGGGGTTCTTGGCTAAGCGCCGCTCCGTGTTCAGCAGGTACCGTTCTGTGGCGTCTGTCTTGGCGTGGAAAGTAGGCATTCCTTCTCGCCGCAGGAGTGGCGTGGCGTATCTCAACCCGCCGTTGACCGGGACTCTCTTGGTCCCTGTCTCGAGGAGGTGAATGGCGTAAATGTCATCTTTAGAGCGAATGTCTTTCTTTCCGTTCTTAAAGGGCATTTGTTCCAAGGTCCATAGCCGCTCTATGTGTTGCAGGAGTGCGGTTTCTCCCTCTGTAACTCGGGAGTGGAGACATCTAGTGGCTGTACTTCGGTTGAGAGATTTGGCGAGCGGGCCTTGGAGAGTCCATCCCAAACGGGTCTCGACTGCTGCAGGACAGCCTCGGGGTCCGGTATGAACCCGGTCTATCGGGACAATGAGGTCTGCATGGTCGGAGCCTATCAACAGGGTCGGCATAGCATTGTCTATGAGCGGGATCGGTAACTTGCGCAGATGTGCATATTTCTCCATCAGCTTGGCGACGGGGTATGTGTACCGCGACAGTCCTATTTCTTGGCTGGTGAAAGCGTCTGTAATCTGGTACCGTCGCTCAGGCTGGCCGCTTGCTGCGATAGAGAATGAGACATTCTCGCCCTTTATCGTCTTCAAATCTCGTCTTATTGTCCGAATTGTCATTTGGGTTTCGCTTCCCCGCAGCCCTAGCTGGGCCGCAGCGGAGGCGAGCAGAAGGGTCTTCTCTGACCCGTCATCGAGGACGGCGTAAGTGTCCAGGACTTTATTCTGGTAGCTTAGTGTCACACGCACTACTTTTAGGAGTACTCGGGCTCCACTGCTGCTGGCAGGATCGATGTACATGACGCTCGCTTTGCTGCTGGATGGTGCGGGTGGAGGGCGCCGTCTGTTACTGTCGTGAAGTATGTCCAGATGGGCTCCATCGCACTTGGTGCACCTTTTCTTTAAGCGGCATTCGGCTGCCATGTGTGAGCGCGCACAGCGAAAACAGCGCTTGTTGGACTTTATCCATTGACTTGCTTCCTCCGCGTTCAGCTTGGGGAAGGAGTCACATTGCGCTAGCCAGTGTTCTTTCTCACAGTAGGGGCACACTATCTTCCACTTCTCCGTTCTGGAGGGGGTACTGTGGCTCCTGCTGCTCGGTACCGACTCCGATTGGTGCATCACAGTCACCGATCTTCTTCCATCATTTAGTCGTGTGGTTCCTTCTCTGGAGCCAGGGGTGCTCCGTCCGAATGTATCTAGCCGTAGGCTGCTGACTTCTCTCGCCAGGAAGTCTGCTAGATCGAGGAGGTTCGGTTCGGGGCCATTCGGGTCTCGGTGGTCTCTCTGCCGCCTAAAACGCTCCTGTCGAGCGGGCGGCAGCTTCTCCAAGATCCTTTCCACATTTGAGTTGGCGTAAAGTTCATGCCTCCCCTTCTCTCTCTGCGCTCCCAACATCCCTACCAGGGACTGCACTCTGATGGACAGGTCGTCCAGTGCTCGATTGTCTATTGCTGGGGGTAAGCGGTCGATGTGTCGGATCTCCTGGATCACGTAATCCCATATGCGCCCATACCTCTGGTCCAATGCTACCAGCGCTGCTGTGTATGGGGTGGTGGAAGTCGCGTAGGCGAGCGCTATATTATGTGCGCGGGGTACCTTTAAGTGCTTCAGTAGGATGGCGTATTTATGGCGTTCATCCAATACATCCACCAACATGGTCTCCAGACACATGCGGAGTTCTGTATACTGGGCCCGGTTCTCTTGGGTGAAGTCGGGTACCATTGCTGCACGTATCCGCTTCAAGGCCCTCGACCTAGCATACCGTGCGGCAAAGGGAACTGCTCCCGCCTACCTCCGGTCAATGGTCTCTAACTACACACCCTCAAGACCCCTACGCTCTGCGTCTTCTGGCCGCCTCAGATCTACTCCTATCCAAGCTCCCGGAGGGTCATCAAAGAGAAGCCGCCTATTCTCAGTCCTTGCCCCACAATGGTGGAATGAACTACCCATCCCAGTTAGGACAGCCGAATCCCGTCCAATCTTTCGCCGTCGACTAAAGACACACTTCTTCAACCATTATCTGAAATGATAAAAAAAAGAAAAAAAAAAAAAAAAAAAAAATCTAACCCCGACTAACCTTAATGTCATGCACTTGTCCTAATAAACTAACCTACACTGTAACACGCAACACTTTGATGAACATTGTTACTCAGCTGATAGAGTTATACCCTTCTTGCTGTCTTGTCGCACAGAACTTGTAAGTCGCTTTGGATAAAAGCGTCAGCTAAATGACTAAATGTAAATGTAAATGTAAATAGGCGTGCCAATGTATGACGCTGACTGTGGATACATCGGCGAGCGTTGGGGGAGAGGCCTCCTAGGCGAGTCTCCTCCCGCTCCTTGGTATGGGCTGGTACCGGCAGTGTACCATGGCCCGCTTGTCCAGGTGCTGTTCCTCGGTGCGGGTCGTGCGTCGTGCTCACCCGGGTATAGAGTCGGGGGTCTGTAGCGCAGCTCCGCGGGAGTATAGCCTGGGCTGTACCGGACCTCCTGGTCCGGTAGAGTACTGTGCTGTCGTCGGGCGTGGTTCTCCTCCTCTTCCTCTTCGTCTTCAGTTAGGTCATCCAGTGCTTGTAGTCTCTGGTTTAGCCTCTCCACAGGATATGCTGCTCCTTCCCGGTTGCTAGGTCTCGCTTGGACCGGTGGGGGGAGGTGGTCTGTGGGGGGTATAGACCTCGTCTGTTGGTCAAGTTCAGGGTTGTTTACTCGGCTAGGGGATGCCGCCCTGGAGGTGTGTCTAGACGAGTTCCTGGAGCCTCTGGCGGAGGGAGAGGGTGTTGTCCGTCTGATCAGCTGTTCTATTAGTTGCGCTTGCTGTCTGTCGCGCTCTGCGTCCCGTAGAGCACCAGCAGCTGCTCGCTGGCTGTCTGCTCGGTCTCGGGCCACATTCTCTTCCCTCTGAATGCGTCCTATTTCTAGACGTATATGCTCTTCTTCGCTCCGCTGCTGGATCTGCAGTCGGTCGCGTTCAGCAGCGGCGTTCAGGCTGATGAGGAAGGCCTGCTGTAGGGTCCTCTCTGCCTCGCTGGGAGAAGGCGGTTGTATAGGGGAGCCTTCCCTCGGGGTACTCCTTGCGGAGCCTTGGAGCTCTATCTCCACGGTGCTCTCCCCGTCTTCTTCCGTGCCGAGTTCTCTCTCGGTAGCGTTGTATTCCTCCCGGGACTCATCGGGGACTACTTCTTCAGTACTGGCGGGGTGTGAAGTCATGTCTGGTTCCCACTGGTCCCCACCGTGAACTTGGTCAGTTACATTAGAACCCGTAGGGGCCTCTATGGTCGGGGTAGTCTGGGCGTTGGGGTTAGACATACTTTTACTTTCTAGTTTTACCGCGTTTACTGTTAGTAGAAGACTAGGTTGTTGACTGACAGCGTAAGCCTCTAAGTACTGAGGGAGCCGTCGTTCGCGCTGCGGGCGTTGGTTAGGAGGATCGTTTCGTGGAGTGTTCATCATAGGCCATTTCAATATTAATAACACTATATTAATATTACACTAATTACCCTCCGGCTCGAAGGACCAATTGTAACTGAGGGGTACAATTCCCTGACTGTATTGTTAGATATGATACTTACTACCACTACCTCTTGTACTTTAGACTCTGGCCACCCAGTACTAGGCATAAATAATTATGGTAAACACTCCCACGTAGATGAAACGATCCAACACAAATGTACCAAGTCGAAAGTCTGCGTTTAATAATAATTAATACATAGCAAAAGGTATGTAGAGCAATCACTTAATTACATTTATGATTTGAAATAGGATGCACTTTTATGGCAAATGAGTATTCGTTGGTATATCAATAGAGAACGTCCAATCTCTGGTGGCGCAGGCGGTAAATATACAACCTGGAATATTTAAGGAATAATAGCAATGATACTTTAATGATTATAGAACTGGATACACTAGGGGGGAATTCCGGTCGCTTGTAAGACAACTGGAGAAGGGGGGGGGTAGAGTCTGGCTGTATCCGTCTGGCCGAGGGTATCCTGGGAGAACCCACGGTTGTGCGGCTCGGTGCCTCAGCGATCCTCGATCCACAGATGAAAGCAGTTGGACTCTCTGTGGGCCGGCTTCCTTCGGTCCACGATGGAGAGACGTGAAGCGACCTCGTCGTGTAGAGCGTCTCCTCACCTGTCGTCCTCTCCGGGGGGGGGGTTTCCAACACACGGCAGTGTTGGTCTTTATCCATAGAATAATCACTGTATACAAAGCATAATCCGTGCCTGGGAAGGCGGGCTGTCGTCGGTAGAATAATCCGGTATGCAGGTCCACTCGCTCGTCGGCTCTGGGGCTCCTCGGGTGCAGCCTCACATGGTGTCGGCCACCCTGGATAAGCAGCCAGTTCTCTGCCCGAAACGATGGGGTACTGACTACGATAGTATTCTCACCGCACGAAGCACTACATATGAATAGACTATTATTAGCTTAATAGACTACGTCCAACTCGACGATATAGTGCTAAATATGACTATTCAAATATTAATATACACGATGTCTCAATACCGATGGTAGGCCGAACTTGGCCTTACTCCCACACGTGGCGTCGCGGGGAGGCTTTACGTCGGTCACTCTATTGGAGGGTAAGAAACTGGACTAAAAAGGAAGTCCTACTTTAGTAGCGCAGTATATATACGCACTATGAACAAATAGTACCGTTAGTGGTGCGGTAGCCAGATTCCTACGAGGAACTAGGACTTGTTCGTACATGTTGAGCGGTACGTTTGAACTGGGTCTGGGGGGTATGGCAGCCTGGCACCAAGGTCTCGACCAATAGTAGAATGGAGACTATTATGGGATGTTCAGTAGGCTAGAATGGATATTCAATGCATATTGTACAAGGAATATACAAGGGATATCAGGGAATATTAGAGAATATACAAATACAATTAAATATATATATATAATAAATATATATATTCGGTTTAATCTGGCCCTTCACAACAGTAAGTAACCTCTTTTTTTATGATTCTAGTTTTATAAATATGTAATAAACATTGTGTTTTGGTTTGGCGCCCGTTAGAAATTTTAGATTTTTTTAGAGTTTAATGGCTTAGAATATTATGATCGATTATGTCCTATAAGTTGTTGTAGCAACTTTTGGGTTGATTCCATTTGTTACACAGATTTGGTGCAAAATGTAAATATTTTTGATAAAATGTTGGCACAAATCCATCCAAAAATACCATATTAAGACACCAACACCTTGCGAAACGGCACAGAAAATGCATGCTGTGATTTGGTATCAAAAGCTTTTGACAGTTGTAGATTTCTGTAAGAATTGCATTTTGGTTAGTGAGGACTTCTGTTCTGGAAATTTCTCAGAACCCCCCCCCCCCCCCTTATGGTCAATCAACCCGGGAAAGCCATACATCCTCTGAATGACCCAGGTCTCTAGTTTGTGGTCGTAAGGTTTCATGAGGCTGTGATTAACCTAGGGGTCACAATAGGTCATGTTACACAGGGAGGTCAAGTTTCAGAAAATGGTCTCACCACAATGACATGGCTACTATGGAGATGAACATCATCACACATGAACACAGGTCTCATTGGATCCACAAGATTCACGACGGTTTAGGTTTCCCAGTATGCAGAAAGGGTCAAGAACAAGCGAAGATAACACATTTGTACTGCATGCAAAGAACGACATGGTTCTTGCCCAAAACTGCATGGTATTAGCATAAAGTGGGCGTGTCTGTAAAAGGGATATCTTGAGGTCAGAGGTCAAGGGACCCCTTTTGACCGTGGCAGCTCTAGTTTCACACGATATCACTCTAGCTTTAAAACCGAGCCACAGCCCTCTGGAAAAACAGTGATGTCAGCCGAGATCACTGGCAACTCTGCGGGTCTCAGAGGGTTAAAAAGAGATTTGGAGATCTACACATGATGGACACATTTCTAGTTTCTGACTAGGCTTAGGCTAATCCATGTGGGTGACACCAGCTAATGATGTTGGCTATTTGCAGATTCAAGGTTTCTACAGGATGATTGATGTTTGAACGACTACTGTCTAGAATCGACCTATATAGAAAACTGGGCTGAGTCTGTGTCGTCGTACAAACAATGGCTTCTCCTTTACCACTGGGAGACTTAATTGACCTATCTCAAACTCTGCCCTCGTTTCTTGATCCTCCAATCACAAGTGTTGCTTTCCTTGGGGGGAAAAAAAGTTATATTTAGCTCAACATTTTTTGTGAAAATAATAGCACTACTTGTACAGTATATTCTGTTCACAGATTGCTTTTAACTTTTATGAGGATGTCAGGCTACTTAGCTCATGCAACTCAGCACCCCCCCCCCCCCCCGAGTCTCTCCCTCTCACCCTCTGTCTCTTTGTGTCCTCTCGTTAGGTGTACCTGTCCCCCCCCCTCAGCCTCTCACCCTCTGTCTCGTTGTGTCCTCTCGTTAGGTGTACCTGTCTCTGCTGCGGATGTACCTGTCCCCCCCCCCCCCGACGTCCTCTGTCTCGTTGTGTCCTCTCGTTAGATGTACCTGTCCCCCCCCTCAGCCTCTCACCCTCTGTCTCGTTGTGTCCTCTCGTTAGGTGTACCTGTCTCTGCTGCGGATGTACCTGTCCCCCCCTGACGTCCACTGTCTGGGGCCCATCAAGATGGAGCTGTCGGAGCCCCAGGCCAACCTCCACGCGGCCCTGCAGGTCCTGGAGCTGCACCACAGCAAGCTCAACACCACCAAGGTAAACACCGCAGCAGTAACCGCTTTATGGAGGAAGTCATCATGCAGATGAACCCTTTCAGTGCCACACGACAGAAGGTTAACCCTTTACTTCACTATGATAGTAAAGGGTTAACCTTCTGTCGTGTGGCAGTGAAAGGGTTAACCGGATGTTGTGTGGCAGTGAAAGGGTTAACCTTCCGTGTATTGTCGCAGTGAAAGGGTTAACCGTCTGGTAGTGCGGCAGTGAAAGGGTTAACACACACACACATGCGAGATGGGCGACCCACAGGAACACACACACACGCATGCTCTGAGTCACCGATAAAAATGTCTCTCCATCCCGTCGTCCTCCCCGCCCCCAAGGGCAGCCGGGAGTAGACAGGGGCTGCGGTGTGGGGCCGCGCCCGGGAACCAATCCCAACCCAAGTGCTCCTGTCCGTCCTCGTCAGGGACGCGACAGCGTTAGCCATCTGTTCTGCATGTTTTTACGTTGGGTTTATCTTATCAGGATGGGAAACCTTTGCGACCACGGGGGGAACATGCACATTTCAGGGACATGTCCCAGTAATGTCCCTAAAAATTTCCCTGCCGCTAATTTGTTATTAATTTCATATGGCATATAGTTTTATATTGTTTCCATCGGCTCCACAAAGGGTTAACTCATTAACTGTCACCAGGATTCTGAATCTCTAGTCTGCCAGAGTTCACCAGAGTTCTGTCACCTAAACCACATTTTATGAACTAAACATTATATATTGCTTGGTTTTGGGCCTAATTCTGCATGTGACTTGCATACATTAGCCTGGCTGTAATGGGGAGTCTTGTGTGGCTCCATTGAGACCCATTTTCATTCAAATCTCTTGAGGTGAGAAGTCATGGGACCCCTTTGAAAATGGCCGTGCCCGTGGCATTTTCCTGCCATGAAATTTAAGCTCGCTTAAAGTAGCTTAACTTTGGAGCACAATTTACCCATTTCTCAGTAAGCTGGCATGACGTGGCTGGTACCTTTTTCTGAATTCCTATGAAAACGATACCTTCGCGCTAACTTAAAAAATTAGCCCACTAGAGCCCTTTAACACATTGGCCGCCATGCATTGTACCCATCTTTGGGCCCAGTCTGCCAGCGCTGTAAGCCTATGGAGATGTTTACCTTCTTTGCAGGGCTATAACTTAAATATAAATATTATAGCTATATCGACATTACTATGGCCCATTCAACATCAGGTATCTATCGTTCCGGATGTGGGAACGTTATATTCTTTCATTCATACATTGTCGTGTTAATACCGTCGTGAATATAAGTATGTTTTTAGAGTTTTCTGCAGTAATTCCTAAAACGCGAGTTATAGGCCCGACGCATATGATAGATTATCGATTGGCGTTTCTTTCCTATACACGCTATATTAAAAAATTCAAATGTATATGATCGGTATACATTATGCTTCATCATGCGTGAAGGAAAGGGGGGGGGGTCGTTTATAATTCCTTGATCGTCAGTAACGGCTTTATTTAGTATGGGTTGATACGTTGATCAGACTGATTGCAAACAAAGAAATTGACAATCGAGCTGAAAATAACGTTAGATTCCTCTTACCGTTCGCCGATGAGACTGGAGGAAAAATATTCCAATTATTTGACTGCTAGATCCATTTCCCGTTTGTATGACGCAATAAACGCCGAAATCATATTCATTATCCCAATGCACTCGAGTGTGTATCTAGACCCATGTTACAATATATCTCTGGCGGAGGAATTTCCCTGATGCACAGAGCGCCACTTCCGGTTTGGCGTGGAGTGTAACTCGCCCGAAATCCACCAGGGGGCGGTATTGAGGCGTTGCAATATCAGACCAGGGTCCAGCTGCGTCCCGGAGGGAGGCTGGATGAATTATGAATGCCATGGCGAAAAAATTTAATATTGATCCCAAAAACGAGTTCCCTCGTTGGCGCACAACGATTGGCGGGCAATAACTAGTATACTCGTTGTTGGTGCACAAAGTGTTAACGATGGTAATAAAATGGCGGGAAATCGTTAACATAAACAAGGCGGGAACATTCCGGAACTCTCAGGCAGCCTGTGAGCTGAGGATTCCCCAGTGTTGAGGCAGTGAAGGAGTTCCCACTGGATGAGAAATCAAGAGTTTCTCTTGCCGTTTGTTTGCTTTGCGCCTCTGTTGCATGCAGCTGTGTGCGAGAGAGGCCGTGGCCTGACTTTGAACTGAACGGCCGCGCAAAAAGGATGAGAGCGTGAGACGAGACGAGCCGAGCGGAACAGGTCTCAGTGGGCCATGACATTACATTATGACTGACATTATTCAGTGATATGTAGAGGAAGAACCCAGTCCAGCTGGTTAACCTAAAGCATGACACTAGAAGTAGAAAATGCAAGTCTTGCTACTGTACAGTGATTAGCACAAACCAAACGGCGTAGTTATATTTCTTTGCTACATCGCCAAGCGAAGTAAATTGCAGATGGATGCAGAGAGATTGTGACAGAGAGAGAGAGAACCAAATCAAACCTACACCCTTGATCATTGATGCGCATTAGGCCCATCTGAGAAGACTGTTACATGTGATTTAGTCCTGAATTCCATAACCGTCTTGGGCGAGAGGTGATTACTTATCTTAATCTTAATTGGACTGACGACTAGTGAATGAAATAATAGTGAAATGTAACTAAAACTATGGACCTATATTCTGCCTTGTGACGGTTTAAGAAGGTTTCAGGAAAACATATTTTCTATCTACAGATGCAACTGGTCAGGAAGGTGAATAGGACCCGCATTAATATGGTCAAAAAAAAAGAGTTGGATTGGGCCTTTTTAAAATGTGGGTATGTGGAGTAGAATGTCAGAGTTGTAAGAGATTATGGTCTAATTTAGGATTAGTCTGTTGGAATTTGGTCTGGAATCCCAGTACTACAGTATGAGAGAGCTGTGTTTGTGTGTGTGGGTGTGTGGGGCCATTGCACAGGATAGTTATGACGCGGGTAGGAAGGGGTATCAGGGGAGGCTGGGGGGCATCAGGGGTGGCTGGGGGCACGTAGCCTCAATGGGCAGTAAAACCTGCTCGACATGGAATCACATCTGTAGAGGAAGGAGGTAGAGGGACGAGGCTTCTGAAGCATTTCCTGTAGGACCACCTGTAACCAGAACCAATATGGCTCAAAACGTCCCAGCTGGATAAAAGCTGTTTGTACGGTATTAAAAAGTAATAATGCCTTAAAAGGTCTTGCATTTAGGGCGGCTACGTGGTGCAGTGGGCAAGGCGCTCACCACAAATACTGGAGACGCTGGGTTCGCCTGTTCGAGCCCAGCGCTCCACATTGCTTTCAGTTTAGCTGGTCGTCCGTACTAATACTCGTTGGCAGTATTAGGGGGAGGGAAACTGATGGGTGGGGATCGGGCGTTGTGGACAGCGACTCTTACCGGTCGGTTGGTGCGCCTGCGCAGTAGAATCAGGAAGCGATGGGGGCGGCGCCCCTCCAAAGCGCAGACCCCTGACGCTGAAAGATCGCGCCGCGCAGGTGAAAAGATGCGACTGCTGTTACCTCGAGTATCGGAGGGGACTCGTGCTATGTATGACTTAGTCCACATTGCAGCCGGCTTGTGGGAGGCAAGAAACAGCGTTCGAGCCAGGGGAGGGTTGAATTGGATGATACGAAATTGGGATGGGAGAAAAATAGAAAATGGGAGAAAGAGTGGATAAAAAAAAAGGTCTTGCATTTAATTTGCACAGGTGTTACATTTTTGTCAGTTCAGTGTCACTTTTAGTTTTTTGGGGGGGGACACCCGGCTGTCGGAAGGCTAAATAATATTAAATATATGAAATGTTTTTGTATTTAAGTTGTTTTTCTGCTGGGCTACCGGGAGCTTGGTGCGTCTGGCGAGAGCTTGCGTGAGAATGTAAATTGGCGCGCAAGTGAAGCCGCCAGTTCAGTGTCGCTAAGTGTTTTAGTTTTTTTTTCTAGTATGGTCGTGAAATCGGTATTAAATTGAGCTCTAAGTGGTATTATTAAAAAGGTCTTAACGAACTCGAAACCTGCAGATGAGGCTCCTGAAGCATTTCCTGTAAGACCACCTGTAACCAGAGGCAACATGGCCAAGCTACCAGCTGGAGGAAGGCTGTTTGGCGACGTTGAAAACGCAGAACCCAGGGGCCGTGCAGACTGCAGGGTATCACCCCCCCCCCCCATGCAGACTGCAGTGTATAAGTGTATAACCCCCCCCCCGTGTGGAATGAGATCATCCGCTCACTCAGCACCACACATGTTTTGTTCTGCCTCCATATTTCATCACAAAGCAGAAGAAAGACCATCTTTGAAACCACTGTAAATATTTTGTCGGGCGAAGTCAGGTTCTGCTATGTCATCCGTCTTGCTTGGCTCTTGCCCGAGTGGGATCATGTGCCGTGACGGGGGAGTGTGTAATATCGCCGATTGAAAGTGGATATGAACGTGTGTGGAACTGAAAGGCACCAGTGATCTGTGTCCAGGCGACCACAGGCGCTTCAGATTAAGAGGGAGAGCCCCTCTCTCTCTCTCTCTCTCTCTCTCTCTCTCGGGGGGAGAAGCCCTCTGCTCGCTGTGGGTTTATGAGCAGGTCTGTGTTCACTGGAAACAGAAAATCTTGTTCTTAACAAGTCTTAAAATCTTATCGCCTTGAAAACAAGTGAAAAGAAATCTGAGCCACAAAGCTTGTTTCATGGATTTTTCACTATCCTACTATACTCAACCTATACCATAGAACTCCATACTTATATACTGCCTACAACTGTCTTACACTGTACTCATAACTACCTACCTCAACCTATAGTATATCCATATAACATCTTATGATGGCAATTAGGGCTTTACCGAATGTCGTTTTTTTATTTTTTTTTTACATTCGATGCTTCTATTGAAGCTTTCGAATGAAGCTTCGAATGTCTGTCGTCATATTTTATGACATAATCATAATATCTTTTTTTTAAACAAAATCCTCAATTTTAATAAAGTGATTCATCTGATTAAATTATTATTTTTTTATTCGTTTTCTTTTATTAAATCAACTTTCTTTAATGAATATTGGGGCGGCGTGGCTCAGGGGTAGAGCGGGTCGTCCAATGATCGAAGGGTTGGTGGTTCGAATCCCGCTCAAGCCCATGTCCATCCCACTGCCGTTGTGTCCTTGGGCAAGACACTTAACCTACTTGCCTCGTATGAATGTGTATGCATGTGAATGAATGTTGGTGGTGGTCGGAGGGGCCGTAGGCGATGATTATTCGTCACGCTTCCGTGAGTCTGCCTCAGGGCAGCTCTGGCTGCAATTGTAGCTTACCACCACTGTGTATGAACGAATAATGGACTCTGTAAGCGCTCTGGGGTCTCTGGGGTGTCACGAAGAGCGCTATATAAATCCAATCCATTATTATTATTATTAATATAACTTGTCAGTTTCGTCAACATAAATAATCCAATAAGGGCACGGTTGGTACGAAAGTGATGGTGACGTCTTGATGGAGCGCCGAGCGGATGCAGATCAACAGGCTACATAATCTTTTATTTTTTTGTATCCACTTTTTCTCCTTATTTTTCTATTTTTCTCCCATCCCAATTTCGCCTCGCCGATTCTCCCTTCAATTCTACCCTCCCCTGTCTCGAACGTTGCTAGACCATGCCTCCCACTGGTCGGCTGCAGTGAGGACCAAGCCTTGCATCACGTGTCCCCTCCGCTACACGAGGAGGCAGCTGTCTCATCTTTTCACCTGAGCAGCACGATCTCTCAGCGGCGAGGAGTAACGTGTGGGAGGCTCACGCTGCCCCCGATACTTCCTGATTCTGCTGTACAGGCGCACCAACCGACCTGTAGGAGTCACTGTCCACAACGTCCAATCCCCACCCACCGGCTTTCCCACCCTGTAACACTGCCAATTGCGTTAGTATGAACGACCAGCCAAGCCGGTAGCAACGCCGAGAGCTGGGCTCGAACCCAGCATCTCCTGCATTAGTGGCGAGCGCCTTGCCCATTGCGCCACTTAGCCGCCCAGGCTACATCATTTATGATAAATGTTTTATTAAAATGTTTATGATGAATCATATGCTATAATAGTATATTATTAGTGTAGCCTAATCTTTATCTGCAACTGTGAAGAAAAACCCCATTGGTTTAAACGGAATGAATAGACTCATACAAAAAATTATAATAAAAAATAGAATCGAATGTTGATTCGAATGTCAACGTTATGAATGAAGCTTCTAACTATTCGGTAGAGCCCTATTAGCAATGTATATCACTGTATATACATGTATCTATATGTGTGTGTTAGTTATACCAATGGCTAGTATGGTTTACTACCATAGTGTATTCATACTTGTACCACTGTATATAATAATAATAATGCACATACATTAGCTTATCATATTTACTCCGTAGCTTCGTCATATATATTGATTTCCCCAAGGGGATCAATAAAGGAATATCGTATCTTCTCTTATCTTATACTCTGCACGTTATACTGTCTACTGCGATGCACTTTGCACTCTGGTTAGATGTCAAACTTAATCTCATTGTCCTCTGTACTTGTGTTGTGCAATGACAATAAGATTAAGATATTCCTTTATTGTGGGCGGCTAGGTGGTGCAGTGGGCAAGGCGCTCACCACCAAAGCAGGAGACGCTGGGTTCGAGCCCAGCTCTCTGTGTTGCTACCAGCTTGGCTGGTTGTTCATACTAATACAATTGGCAGTATTAGGGGGTGGGAAGCTGGTGGGTGGGGATCGGACGTTGTGGACAGCGACTCCTACAGGTCGGTTGGTGCGCCTGCGCAGCAGAATCAGGAAGCGACGGGGGCGGCGTGTCCCTCCCACGCAGACCTCCGACGCTGAGAGATCGCACTGTGCAGGTGAAAAGATGCGACGGCTGCTTCCTCGAGTACCGGAGGGGACACGTGATGCAAGGCTTCGTCCACATTGCAGCCGGCTTGTGGGAGGCATGGCCTAACAGCGTTCGAGACAGGGGAGGGTAGAATTGGACAATATGAAATTGGGATGGGAGAAAAAATAGAAAATGGGAGAAAAAAGTAGATTAAAAAAATAAAAGATATTCCTTTATCGATCCCCTTGGGGATCATAGCAGCATGGGGGAGGGGGAGGGGAGGTACAGGTAGTAAAAACAAGCAGTGTAAACAATATAACAAAATAAATCAATATAATTAACTAACTAACTGAAATATACAGTATATACACATAAGGTGCAGTATGCATAAGGTAGTATTATTGTCCTTTTAGGTTCCTACTAGTTGTAGTTGGATGTCTGGCAGCGGTACATGCCCACTGTTGTGGAGCCTGATGGCCGCTGGTATGAAGGACTGGCCGAGCCTTGTTCGGACAAAACGAAAGCGTTCAAGGTGCAAAACGAATGTCTAACTCGGCTGCGAAACTCTGCTGCGAAACTCGGCTGCGAAACTCACCTGAAAAACAAAACGAAAAACAGCCTAGGTGTAACTCCAGCCTAAGTGTCGGGAGGGTATGAGTCTGTGACTGAACGTGCTTCTCATCTTGACTAGCTCGTCGTAGAGGGGGTGGGAGGGATTCCTTCTCACCCCCCTCTCTGCCACCACCCCTAGTCTGACCAGCTCGACTCCCACCACGGAGCGAGCCTTCCTCACCAGCTTGTTCAGTTTGTTGGTGTCCCTCGGGTTGATGTAGCCAACAAATACAATTTGAGTCTAATCTAATTATCTTCCAAGGAGGGGGGCCCGCTTTTACCTCGGGGTGATGTCACTCGTCGTGTCGGTACACACGAGTACATTTATCTTAATAAACGTGGCAGATGTTTTTTCACTTGTCAAAATATCAAAAGTTAAGATTTCAGACTTTTAATAGCTTTTTTTGTTGCGATGTTTGACCTGCAGACAGAGGCTCTCCCTCCGCCTCGCTCCGCTGCTCGCGGCCCTCTGCGTGCCCTCACTGACTTTAATGTGCTTCTCCTCCTCTCTCATTCATTTCCCCTGGCACCACGCCCAGAGCCTGCCTCGCCCACTGCCCTGTAAAGAGAGAGAGAGAGAGATAGAGAGAGAGAGAGAGAGAGCGGCTTCAGGACGCCGTGAAGCTCGGGGTCTGACATGAGCCGTGGCGCTCCAGACGCTCACAATGCGCCATTCAGATACCCGCTGCTTTAGTCTCTTTACTAAGACTTTACTGTGCTCTCCATTCAGATACCTGCTTTAGTCTCTTTACTAAGACTTTACTGTGCTCTCCATTCAGATACCTGCTTTAGTCTCTCACTGCCAGACTTTACTGTGCTCCCCAGGCTGTGCTCTTAGCACTGTGCTCTCCAGGCTGTGCTCTTAGCACTGTGCTCTCCAGCCTGTGCTCTTAGCACTGTGCTCTCCAGGCTGTGCTCTTAGCACTGTGCTCTCCAGCCTGTGCTCTTAGCACTGTGCTCTCCAGCCTGTGCTCTTAGCACTGTGCTCTCCAGGCTGTGCTCTTAGCACTGTGCTCTCCAGGCTGTGCTCTTAGCACTGTGCTCTCCAGGCTGTGCTCTTAGCACCGTGTTCTCCAGGCTGTGCTCTTAGCACTGTGCTCTCCAGGCTGTGCTCTTAGCACTGTGCTCTCCAGGCTGTGCTCTTAGCACTGTGCTCTCCAGGCTGTGCTCTTAGCACTGTGTTCTCCAGGCTGTGCTCTTAGCACTGTGCTCTCCAGGCTGTGCTCTTAGCACTGTGTTCTCCACGCTGTGCTCTTAGCACTGTGCTCTCCAGGCTGTGCTCTTAGCACTGGAGGAACGCCTGGCAGAAGAACCCTGTTATAATGGAACATGTATTTTATGTTCAGAGTTAATTATATTGTTTACACTTTCTATTTTCTCTCTTTATATTCAGATCTAATCTTATTACCTATATTTACATCTTTCTTCTATTACCCTGCCCGTACCTGTACCCCCTGTAAATTGCCCAGGTCTGATCTATAGGGGGCCGAGTCCAAAATGCACCTTAGTGCAAAATAGTGTTGAGGGAGAGAAATCTTTCTTTTCCACCTTTGAAAGTGGTGGTGGTGGTGGTTGTTGTTGTTGTTGTTGATCATCCTATGGATGCGGATTTTGAAAACTTAAAAAAAAAAATTTAAAGAAAAGATTCCATTTAAAGTTAGTGGAAGTGGATGAGAATTCCGAAAAATGAAACGGTCTCTTATCCTGTAAGCGTGATCAACATGAGTCAGACCGCCGCCATGCTACCAGACGTCTCCCACGCTCCTCTCCCCACTCGGCCGCCCGCCAAGTTGATACTCCGAGAGGGACGGCTCCCGGCGGAGGCCCTACACACTGAGAGGAGGAAGCGGGGAGGACGCCCTGCACCACGGGTCAGAGGCTGCTGGAGGCCAGACGCTGTTATCCTGCTCTAACCAGCCGCCGATGACCAGACGGACCCCGCTACCTGGGGAGGTCTAAGATTTCACATCCTGCCCGTCCATGGCCTCGTAATAAAACCAGACGCAAATCAGGGATTTCACCACCACTAACGCACTTTTTTAAAATCCACTTTTTTTCCCCATTTTCTATTTTTCTCCCATCCCAATTTCATATTTCCAATTCTCCCCTCCCCTGTCTTGAACGTTGCTAGACTATGCCTCCCACTGGTCGGCTGTAGTGAGGACAGAAGCCTTGCATCACATGTCCCCTCCGGTACACGAGGAGGCAGCCTGTTGCATCTTTTCACCGCAGCAGCTCGAACTCTCAGTGGCGAGGAGTAACGCGTGGGAGGCTCACGCTGCCCCCCGCTACTTCCTGTTTCCGCCGCACCGGCGTCACCCAACCGACCTGTAGGAGTCGCTGTCCACAACGTCCAATCCCCACCCACCGGCTTTCCCATTGTGTTAGTATGACGGCCGGCCAAGCCGGTAGCAACGCAGAGAGCTGGGCTCGATACCAGCATCTCCTGTGTTAGTGGCGAGCGCCTTGCCCACTGCGCCACTCAGCCGCCCACCACTAACACACTTGTCAGTATTATTATATTATATTATTATTATTATATAAGGTCTCTCTGCTATGGTCACGGTTATTCGTTGTAGGTTTTTTTCGACCGTAGCGGATGGTTTCATTTGTGTCAACTGCACGGATTCAGCCTGCAGATTGTAGACTTTTCTTCTTCTATGTTCAATATGTCGAACAGATTTTCATTCATTCATTTTATTTTGTGTCGTACATGGGGGTACAGTTCATCTTTGCACAATATCACCAACATCTTTTTATTTATTTTATTTTACATCCCATGGCCGAAAAGGAGCAGGATGAAGAAAACGTATGTTTCCTGCCCCCTTCCAAACTTCATATTTATTTTAACATAATGGTCAGCTCAAGTGCACCTTACAGCTTCATACCATATTATAATAATAATAATAATAATAATAATAATAATAATAATATAATAATAATCATTACCATAATTATGATAATAATAATAATTATTATTATGATAATAATAATAATAATAATAATAATAATAATAATAATAATAATAATAATAATAATAATAATAATAATAATGATAATATGACCATGAATAATAACTAAGAATGGTAATAATAATAACTAATAATAATAATGCTAGATACCAATAAACAAACAAACCAAAAAAAAACAGATTGGATTTGGTTTCCTTATTTATTTGACTAATAAATGGGATTTAGTTTTAGTGGAGGCGAGGTTCACGGAAGCCCTTCAGGCTCTATCATGAGTGCAACAACGCGTGCTTCTTTTTTGGGGGACGTGAGGCGGGTATTCAAATGTCGACCTGCCTTCTAAACCCCCCCCATCCCCCCCCCCCCCCCCCCCCCTCCCTCCCTCCCCCTTCTCTGTCCCCAGGCGATTAACCTGCTCCCGGCGAACACTCAGATCCGTGAGATCCGTGTGTTCCTGGAGAGCGTCCTGGAGCAGAAGGCCCAGAGGAAGCGCTTCGACCAGATCCTGAAGAGTCTGCTGCAGGCCGAGTTCCTCCGGGTGAGTCGCTGGTTCCGTTCTGACCCGACGGTGATGATGATGATGATGATGCACCGATACCGATTCTACCGATCCATTGGTTTGACTGAACCTAGATCAATGATTGATATAAAGCATTTCTTCCATAGACATCTTTTTTTGTATCGGAAATGCAAAATAAATGTGTGAATGAATTAATCATAATTGCATTTATATAGTGCTTTTCTAGACACTCAGGGCTAGATCCACAAAGAATGGATTGCACGGTGCTAATTGCACCGTTACTACATTCATTATGAATACAGTAAGGCTCAGTCAATACACACAATTGTTAACACTTTCAGTGCCACGAGGTGGCGCCAGAGTTAGCGCTTGAATGCCACCATCCACTTCAATGTTAGCGTTAATAACGCCTAATCTATGTTTTAAATTATGGCTATGTGTCTAATCTGCCCGTCGCTTATCAAATAATCCTTTTCCAGTCAGTGCTGTCAAGGCAGATTGGTTTTTTATCGCTTCATTTCCGTTTGAGAGCATTTTGAAAAGCACCCGTTTTGAGGTAAAAAAACAGCCCATTTGTGGGCCATTCAGTGATAATCGTCTTTTACTGGAATATTCCAGAACGTTGATATTTGTCGGCCTATTTATGAATCGTTTTCAAATAAACGCTAGATGATCAATATTATACGTACACGCACGCCCATTCGAGCCGCGCGCTGATAATAGCCTTGTTCATTTCCTCATGGTTTTTTCAGTAAAACCGATAGAGCACAAAACAGCTTATATCTTCATCAAAATGAGGTTGATTATCCTAACACTGATAACATAGGTTCCTTACCTGACATCAGATGGTATCCAACTGGTATATTCCAATTCCTGATCACCATTCTAAAAAATCGATAAGTGTATAGATCTAACGTGCATACAGTAGAATTCAAGATCCGCG
This sequence comes from Notolepis coatsorum, assembly GCF_963971535.1. Taxonomy (NCBI): domain Eukaryota; kingdom Metazoa; phylum Chordata; class Actinopteri; order Aulopiformes; family Paralepididae; genus Notolepis; species Notolepis coatsorum. The sequence continues at coordinate 14,193,983 of NC_140167.1, read as the reverse complement.
GCGCTCGGAGGCTCCAGGATGAACTGTGGTAACCCCGGCTGCATCAGTGGACTGGAAAATGTGGAGTACAGGATTTTTTTCCCCATCCATTTTCATTGAGTCCATTCCAAAATCCCTTATGTCATCTGGGAGACGATAGGGGGCGCTTTTTTCCACATCTGATCGCCGGCGGCTCTCGGGTAGACTAGGGTAGGTTTGCGTGATGCAATATGATTTCAGATCGCTAAAAAAGAAAAAAAAAATCAGAGAAATCTCGTGAGTGGCTTTCAACGTAATATTAATAATTCCGAGAAAACTCGTGAGTGGCAGTGAAAGTGTTAAGGGGATGCAGACCAGAGAAAGGCTTTCGTCTTGTTTACATCAGGGTCCCCCATTTTCAATTCATAATGAATTGTAAGTAAGGGTGCAATTAGCATCGTGCAATCCATTCTTTGTGGATCTAGCCCTCAAAGCACCAATTAAGGGGGAGGGATGATTATGTGGCCTTGATGTCAGAGACCTGATTAGGAGTTTGGCCAGGAACGTCGGGGAACCACCTACTCTTTGTGATAGACGCCCTAGGCTTTTTTTTTTTTTTTTTTTTGGATCTACTTTTCAATTTCGTATCGTCCAATTCTACCCTCCCCTGTCTCGAACGTTGTTAGACCATGCCTCCCACAAGCCGGCTGCAATGTGGACGAAGCCTTGCATCATGTGTCCCCTCCGGTACACGAGGAGGCAGCCGTCGCATCTTTTCACCTGCACAGCGCGATCTCTCAGCGGCGAGGAGTAACGCGTGGGAGGGACACGCCGCCCCCGTTGCTTCCTGATTCTGCTGCGCAGGTGCACCAACCGACCTGTAGGAGTCGCTGTCCACAACGTCCGATCCCCACCCACCAGCTTCCCACCCCCTAATACTGCCAATTGTGTTAGTATGAACGACCAGCCAAGCTGGTAGCAACGCCGAGAGCTGGGCTCGAACCCAGCATCTCCTGCATTAGTGGCGAGCGCCTTGCCCACTGCGCCACTTAGCCACCCGCCCTAGGCTGTTTAACAAACAAATTCAGTCGGGACCTCGGTTTAATGTCTCATCCGAAGGACGGCAGTTGCAACTGTACAGTGTCCCCATCACCGTTCTGAGCTCTACCCAATGTACCCTGTGTAGGGGGTTGGATGTATTTTCATAATGCCTTCGATGTTTTGGTTTTGATTTCGACCATGATATGCCTTGTCCCCATTAGCTATATTCAGCCTGGCTGGGGCTATTTGTGTCTCCATTGTGTTTCTTGTAAACTCTCTGGTTGCTAGGCAAGTTCACACCACCAACTGTGGTACACAAGCTAACCCCTGATGATGATACAACAGTCCCGCTGGCTTTGGCTCAGGTTGTGAAAGGTGTCGGTCTCAGCCGGGGTCCAACCAGGTTTGGTTTGGACATGTTGTAAAGCCAATGGAGACGCTCAGTGTGTGTCAGACAGGCCACAGGACGGCTAAACCCTGGCTAGTGGAGACGAGGCCACAGGACGGCTAAACCCTGGCTAGTGGAGACGAGGCCACAGTACGGCTAAACCCTGGCTAGTGGAGACAAGGCCACAGCACGGCTAAACCCTGACTAGTGGAGACCAGGCCACAGCACGGCTAAACCCTGGCTAGTGGAGATAAGGCCACAGCACGGCTAAACCCTGGCTAGTGGAGATAAGGCCACAGCACGGCTAAACCCTGGCTAGTGGAGACAAGGCCACAGCACGGCTAAACCCTGGCTAGTGGAGACAAGGCCACAGCACGGCTAAACCCTGGCTAGTGGAGACGAGGCCACAGCACGGCTAAACCCTGGCTAGTGGAGACAAGGCCACAGCACGGCTAAACCCTGACTAGTGGAGACCAGGCCACAGCACGGCTAAACCCTGGCTAGTGGAGATAAGGCCACAGCACGGCTAAACCCTGGCTAGTGGAGACAAGGCCGCAGCACGGCTAAACCCTGGCTAGTGGAGACGAGGCCACAGCACGGCTAAACCCTGGCTAGTGGAGACAAGGCCACAGCACGGCTAAACCCTGGCTAGTGGAGACGAGGCCTCAGCACGGCTAAACCCTGGCTAGTAGAGACGAGGCATTATATAACATGACTCTTGCTATAGGGTTTTAGCATCGAGGACATGATTCTCCCGATACATACCCTATTTCATCATTTGAACAGGAATTGTAGCAGACAGAATTTAGTTTGTAGGACCTACAAACGTGACTCGGGTCTGCTGGTACAGTGTAGGTGCCAGTGAATAAAGTCGAAAGCTAAAAATAAATCACTGCAACGTCTTGCAACACAAATATTTAATTGAATGTGAAAGGGGCACTTTCACAATGTTGATTTATTTTGTGCATAATCCAAAAACTCTTTAAGCGGTTTTGCACACAGTCAATTAGTTTGACAGTTATGGAGAGTAAATTAGTCTGAATGCCGCCACCAGTGATGTCATCGGGGACTCATTCACATCATTATGATGAAACATGGTGCATTTTTTTCCCACCTATGGCAGAAATGAACAGTCTTTTCCTTTCCCGTTTACCCGTCATTTTGTCCTTGATGCTGCATGTGGGGTTAATGGGAAAATTGTGTTTCACCAAAAGATTTTATGTTTTGTTAACGTTCCAATTTTTAAAAGCCAAATTGCTACTAACCCTAAATGACCAGATGTTGCAGAGAATGTACTGACCCTGGTGACCCTGATCTAGCTACGCTAGTTTTGGCTAACGATGTCTGCCTTTCTTTAAACTGCCATTTAAAATAAAAAATCCACTGCCTTATCAGAGAGAGAGACATGTATATCAGAAGGCTTCGTTCACGGGACCACAGGCTGCATGAACCTCAGACGAAGCTAAGAGCGACCTATTAATAGTCCATTAATTTGCGGGAGATGCTGCAGACTCGAGAGCAGCCGTAAGATACGACACCCGTGAGAGGTCTATAGTGAGAGTTCTATAGTGAGAGTTCTATAGTGAGAGGTCTATAGTGAGAGGTCTATAGTGAGAGTTCTATAGTGAGATGTCTATAGTGAGAGGTCTATAGTGAGAGTTCTATAGTGAGATGTCTATAGTGAGAGGTCTATAGTGAGAGTTCTATAGTGAGAGGTCTATAGGGAGAGGTCTATAGTGAGAGGTCTATAGTGAGAGGTCTATAGTGAGAGTTCTATAGTGAGAGGTCTATAGTGAGAGTTCTATAGTGAGAGGTCTATAGTGAGAGGTCTATAGTGAGAGGTCTATAGTGAGAGTTCTATAGTGAGAGTTCTATAGTGAGAGGTCTATAGTGAGAGTTCTATAGTGAGAGGTCTATAGTGAGAGGTCTATAGGGAGAGTTCTATAGTGAGAGGTCTATAGTGAGAGGTCTATAGGGAGAGTTCTATAGTGAGAGTTCTATAGGGAGGTGTAGTCCGACGTCACTGGTTGTTCCACCCGTATAGGGATTCATCATTGGGAAAATGGATTATCGGCTATTGTAACAATTCTGCCGCATGGAAATTGACGAGCTTTACATTTTTGCTAAAAATTAGTTCCCTTCGACCACTAACATTATTGTTTAAGCATTTTTGGTTGAAATAAAATTCTGCGATTTATTTTTTACGATTAATTGCGAATATTTTCATGTTGAGCTATAGATTGTGGATGAATAAGCACAGAAAGGTACACCATGCAAATGTTAATGTTTTATTTGTTTTAAACGAGACGATTTAGAAATGGGCAATGGGGAAATACATTGCGTTGGACAGAGGGTGGAACACTAAAAACGGCAATGACGGGAGGTAGAGTACTACTGTCTACAGTAGATTACTACACAGTGAGGTAGATTACTACACAGTGAAGTAGAGTACTGTAGCAGAGCATTGTACATATGTATATACTGAACATTTTTGTCTACGTACTTGACTTCTATTTTATACTTGCTATACTTATTTTATACTTATCTATTTTTGCCTAGCACAGTCTCTGGAGCGAAACAGAAAGAAGCATTTTGTATAAAAGTATCCTGTGCTTCTGTATGACGACTAATAAAGAAACTTGAACTTGAGTACTACATGATGTAAAACGTGACGTGACATGGTAGCATATTATGTATATCATGTCAAACTTGTCAATTTTGTGTGCGTGTATAATATATACTTTTTTCAGTTTTTTGTGGCGGACAAGGGAACACATACTTCCTGTTTTCTAAAGGCGTGTCACCTGACACCTTGTCTCCTCCGCGTGCTCCTCAGGTGCAGGAGGAGCGTATCTTCCACCAGCAGGTGAAGTGCGTCATCACGGAGGAGAAGACCTGCCGAGTCTGCAAGAAGAAGATAGGAAACAGGCAAGCCTCTTCTCATCATCTGTCTGCACACATCTCACATCGTAGCCCCTGGTGTTTCTCTCCCCCCCCCCCTGCGCTCCCTGGGTTATTTGTGGTCGCGGCGAGCCCGGGCAGGCAGGCGATGGGCGGGCAGGCCGGGAGAGCCTAGCAAGGGGGGGGGGGGACGAGCGCATGTTGCACGCAAGAAAAACAAAACACACAACTAATAATTACTGCGTCAGCGTTGTGGAGACCAGACCGTGTTTGTCGCAATGAAACTAAATGTACTGTAAAAAAAACTCCAGGCGTCGTCGTGTCAGCGGGGCAACCCTGTAATAAACAATTAATTACATGTATTTTTTCTTCTTCTTCTTCTTTTCCAGTGCGTTTGCTCGCTATCCCAACGGCGTGGTGGTACATTACTTCTGCTGCAAAGACCGCACGGCGTGCCCTACCGAGCAGTAACCCCCCCCCCCCCCCCCCACCACCACCACCACCCCCCCAAGGGGGGGGGGGCGACGGCAACCTGTAACTGACGACTGTTAAAAGAAATAAATGGTGCCCCCCTGTGGACTCCAGGCTCAACCATCCGTGAAGGAAGAGAGAGAGAGACGTGTTGGAAAAAGGCACCAGTCGCTAGTAGCCGTGCAACGGAACGCCATCCATTTTTTTTACAAGTCTGGCTGTTACTCGCTATTTCTCTCTCTCTCTCACTCTCTCCATCTCCATCTTTCTCTCTTTTATGTGCATGAGGCGGCAGGTGGAATGTCCGGGGTGTGTCCAGAGAAAGAGGGTCAAAGAGAGAGAGAGAGAGAGAGCGAGAGAGAGGAAGAGAAGGACTCCTTGACATTTAAAGCATGTTTCCCAGTAACCCTAGAGGAGGGGTGGATTCACTCCTCTACACCTTCGCCTTCCGAGGAGAATGGACACTATTGACGGGACGCTCGCAGGAGAAGGACCTGGATGTGTTCCTCAGATGCAGGCGGGGGGGGCGGGACTAATTGAGGCCTTGGCGGGGTGTCATCCGCGTCGCTTAACTCTTCTCTTCCTGCTTCTCAAAACGTCTCGAAGTTTTTTTCGTTTTTTCCCCCCCTCCTCCTAAAAGCTCCGTAGGCCTCGACTCTGCTTATAATATGCCATAGACTCTACAGAGCCTCTCTCTTAAAATGCCTTGTGTGACTCTTACGATTGTACTTAACCGTGAAATCAGCTATTTGCTTCTAATTTTCTGTATTTTTCCCTATACTATACTTTTTTTTTTTTTTTTTTTTTACACAGTAGCATGTGTTTGGTATGGAAATACTGGCTTAGACCTAAGCAAAGCCGTGTTTGTCTCCTTTTCACTGTGTGTCTGTGTATGTGTGTTAGGGCTGACCCCTATTAGTCGAATAGTCGACTAATCGATCGAAAGGAGCCGTAGTCGACTGCCAACCTCTTAGTTGAATAAAAAATATATATATATTTATATATTGTAATTTTTTTATTATAACTTTTATTTTTTATCATTTCCAAAAGAAAAGAGGCCTAGACGCGTGGCTAACGCTAATGGCACGCATACCAGAGGCTAACTGCCTAAGAAAACAGGCACAGAGGCACTGAAAGAGGATTTCACCCATCTAATGAACACACTAGACTAGACAAATATCAAGATGTATCCATCAGTGGACCAATTGCATGCTTTTGCAGAGGACAAGAAGCCTTCCGTCGACTCCTTCAGACATTAAGCACCCCCACAGCCCAAATGGAATGATACAAAAAAGAAAAAAAAAATTATCTATTTTTTTTTTCAAGTCGACTATCGGCTCATTTCGGCCAATCATAGTCGACTATCCAAATCCTTAGTCGGGGACAGCCCTTGTGTGTGTGTGTGTGTGCGTGTTACTATGGGAATATTTAAATACAGTAGGTCTAATCAAAGCACGTGGAGCGTGTGGGCCATGTATTGTGTACAGCCATGTTTGTTTTATTTCTCCCTTCATATCCACACAAGTAACCGGAAAACTTGCTAAGAGAAGAGAACAGTCACACTTTATCCCGGCAGTCCGTTGTAAGAGGACCTACGTCTTATCAGCGGAGTGTCAGTCAGGCTCCTGGGTCCTATCTACACTTTCAACTCCATCAGTAGACCGTCAAGCTGTTTTTCATTTGTAGGTAGCGGGAACAGTTAAGGGTTAAAGGGGCAGTTCACTCAAAATAAAGAAAAACAACATTTTCCATCTTTACCCAAAGTGCTATCTATCCATCCAGATTGTTTTGGTGTGATTCACTTAGTTTTACAAGATGTCTGCTGTAGAGATGAGATGTGGAGATGCATAGAGATGGCACTTGGCTTGTAGCGCTCAAAGCGTAAAAAGGTCAAACTTTCAGTCAACTTTAAACTCAAAAGCAACATCTCCTTCAAGAAATCATGAAGAATTTTGGGTGAACTGCCCCTTTAAGGGAAGGGTTAGGTTTTATAAACAACCTTGTAGGTGAATGTTATGAGAGTTACGGCTTTGCAGCTTGGCTGACGAGTGATGAACTGCTAGACCGTTGACTAGTTACTGACACACTACTTAAAAAATGTAGTCTACAATAGAGCTATCTCAAGCCTCGCCCTCTTTTCGTGGTACTCCAATCGCAACTGTCAACTTCCCGTTGTGATTGGAGGATCAAGAAAAGAGGGTGGGGTTTGAACTAAAGTGTTACCAATATAACCAACTAAAGTGTTACCAATATAACCATTCTCTTGAGTATATTTGACAGGCATCTCATCTTTTTTTGGTTTATAATTTTTTGGGTCCCCCCCCCCCTTTTTTTTGTACACCAATTATACACGTGATTGATATTTTTCTTTTTTTTTATTATTATTTTCTAAGCAGATCACAAAAGTATGGCACTTTAAAAATCACATTATATTGTCCTGATTTTATTTATTGTTGAATCATGCATAAGCCCGATAAAGAACTGGAAGAAATGTGACCCTGACTACATTATGAAGTTACGACGGGATCTGTGCCGTTGTCAGGGGGCGATATTGTAATCAAATATCTGTTCATCAAAACTGTTCAACCTGCACTCCAGGGGGTTCTGCACATCTGTTACGACTGTTTCACCATTTATAGGGCAAGAACCATTGGTACCACTGTGTATACTGTACAAAGAGTGAGGATGTTAATGAAAGGTTTTCTCGTCGAAGCTATTTTACTCTGAAGAGCAAACCAACAGATGCCATAATGTCTGCGTGGCTTTAATCAATAATAAACGCGCATTTCTCCACTCACCGTTCACTTCTGTGTGAACACCCTAGTTGGCATTAAAATGTTGTGTTGTTACTGACGTCTTAAACCCATGGAGGTCTGCAGCGCTTGTGTAAATGAGCTTAAAGGAACACGCCAAAACATTATGGGAAATGCGCTTACCATCTTCTCCTGAGTCGGAAAGATGCCAATTTCTGCTCCGTGCGTTCAGTAGAAAGCTATCCGGTTGCACGCTATAGCCTAGCTTGGCACAATGAGTGGAAGCGGATGAGAAGCGGCTAGCCTAGAAGTTGGCCAACTTAACACCTCTCCCAGAGCTTTAAGCTAGGCTAGCCACTTCTCATCCGCTTCCATTCATTGTGCTGTGCTAGGCTAGCGTGCAGCCAGATAGCTTTCTACTGAACACGGAGTACTTTTGTATCTGATCATCATATTGTCTGATTCTGGAAAAGATAAGTGAATTTCCCATAATGTTAGTCTGTTCCTTAAAGGGATAGTTCAGATTTTTGGATTGTGCTGACTGAGAAAGGATATACAGTACTGTATCGATCATAATGTTAATAAGAAATAGGGCTAGGGTTTAAAAAATCTAAACTATCCCTTTAATGAAAAAAAAAAGGCTTTATTTCTGGATTAAAACGTTTAAAATAGCAGCAACACTTACCTGTAGTTCACAAGGTAACAAAAGCCTTTGCCAGTGTGAAGGGTCTGAATATAGCCACAACACATAGGTCAGCAGCTATTTGAAACGTTTTTCGCCAAACAGAAATAAACGTTTTTTGAAATATCACACGAGTGTCTTGGTCCTCCTCCTTTTATTATAGATTCCTATCCCTGCCACCAAATAACCGCTACCGGCGGAAGTCACCAGACACCCAAGGAGCTCTCCACCCCACTCTGTGATCTCCGTGCATCTCATCTGGTTCTTCTTACTACAGTGGATGGATAGGCCCATTATATCCCCAGGGCCGCTAATGGATTCTCTGCACTGAACCAAGCCAAGCCGGAGTAACAGAATCACAAAAACACAACTGCTCAGCAACCAAGTTAGTCACAGCGGCCCTCTTCTTCTGCACCCCTGCCAACTGCCTTCTTCCAACGGGCTCGTCCAGTATTACAATGATGACTATTCATCTGGACGGGACCACGGGAGAGAACATGGTCCATAATGAAGAGAATATGTTGGCCGGACGGTTGTTTCAACAGACGGGTCGTTGTGGGTTCCCCCCCCCCCTTATATGGTAACCTGATAAATGATCACGTTAAAAAAAAAGCACACAGAGAGAGAGTGAGCGCATATGAATAATTTCCTAGTTTCCGAATTGTTGTAGTAGGTATCCTCTGGTGTGCTGAGCGCCTGGATGCAGTCATGGCTTGGAATGACGCAGCGTGCGCAAATGGAAAATATGTACAATACTTACAAGCTTAAATAGAATTAATTAAGATGTAGCCTACTGCAGATGAATGATGGGGGGGGGGGGGGGGATGCCGTGAGTTCTAGTGTGTTTAACGCACGTTGAAGTGCCTCTGTGTATGAAATGTGCTATAAAATTGCCCTAAAAATATACAGTACTATACAAAATGATGTCCTTTTGACTTATTTCAGACATTAAGACATCCATCTGTTTTTCCTGATCCCTGTAGCCTCTTTGCTTGCAGCCTCAGTGCCCACTTTCACAGTTTGGGGATTACTTAAAAGCTTTCCCCTCGACGTATTATTCCCCTGGCTTCTGACACACACACACACTCACACAAACAAAACACACGTACTGTACTCA
>NC_140167.1:14170722-14179472 GCF_963971535.1 Notolepis coatsorum | reverse complement strand
CTTCTCTCCCTCCCTCCCTCCCCTCCCTCTCTCTCTCTCTCTCTCTCTCCTCTCTCTCTCTCTCTCTCTCTCTCTCTCTCTCTCTCTCTCTCTCTCTCTCTCTCTCTCTCTCTCTCTCTCCTCTCTCTCTCTCTCTCTCCATTCCTCCTTTCCCTCCTCCCTCTCTCTTTCTCTCTCTCTCTCAGTGTCCTGATGCGGAGTCCGCCCTCTCTGATTCAAGAGATAATTCTAATAGACGACTTCAGCTCTGATCGTGAGTTTTTCCTATACTGCACCTACCTTCCCATATCGAAGCGAGAAACTCTTTTCATGTTTGCCGCCCACCGACACTTAATGTTCAGAGGACTATAGGCTACCGGTACATCCTGGAAAGTGAGAAGGGCAAAGTAATGAGAACACTAGGAGACAGAGAGGAATGTGTTCAAGAAAGGGGATACGTTAAGATTGTAGAAAAGGATTGAGTTGAGTGGAAGTCGATATAGCAGGGATGACCCAAATGCTTCGAAACTTCAGTCGATGCACTCACCGTCTTCTCCAGAGTCGGACAAGAAGATAGACACAAACTTTCTCTCTGTGCGTTCAGTAGAAAGCTATCTGGCTGCGAGCTAGCCTAGCTTAGCACAAATTAATGACGTGGAATACCGAAGCTAGCCTAGCCGTTGGCCAAAAAAGACCCCTCCCGGAGTTTTAAGCTAGGCTAGCTGATCCGTATTCACTTCCATTAATTTGTGCTAAGCTAGGCTAGCTTGCAGCCGGATAGATTTCTACTGAACGCACAGAGAGGAAATTGGTATCTATCTTCTGACTCTTAATAATAATGCTGCCGTGTTCCTTATTCCTTTACTTTTTTCTTAACTTTTTCAACAGCTTACGTGAAAAATTACATTACTGTACATTACAAGGCAGCACAGCATATGACATTACAGATGGATAACAAACATTAACGAGACAACTAAACTGAACACAAGACATGATAAACGATGAGGGGAGGGGTCTCAGGGGGCCCAGTCATGATGGGTTATATTAATCAAGCACATTATGGGTTATTTTGAATTATTGCATTGGGTTTAGACATTTTGAGGTGGTGTGGAGAGGAATCAGCTCTGAAAGAACTGCAGGAACGGAGACCAGGTGTTGTGGAATGGGGTTATATTGTCCTTTAGGGTGTCGGCGTGTTCCTTTAATAATGTCAAAGATGGGCGGCTAGGTGGTGTAGTGGGCAAGGCGCTCACCATCAACGCTGGAGACGCTGGGTTCGAATCCAGCTCTTGGCGTTGCTATCAGCTTGGCTGGTCGTTCATACTAACACAATTGGCAGTGTTAGGAAGGGTGGGAAAGCTGAAGGGTGGGTCCTGGGCGTTGTGGACAGCGACCCCTACAGTTCGGTCGGGGCGCCTGCACAGCGAGGGTAGGATCTGGAGGGAGGTAGTGTGACCTTCCACACGTTACACTCTCCCTGGTGAGAATCTGCGCGGCCAGGCTGGCTGCCGGCTGGCTGCACATGCGTCGGAGGAAAGCATGTGACAGTCTCCGGCCTCCCGGACCAACAGTAGGGGGGAGTGCGCAACAACCAGGAAGGGGGTTGGTAATTGGCATAACGACTAAACAGTGGGATGGGAGAAAAATCGGGAAAAAGGAGGGGGGGGGAAAAGATAATAATAAAAAAAAAATAATAATGTCAAAGATTGGCGCGGCCGGGTAGCACAGCGGACTAAGCGTCTGTCTACCACTGCAGAGACACTGGTATCGAATCCAGCTGTCAGCAGTGCCTCCGGCTTGGCCGGTCGTCATACTGGCTCAATTGGCAGAGTCAGCGGGAGGGGGGAAGGTCGGTGGGGTGGTATTCTGGTCGTTGTAAACAGCGACTCCTACAGGTCGGTCAGGGCGCCTGCACAGCGAGGGAGGGAGATGGTGAAGGTAGTGTGCCTCCCCACGCGTTACACTTCGCCAATGAGAGTCCGCGCTGGCAGGTGAAAAGAGGCTGCTGGCTGTCTCCTATGTATCGGAGGAAGCATCTGATAGACTTCAGGGCTCCCTAGACCGACCAGTGGGGGGCCACATGCGCGCAACGACCAGGAAGGGGAGGGGGAATTGGCATAACGACTAAATTGGGATGGGAGGAAAATACAGAAAATAGGAGGAGAAAAAGTGAGAGAATCTTTTTTTAATTGAATGCGTTTTTTTTATAATTTTTTTTACAAATATGCCCTACTACAAAAGTACAAGAAATAGCTCATAGAAATAAGAATCTAACATTTTGGAAATCAATTCTTCTCAGACATCATAAGAACCTTCCGAAAACCTAAATCTAACCTGCCGCACTGAAACCTTGTCATCATCATTAGGTGGCTTCTTCGTCCGAAGGTTGCCTATCACTCTCCAACCCATTCTGTCCCCACTTCTTCTCTCCAACTCCGTGACTCCGCCTCTCACTCCGCTCCAATCACAGACGTCGTCTACCCAGCCTCTTCTTGATCTTCCACTTCCTCTCTTTCCATCCACCTTCCCCATCACCACTTTCTTGAACATCTTCCCGCTGGATCCTCTCAGAACATGCCCGCACAACTCCATATTTCTCTTTTTCAACCTCTCCAGCAGCTGTCCTCCTTGCATATCCCGCGAAGAAAATGTAAGCTTTGATTAATTAGATGATAATCACCTCTATAAGGCTTCGAAAGCCCAACACCTGGCAACCGGGACGTCCCTAGTGGATATAGCGCATCATGTGTGGCTGATCAGACTCTACTACATATTCTGGATAAAGTTGCGTTTACGGTGCATTGTGCTCCCTTCTTCACCGACAGCCAGAAAATCTGACGTGAGCTCATGCTGTACAGTACACTCTGTCCACGTGTTCTCTGATTACCACACACACACACATGCACACACACATGCACACACACACACACACACACACACACACACACACACACACACACACACACACACACACACACACACACACACACACACACACACACACACACACACAGGGAGAGGTGTCGGAGTTGGCTCAGGAGTCTGCCAGTAGGGTGTCTGAAGAGTAGCAACAGCAGAGGGTGTTCCATTAGGTTAGTATTAATACCTGGTTTCTTCTCTCTGTGTCTCTGCCCTGAACCCTGAGGTTGAGGCGTGAGCCAGTGCTGGTAAATGGTGCATTTATATAACAGCTTTTATCCAAAGCACTTTACAATTTTTTTTCCTCACGTTTTTACCCTTTCACTCACACATTCACACATCGACGGCGGAGGCGACCGTGCAAGGTGCCGACCTGCTCATCGGGAGCAGTTAGGGGGTTTTAAGTGTCTTGCTCAAGGACACGCTGCCCGGGAGGAGCAGGAATTGAACCGGGAACCTCTGGATTACCAGACGACTGCTCTACCCCCTGAGCCACTGTCGCCCCCGAGGTACCGGGTTAAGACACACCCAGCCTCTTATAGCAGCCAGGGTCGGGCTCGGCTCAATTCCAATTGAACCCTTTCACTACCACACTACAGAAGGATTAACCTTCTGTGTTGTGGTTGTGAAAGGGTTAACCCGTTGTTGCGTGGTAGTGAAAGGGTTAACCTTCTGTATTGTCCCAGTGAAATAGTTAACCGTTTGGTAGTGTGGTAGTGAAAGGGTTAATTATTTTATACAATTTTGTATTTGTTCCGTTCATGGTAATGCACCGTTCCATAAAATTACAATAGTATAATTTCACAATCAAAGCACCGCTCCACATTGGCACATTCCATGAGAGAAAAGGAGCAGAGAGAAGAACATCTGGTGTTTCCTGCCCCCTTTACTCAAAACAATAAATAAACAATAGAAATACAGTAGATGGTCTTTCAATTACACATATTTAACAAGCAATACTTACAATAGCAAAAAGAAAATAAATAGTCATACCGAAAGCCGCTACCCCTCAACTTCATAAAGTCTAATTGTTCTTTCTTTATAAATGTTCTTGAACTGAAAGATATTTGTTAAAGTGTTAACCCTTTGTGGTGTGGTAGTGAAAGGATTAACCTTCTGTAGTGTGGTAGTGAAAGGATTAACCTTCTGTAGTGGGGTAGTGAAAGGGTTAACCTTATGTAGTGTGGTAGTGAAAGGGTTAACCTTCTGTAGTGTGGTAGTGAAAGGGTTAACCTTATGTAGCGTGGTAGTGAAAGGGTTAACCTTCTGTAGTGTGGTAGTGAAAGGGTTAACCTGTAGTGTGGTAGTGAAAGGGTTAACCTTCTGTAGGGTGGTAGTGAAAGGGTTAACCTTCTGTAGTGTGGTAGTGAAAGGGTTAACCTTTCCGTAGCGTGGTAGTGAAAGGGTTAAAGTAGTCCTACATAATGGTGAATTCGACCGATTCGGGAAATGGATATTCTTTTCAAAACCAAGGTTGTCCTCTCCAACCGATTGGCACCGAAGGAACAGGGAATAAATGTTCCATATTCGTGAGTAAATAAACTCGCATTTTCTGTTTAAATCTTTTCACTGATTGAATTGAAAACTGAACCGGAGGGAGAACTGTGTGTCTCCAGAGAGGAGGAGGGAGAACTCTGTGTCTCCAGAGAGGAGGAGGGAGAACTCTGTGTCTCCAGAGAGGAGGGAGAACTCTGTGTCTCCAGAGAGGAGGGAGAACTCTGTGTCTCCAGAGAGGAGGAGGGAGAACTCTGTGTCTCCAGAGAGGAGGAGGGAGAACTCTGTGTCTCCAGAGAGGAGGGAGAACTCTGTGTCTCCAGAGAGGAGGGAGAACTCTGTGTCTCCAGAGAGGAGGGAGAACTCTGTGTCTCCAGAGAGGAGGAGGGAGAACTCTGTGTCTCCAGAGAGGAGGAGGGAGAACTCTGTGTCTCTAGAGAGGAGGGAGAACTCTGTGTCTCCAGAGAGGAGGGAGAACTCTGTGTCTCCAGAGAGGAGGAGGGAGAACTCTGTGTCTCCAGAGAGGAGGGAGAACTCTGTGTCTCCAGAGAGGAGGAGGGATAACTCTGTGTCTCCAGAGAGGAGGGAGAACTCTGTGTCTCCAGAGAGGAGGGAGAACTCTGTGTCTCCAGAGAGGAGGAGGGAGAACTCTGTGTCTCCAGAGAGGAGGGACAACTCTGTGTCTCCAGAGCGGAGGGAGAACTCTGTGTCTCCAGAGAGGAGGAGGGAGAACTCTGTGTCTCCAGAGCGGAGGGAGAACTCTGTGTCTCCAGAGAGGAGGAGGGAGAACTTGTGTCTCCAGAGAGGAGGAGGGAGAACTCTGTGTCTCCAGAGAGGAGGGAGAACTCTGTGTCTCCAGAGAGGAGGGAGAACTCTGTGTCTCCAGAGAGGAGGAGGGAGAACTCTGTGTCTCCAGAGAGGAGGAGGGAGAACTCTGTGTCTCCAGAGAGGAGGAGGGAGAACTCTGTGTCTCCAGAGAGGAGGGAGAACTCTGTGTCTCCAGAGAGGAGGAGGGATAACTCTGTGTCTCCAGAGAGGAGGGAGAACTCTGTGTCTCCAGAGAGGAGGGAGAACTCTGTGTCTCCAGAGAGGAGGAGGGAGAACTCTGTGTCTCCAGAGAGGAGGGACAACTCTGTGTCTCCAGAGCGGAGGGAGAACTCTGTGTCTCCAGAGAGGAGGAGGGAGAACTCTGTGTCTCCAGAGCGGAGGGAGAACTCTGTGTCTCCAGAGAGGAGGAGGGAGAACTTGTGTCTCCAGAGAGGAGGAGGGAGAACTCTGTGTCTCCAGAGAGGAGGGAGAACTCTGTGTCTCCAGAGAGGAGGGAGAACTCTGTGTCTCCAGAGAGGAGGAGGGAGAACTCTGTGTCTCCAGAGAGGAGGAGGGAGAACTCTGTGTCTCCAGAGAGGAGGAGGGAGAACTCTGTGTCTCCAGAGAGGAGGGAGAACTCTGTGTCTCCAGAGAGGAGGAGGGAGAACTGTGTGTCTCCAGAGCGGAGCGAGCGCAGCAGAGCTGGACGGCAAGAGACGACACGTCGACGACACCCTTTAGGCAAATCAAGCGTTAGTGTCACGGGCGAGGTGGAGACACGATTGTGCAAATGATTAGAAATGTAAACAACACGTTTACACGTTGTTAAGTTGTCGTTAACGACTTGTAAGTTGTTAAGTTCTTACTCATAGTATATTCAGATTCTAATTATAAATTGCCCATATTTATTGTAACCTATAATATAATATAACCGCACCTTTGTTTACACATTTCTCATATTCTTATATACAATTTTATTGCGTATATTTATGTCTTTCTACTATTACCCTGCCCGTACCTGTACCTCCCCTGTATTTCCCCAAGGCGATCAGTAAAGGAATATCTTAGCTTGTCTTATCTTAAATATGGCTCAGAACAGAAGTCGTCGCCTAGGAGACAGATCTCTGTTGTGTAGTTGTGGCAAAGCCTACGCAGACACACACACACAAAAAAGAGTAATAATCTCTTTGTATACATGCAGCGGGGGACGTCTTTAAATGTCAATCACCCGTTCACAGCCAATCAGAACGGTTAACGTTGGAATCCTGCTGCCCTGGATAAGTTGTCTCCAGACCTCTGTAATCAGCCGCGTGGTCGAGTGACGCAGTAGTCAAATAAAGTCATTTACAGGCTTTTTCTCAGTGTAGTAATGCCGCCATTTCATTTTATTTCCTCAAGAAAGATTTTTTTTTATGTAACTCGCATAAAAATACTATAATTCCTCCTACACTGTGAACTTCACTCATAAAGAATAATTATTATACAGTATGAGCTTACAGAGGCGGGGTAAACCGTTTCACAGAGGTGGGTGGAGGTACGCTGTGTGTTCAGATGGCTCTGCAGTAGCAGCCGTTCAGTCAGCGACACTCCCGTCATAATAATTAATCCAATTACATGTGACAAGTGCTTATTATACGGTTGCATTCAGCGGTATATATGGGCTCGTGCTCTCGAGATGCTCGCAAATCCATGCAAGCCTGCTGCAGCAGATCTGGCTGAGAGTGCGAATAAAAAAATCCCTCCCCGCCCCCCCTGTGGAGACGCCCTGAGCAGCAGAGCCGTAGCGACCACATCCTCAGATGTTGTGATACTGTGACCGTAGAGAGGCCTCGCACAAAATGTTCCTGTGGTGCTCTTCCTTCCAGCATGGCTGCTGCCTGTAACCATCGGTGACCGCTTTCAAAAGAATTGATTGATTGAATTGATTGAACATTTTATTGAACAGATTGCAGAATGGGTACAATACAGTACGGCTCAATGCACACAATTGTTAAGGGGATGCAGACCAGAGAAAGACTTTTCGTCTTGTTTGCATCAGGGTCCCCCATTTTCAATTCATCATAACATATATGACATACATGACATACAGATAGACAGTACTGCTACATCTATACATTTATGACATACCAGATCTACAAATATACAGTACTGTTTATGAGTACAAAAAGAGTCTAAAAAGAGAGTATATACATTTGAGGGGGAAGAAACTGTACATTGGAGGAGGTTGGGTAGGTGGGGTGGGGTGGGGGGGGGGACTGTACATTGGAGGTGGTTTGGTGGGTGGGGTGGGGGGGGGTGGAAACTGTACATTGGAGGGGGTTGGGTTTGGACATTTACAGGGGCCAGTTTCGAATTGCAGTCTCCCGTAGGTGCTCTTTGAGAGTGGTTTTGAAGGTGGGTCGTGATTCACATTCCTTTACAGCTGTGGGTAGGGCGTGGGTAGAAAACGGCTCGTTCCTGTGCAGTGGCAGAGTGGATGAAACACGAGCATATTGACTTGTTTACAAGATCCAAATGATGATGATTTTGTTGATATATCTATTCATCGTACAGCAACACCAAGCGACTGTTGTTTTTCACATAGCAGCTGCTGTCTCTTCTGTTGCCATGTGCAAAACAATGGTTGCTAGGTTACGGGAAGAAATAGAATTACACAAACATTTTGTCCGTGAGATGTGAAGCCAGCGTGGCATGTCGAGATTTATCTTGTAGAGAGCTTTATCTAGAACGACGGAACAGGGGGAAGGCAGGACGACACGTTGCCATGGTGATGGTATTGTTTACTTGCAAGCTAGCTAACGGCAGTGGTGGACGTAAAGTATTTTTACTCAAGTACTGTACTTAAGTAGAATTTCGAGCAACTTGTATTTTCATTTTAGGGAACTTTATACTTTTACTCTGCTACATTTCAAAGGAAATATTGTACTTTTTACTCTACTACATTTATCTGAACCCATCCCAACCCGCCCAACTAGTTACTTTGAAGAAAAAGATTTAGCATAGAAAACAATTGGCAAAATGTAGGAAAATTATATCATTTAAGTAAACAGAGCAGCATAACTGGACCACATACCACTTTAACATAACCTTTAATCAGAGCAGCATAACTGGACTACATACCACTTTAACATAACCTTTAGAGGTCAATGGAACACAGGTGGAATGCCCTCAAGCACTGGAATAAACAAATGTAATGTAGAAGGCATACTTTTACTTTAGTACATTCTAAGTACATTCAATAGCAAATACTTCTCTACTTTTACTTAAGTAGAATTTGAATGGAGGACTTTTACTTTTACCAGATCACTCATTTATCTGGGTATGTCTACTTTTACTTAAGTAAAGGAACTGTGTACTTCTTCCACCACTGGCTCTTTCCTCTTCCAGCAGGATTGTTATCTGCTAGCGCTAGTTCAATAATATAATATAACAAACTCTCCATATATTTCCTGGTGTTCTGCCCAGCTGTTAGTCGGCTGTCTTATGTCAGCTTTTGAGCAGGATCTCTAAGATTTCAAGCTCTTATCGTATTTCTTTATTTACCCAGGGTG
>NC_140167.1:14130722-14165722 GCF_963971535.1 Notolepis coatsorum | reverse complement strand
ACACACACACACACACACACACACTCACACACACACACACACATACACACACACAGGCGCGCACACACACAGACACACTGCCCTCCTAATCAAGGGTGTGTACAGTATACGTGTGTCTGTGTGTCTGTATGTGTGTGAGTGACTGTGTGTCTATGAGTGTGTGTGCGTGTGTGTGTGTGTACGTGTTGTTTATAACAATGTCCATCATTGCAAGTCAACAAGAGGCTGCTGCCAGATATTGCTCATCGCTGCTGTCGGGACAAAACCTCATAACTCCAAAAACCCAACTTTTCAACAGATGAAAAAAAACGAACACAGATTTGAGGGTGAATAGAGTTAGGAGGTTTAGACAGATGATCGGTTTAATGCTTTCCCATTGTTTAAACTTTGTAAAACCCACACACACATATGGAGGATGATCTACAGAGTTGATTTATATTAAAAAAAAATATTAAAAAAAATTGAGTTATGAGGTTTTGTCCCGACAGCAGCGTCATGTAAAATGTATGTAGAGGTCAGGAGGACGAGAAAGTGCTGCTCGCTGGGCTTGTTTATAGAACCAGTGTGTGTTGAGTGTAGCCAGCAGTTTGAGCCCCGCCCACCATGCAGACATGATGCACTTCCTGTATGTGTTATATAGGATAATGAATGTTATATATAATTATATTTCTGTGGGCGTTATATAGGATCATGAAGATTATATATGATCTATTTCTATGGGCTTTATATAGGATAATGAAGGTTATATATAATTATATTTCTGTGGGCTTTATATAGGATAATGAAGGTTATACATTGTTTATATGGGCTGTATAGGATAATGGAGGTTATTATTTATAGGATTTATATGATAATGAAGGTTATATATTATTTCTATGGGCTTTATATAGGATAATGAAGGTTATATCTTGTTATGGGCTGTATAGGATAATGAAGGATATTATTTCTATGGGCTTTATAGGATCATGAAGATTATATATTATTTATATGGGCTTTATAGGATAATGAAAGTTATATATTATTTATATGGCCTTTATAGGATAATGAAAGTTATATATTATTTATATAGGCTTTATAGAATAATGAAGGTTATATATTATTTATATAGGCTTTATAGGATAATGAAGGTCATATATTATTTATACAGGCTTTATAGGATAATGAAGGTCATATATTATTTATACAGGTTTTATATGATAATGAAGGTTATATATTATTTATACAGGCTTTATAGGATAATGAAGGTTATATATTATTTATACAGGTTGTATGATAATGAAGGTTATATATTATTTATACAGGCATTATAGGATAATGAAGGTTATATATTATTTATACAGGCTTTATAGGATAATGAAGGTTATATATTATTTATACGGGCATTATAGGATAATGATGGTTATATATTATTTATACAGGCTTTATAGGATAATGAAGGTTATATATTATTTCTATGGGTGTTACTGTATAGGATAATGAAGGTATTTCTATGGGTGTTACTGGCTGTTTGCACAGCTGCCGTGTTACAGTGATGGATGTTTTTTTTTCAGATTAAATGCATTTATCAAAACAAGTCATATCTCATGGTATATGTCATTTATGCTGTGTGTAATGCATGAAAAGACGTATATTAGTGTGATGTGAGTGTGAGTGTGTGTGTGTGTGTGTGTGTGTGTGTGTGTGTGTGTGTGTGTGTGTGTGTGTGTGTGTGTGTGTGTGTGTGTGTGCCTGTGTGTGTGTGTGTGTGTGTGTGTGTATGTGTGTGTGCGTGTACGTGCATAGATGTGCATGCATGTGTGAAAGACAGAAAGAGAGGGGGAGAGAGAGTGGGAGATGGGTGAGCGAGAGAGAGTAAGCATTAGAGATTAGAATAGCGAGAGATGTGGAGGGATGGAGAGAGTGAGCATGAGACATATGTGTGGAAATATAGAGAGAGTGAAGGAAGTGTTTCTCTGTGTGTTCTATTTCTAACCCAACATTCTCTCCTCTCCTCTCCTCTCCTCTTCTCTCTTCTTCTCTTCTCTTCTCTTCTCTTCTCTTCTCTTCTCTTCTCTTCTCTTCTCTTCTCTTCTCTTCTCTTCTCTTCTCTTCTCTTCTCTTCTCTTCTCTCCTCTCCTCTTCTCTCCTCCACACTCCTCTCTTTCTCTTCTCTACTCTTCTCTTCTCTTCTCCTCCTCCAGCTGAGGACTGCCAACTGCTTTCCCAGGTCCCCAAAGTGCGCTGCCTGAGGAACGCCAGGAGAGAGGGTGAGTGTGGAGGAGAGGAGAGAGAGAGAGAAGAGAGGAGAGGAGAGAGGGAGGAGAGGAGAGAGGAGAGAGATAGGAGAGAGGGGAGAGGGGAGAGGAGAGAGATAGGAGAGAGGAGAGGGTGAGTGTGGAGGAGAGGAGAGAGAGAGAGAAGAGAGGAGAGGAGAGAAAGAGGAGAGGGGAGAGGAGAGAGAGGGGAGAGGGGAGAGGAGAGAGTTAGGAGAGAGGAGAGGGTGAGTGTGGAGGAGAAGAGAGAGAGAGAGAGAAGAGAGAGAGAGGAGAGGGGAGAGAGGGGAGAGGAGAGAGAGATAGGAGAGAGGAGAGGGTGAGTGTGGAGGAGAAGAGAGCGGAGAGAGATGGAAGAGGAGAGAGAGAGGAGAGAGAGCGGAGAGGAGAGAGAGAGGGGAGGAGAGACTGATGGAGGCTTAATGGGGGAAAAAACATGTTTTGTTCCTTTTCTTTTTTTTTGCTGATACTGATTGATGGTCCTAAACTGAAATAATGAGCATATCTCATTACAATACTGTATGTGCACATGTGCTGAAGCACTAGACGTCCTAATGCATGATTGCATTCATTTCCAGAGGGACAATAATGTTTTAATGGCTAATTTGACAACTTTGGACTGTTGGATGGGTCGACAGAGTCCTGTGTCTACTGGCTGACACAAGTCCTAAAATTAAATAACCAATTACCAAGTACTGATCCAATCTATTACTTTTACTGAAAACTATAGATAAGACCATTAGTTTGGGGGTAAATGGATGATGTCCGATATTATCGGCCGACCGATATTATCGGCCGATATCGGCAGTAAAATGTGATATCGGAAAATATCGGTATCGGTTTAAAAACAAAAAAAAACAATAACAATATTTGTTATATATATATCCAGTGAAATTATTAGTTACCTGAAATTATTCAGTTTTTTGGGGTGGGAAACCCTGCATATATCGGTATCGGTTGATATCGGTTGATATCGGTATCGGAAATTAAGAGTTGGACAATATCGGAATATCGGTATCGGTAAAAAAGCCAATATCGAGCATCCCTAATTAAGATATAATAAATGTTTCTATTTGTATCTTTCTATCTATTATTTAACATGGCTCTATGTGCTCAGAATGTATAAAATCAAGACACTCTGCTTTAATTTCTGACATATTGCACATGTTTCTTGGTATTTTAGTACTGGTATTGGCCCCTGATACCTGGTATCTGATACTGATACCTACACCAGTATCAGTATCGCTGGGTGTGTGCATCCCTCTCTAGACCAGACATAACATAAAATAACATAAAAGTAACACCAGGCTTTTGTTTTATGCCTTTAATCACTACTGTTCCCATGAGGCATTCCATTATGCATCCGGTGTTTATGATTTTATTTCCATTACATGCTCTACTCTGTTTATATGACATGAATTATTAAGTACTCAAATGAATTATTTAATGTAAAGATTCAGACTTTTAAAAAAACAGAGAAGGGTAACATAAGAGTCATACAACAAGAAAGGTACCTCTGATACTAACTTTACACATTACTAACTTAACACTGCAAAATAAGCTCTATTTTAACATCTAATTTAATCTCGTATTGAGTCTTAAATTCTTAATTTCTTAAAACAAGCAAATAAATCTGCCAGTGGGTGACCAGCCTTATTTCAAGACTTGAGTGATTGGAGGATCAAGAAAATAGGGCGGGGCTTGAGATATATTTACATTACATTTTACATGTTGTCATTTGGCTGACGCTTTTATCCAAAGCGACTTACAAGTTCTGTACGACAAGTCAGCAGGAAGGGTACAACTCTTACAGCTGAGTAACAATGTTCATCAAACAGTGCTGAAACTTGGGTGCTGCAGTGATGAGGGCATACTAGTAGTAAAGACATATTAGTATAGTAGGAAGAGTGAATGATAGTAGAAGACCGTAAGAAGGTTAGTGTTTTTTTGTTTATAGTTTTTTTCATTTCAGAGATATAGGTCTATAGGCTCAAGTGAAATTCTCCCAACCCCCATTGGCAAGATTTCTCTCCTCGTGTTTTCTGAAAATAAGATTTTAAGACTCGGTATAAGCTTAACATACTTGAGGCCAACGCTGTTTTCTTTTTTTTTGCTGTATAGCTCAATTGCCTGCCTGTATAGTTATGTGCTGCAATCCACTGCAGCCTAAAGACAGTGTTTTGCCACACTATGCACTAGCTGACTAAGCACAAACAAGTCACGACCAGGGCAGCTGATGTCATCATGGCAAGCTTTCTGTACTCTGGTGTTGCAATGAGCACATTCTGTGTACCTGGGAATTTAGTTGAGGTGTTGAAAAAATTTAAATGACTGGATGTGAACTTCCTTTGTATTTGGTGCTAAAGTAGAAAGGCTTAAAGTTACTGTACATCTTGAATCCTTATCTCTGAAGCCAAAAAAACATGTAACGCATCTTGGAGTTATTATTGACTCTGATCTGAACTTTAACTCCCACATCAAGTCTATAGGAAAATCATCCTTTTACCATCTTAAAAATATAGCAAGAATTAGAGGCTATGTGTCCAAACAAGACCTATACAAACAAATGCATGCCTTCATCTCTAGTAGGTTAGTAAAATTTGCATCTAAAAAAGAAATCATTAACTTGATCTGTTGGGATTTTGATCAAAGGGTAATACAATGTGAGTTAAACAGTCAATTACAATTTTGTTCAGATGTTTGAAAGATCTGTCAAACAAAAAGTAAATTAACTTGATCAATTGAGGGGGAAAGATTATGTTAAGAAAAGATTTGTCAAGCAAAAGGTGACTTTATAAACAAAATAAATATAAAGCTTTTTTGTGGGCAAAGAGAGGGAATAGCGTTAAATACCCCAAATGAACTATACTAACTAGTTAAGATAAAAAACGTTTTCTCCTAACCTTGTTAAAGATTAACAAAACGACCTGCGTGCTATTTTAGGAAGAGAGGAGAACGATAGCGTAATTATTAGAACAAATTACGTAGGAGAGAAGAGGAATGGTGTTGCCTAACAAACTGTTGGAAAACTGACAGAAAATAACACTTAACATCCCCGCAATCCCTCTTGTTTAAGCGCCAATCCGGATTTATAATAAAAAAATGTTTACCATAAATGTGTGAATATATTGTGCATAAATTATTTAAAGAGTTTAATTAGTAGATTTCTTTCTTAATTTATTTTATTTATATTAATTAACACATGAGACCGAGATCTCTTTTTCTCTGTTTACAATTGACAATATTAAATACACTTTGGACAAATTAGTACAGTTCAGACAAAGATTCTGTCAAACATCAATAAACATGTATATCAATTGAAACAAGTACATCTAAAATATCAGAGTTCAACATTTTTTAAATCTTTTAACGGTATGAAATGTTTTAACGTCAAGGTTTTCCGTAGTTCATTCCATTTGTACAGAGTATACAGTATTTAAGACCAGTTTTGCCGAGCTCCGTTTTTTTGTGGTGTATCTAAAGCCACGTAATCCTGTGACCTCGTACCATATGTGCTGCATTTAAAAGCAATCAAAGAGCAGAGATAACAGGAAGGTTTCCTAAGCAGAGACTTATAGATAAATACAATGCAACAAATATATCCCAGGCCAGCCCGCTTGTTCATATAAAACACAGTGGTGACGAGTGAGAAATGTATCTCCAGTGATAAAACGCAGTGCGCTATATGAGACACAGCATCGAGTACTAGGCCAACTGATGGTGGCCAGATGAAGAATACCGTAAACTTCGTGGAACGTTCTCAACCCATTGTAAATCAGAAGGTTCGCTCCAGCGTTGACACACATTACGATCGCAAACAAGCCTTTTGCGGCCGCAAAATACAACAAATATACAGTACTATAAAAAAAAACTCATATTTACCTGTTGTCTAGTCTTCATATCAAGAGTTCAGTCAATCCACGAAAGAATGAAGAACTATCTCAAATTCAAGTTCAAGTTTTGTTTTATTTGTCACATATAATTATAGTGAAATGCTTGGTTCTGTATGACCCTCCTGAGATTGTGCTTCATACAGTAAAAAAGGTAGAGGAGTAGAAGACCAAACACTATACAAAATATATAATATACAAAACTAAAATGTACAAAATGCAAAAATGAGGTAGAAGAGGTAGTGCAAATTTGTAAGAATAAATAGATAAAATATGGTGTAATGTTTCACGTTTTTGCTTTTCAGTTGTGGAGCTGCGTTTGGATTGCATGCAGATCAAAGGCCTTAAAATTTGGAGAAATTTAAATGTTCCACGTCGGTGACAGTGTGTCTGTGTTTTCCAACCAGGGCTCATCCGATCGCGGGTCAGAGGGGCCAACTCTGCCTTGGCGCCCATCCTGACCTTCTTAGACAGCCATTGTGAGGTCAACGCTGACTGGCTGCAGCCCATGATCCAGAGGGTCAAGGAGGTAAGGTTTGGGTTTGGGGTAGTCGTTGGATTACACTCAGTGGGATTATTATAATCTGATTACCAAAATAAATATGACTGAAACAAACAAACAAAAAAACGATCGGATTACAGATACTTACACAACGTCATCAGTAATCTGTATTGAGTTGGATTCTTTTTTTTTATAAGGAATTTCTTAAAGCCTAGCAGGGGCCAAACTCCATCATTCACATCCTCTAATTAGACACATAATATGTGTGCACACACACACACACACACACACACACACACACACACACACACACACACACACACACACACACACACACACACACACACACACACACACAAACCACATTCCCCCCCTTTCTTCTTTGTTTTATCTGTAATGAATTCACCATATTTGCTTTACACCCAAACCCAGGTTGTCTGTGTCCATTTATGTTGCTTCCCTCGGAGCCGCGTCATAACATATTGAGCGCTCGTCCTGGGATTTTGAATTGGTTAAAGAAAAAGAAAAAGAAAGAAAAAATAATCTAACCCTAACTAACCTTACTGTCATGCACTTGTCCTAATATACTAACCTACACTGTAGCACTCAACACTTTGATGAACATTGTTGCTCAGCTGATAGAGTTGTGCCCTTCCTGCTGTCTTGTTGTACAGAACTTGTAAGTCGCTTTGGATAAAAGCGTCAGCTAAATGACTAAATGTAAATGTAAATGTTATACCCCTGGACCCTCTTCTACCTGGGCGTGCATGGTGAGTGGGGGTTATTTCAGTGGTTAGAGAGTAAACCCTGGTTAGGAAGTCATCGAGTCGGCCAGCTGAACCGAACCATCGGTCCTCCATCAGTACACTCATTTATTACTTTGCCTTTCTTATTGTTGAGGCAATCCTGGGCAGAGGCTACTTTCAGACAGACATGCCTATGTGGAATTTGCTAGAGAAAAGGGAGAGTCCTGTTTGATAGGTAGTGTGCATCTCAAAAGGGAGCCCCCTGTTTGATAGGTGGTGTGCATCTCAAAATGGAGCCCCCTGTTTGATAGGTGGTGTGCATCTCAAAAGGGAGCCCCCTGTTTGATAGGTGGTGTGCATCTCAAAAGGGAGCCCCCTGTTTGATAGGTGGTGTGCATCTCAAAAGGGAGCCCCCTGTTTGATAGGTGGTGTGCATCTCAAAATGGAGCCCCCTGTTTGATAGGTGGTGTGCATCTCAAAAGGGAGCCCCCTGTTTGATAGGTGGTGTGCATCTCAAAAGGGAGCCCCCTGTTTGATAGGTGGTGTGCATCTCAAAAGGGAGCCCCCTGTTTGATAGGTGGTGTGCATCTCAAAAGGGAGCCCCCTGTTTGATAGGTGGTGTGCATCTCAAAAGGGAGCCCCCTGTTTGGTAGGTAGTGTGCATCTCAAAATGGAGCCCCCTGTTTTGATAGGTAGTGTGCATCTCAAAAGGGAGCCCCCTGTTTGATAGGTGGTGTGCATCTCAAAAGGGAGCCCCCTGTTTGATAGGTGGTGTGCATCTCAAAAGGGAGCCTCCTGTTTGATAGGTGGTGTGCATCTCAAAAGGGAGCCCCCTGTTTGATAGGTAGTGTGCATCTCAAAATGGAGCCCCCTGTTTGGTAGGTAGTGTGCATCTCAAAATGGAGCCCCCTGTTTTGATAGGTAGTGTGCATCTCAAAATGGAGCCCCCTGTTTGGTAGGTAGTGTGCATCTCAAAATGGAGCCCCCTGTTTTGATAGGTGGTGTGCATCTCAAAAGGGAGCCCCCTGTTTGATAGGTAGTGTGCATCTCAAAATGGAGCCCCCTGTTTGGTAGGTAGTGTGCATCTCAAAATGGAGCCCCCTGTTTTGATAGGTGGTGTGCATCTCAAACGGTTTACAACTAGGGAGCAGCTTTGATATTTGATCCTTCTTGGCAGAGTTTATAGAACGGTGTACCCGAGGCTCGTCGCTGCCGCCCTGAATTAACACAAATAGTTGAAAATAGAGGACACTGCTGCACTCGCAGAAGAAGAACACGTTTCACTTTGAATGAACACACGCGGTTGTCTTTGAAGATAAAGACGTCAAACGCAGAGCTTCCCCTCGCAGATCTCCTTTCTCAAAAGCCTGCCGGCGGCGCTGACTCTGTTCAGCCAACTTCAGTTACTATTAAGTCTGTGACTCCTGGAAACACACGTTCAGAAAGTTCTCCTGCTAAAGGCCAGGGTCATATTGTAGCCTGTCCTCAGTATAAGAAGCACAAGTCCGTCAAAACAGTGGGTCTGTTAGCTTCTGTAACTTGTGTTTGTAACCTGCCTATAGTCCTCAGAACCCTGGTGGAACACAGCTTGTGGTGAGCAGCAGGCCAGTTCTGACCCTTTTCATTACCGAAGAGGGCTCTGTATCTGTATCGCTCCCTGGCCCTGTATCGCTCTCCCTGGCATGGAGCCCCCGCCGGTCCAATTCACATTCTCCGTGATACTGGAGCTGCTCAGTCATTGTTGTTAGCGGGGAGTCCTTCCGTTGACCGGGGAAATCATATACTGGCAGTGGTGCGCTCGTGCGAGGGTGTGACACAAGCTGCTCGCGGGCTCCCTTGCGTACTGTGCACTCGCGGGCTCCCTTGCGTACTGTGCACTCGCGGGCTCCCTTGCGTACTGTGCACTCGCGGGCTCCCTTGCGTACTGTGCACTCGCGGGCTCCCTTGCGTACTGTGCACTCGTCGCGGTCAGCGTTGGTCACTGACCCGCCGGTGGATGTGGCTGTGTGCCATCAGTTACCCATGGAGCCTGCTCTTAGGCAACGACCAGGCAGGTGGGGAAAGGTGTTTCCTAATTTGATGTCATTTTATATAACGGTCTGAATTTAATTCAGTTGTTGGGAGACCACGGTTGGTTTCCGTTCCATTAGCTGGCTTTGATTTGGAGCCAGTTTGTAAAATAAGCAGATTTGTTTAGTTCAGACGAGTCCAACAAATCCTCTTATCAGATCTCGCTGTCCGCCCTCTCTCCTCCTCTCCAACTACCCTTAACCCCCAGTCTTTCAACAGTACGTTGTTTATGATGTGTTTTTGTTGCAGGACCTTGTGTGTTTTGCAGGACCATCTTACGTTATGTCTCAAAGAGGTTTCTCCTGCGAAACAAATTAATACATATCCACTCAACATGCGGAAAGCATTATTTTGTATATTGCGGAGTGCAATATAAGTAATACACACTCTTTTACCTAAGAAGAAACAATAATACACTTTGAGACGGGATTCAGACTTGATACAAATGCTTTCAAACCGCAACCCTATAGTCGGAGAGCAGTCTGTAGATGAGGGTTGGTCCCTACGCCCTCGACATGCTCCGGTCTCTTCTGCTCTTTGAGACAGAGGAACTGTATGGGAGCCTTGGTGCCTATAGCTATCCTCTTCAGCTCTTCCATCAGAAACTGTGTATTCTTCCCCATGGTGTTGCCTAGCAACAGTGCTGTGGATCTCCTGGATGGCCTGGTCAGAGACACCTGCCTCCCCTCAGGTAACTCGGGGGTTAAACTCGGGAACTCACTCTCTGAGATCACAGACAGACACTGGGCCCAACGTATTGTATGAGAATGATTTGAAGGGTGACATGAGAGTATAGTCTAGTGTGTGTGTGTGTGTGTGTGTGTGTGTGTGTGTGTGTGTGTGTGCATGTGTGATTGTGTTGTGTGTAGTTGAAGTATTTTCTAATTGTATTGTATCATATGTATTGGAAATCGTGTCATATTGTACTTGCTGAAGTATATATAATATTGCAATTAGTTATTGATGGGGGATGGAAACAGATAAGCTTTGCTTCTTCCATCTTCTTTTCAAACAGTGTATAGTTTCTGGCTGTTGTTTTATTTTAAATTTTTGGGGGGGGGGGGGGGGTTCCTCTTTTCCCATTTCATTTATTTTTCAAATGTTGTTTTGCCGGACAATGGTAAATGTAGCCAAACTAACACTGTGGTTTGAAATAAAACTATTGAATCTGAATTTGAATCTGGGCCCTGTTCTCCTTCCATGGGGTCCTGGCATGTGGCTGTAACATTGAGTTCCCTGGTCTCCAGTGTAACAGAGCAGAGGTCGGGCGTCCCCAGGTTGAGCTTCTCGGTGGGTCCAGACTAGATCCAGACCAGGGCACAGGATTATGTCCAGACAGAGTCCCAGAGTCCTTCCTACAATCCCACTTGGTAGTAGATTACTGCCGTAGGAACGAAAAACTCCAGCTATGGCGTCCCTGGTGTCCGTAGGTCTTCAACCGACTGATGCGTCTGGAACATCACGTTCCCAGGGGCATCTAAAGGTCAGACTGGAGGGGGACGAGGGTCCTGGAATAAGGGCGTCATCGCTCTCCTGTGTGTCAGGAGTATCTCGTTCTCTAATATCCTCGGTGCCAAGGAGTCTGTTTATGTAGGGCGTTTCGAAAAGGCAGGCACCTCTGGGGCAGTTTGAAGGGTGCCGCGACGAGGACCAAAATGTCTCGTCTCGCACTGTTTATTATTCCTCTGTCTCACTTTCACAGATACATTCTCGCGTTGCACACACACACACACACACACACACACACACACACACACACACACACACACACTCACTCACGCACGCACACAGATGTGTGGTATCATCCCGATAGAGTGAGATCTTGCAGTAAGAGGCCCCTCATCACTCTCTCTAATGACTAAATAGGTTTAGCTGCTCTGGCTCCATTCTCTCAACACAGCTGCTCCCCGAACACTCTGCCACCGCTACACACAGAGACACACACACACACACACACACACACACACACACACACACGCACACACACACACACACACACACACA
Organism: Notolepis coatsorum; assembly: GCF_963971535.1. Lineage (NCBI taxonomy): Eukaryota > Metazoa > Chordata > Actinopteri > Aulopiformes > Paralepididae > Notolepis > Notolepis coatsorum. Next base: position 14,154,258 of record NC_140167.1, on the reverse strand, counting down.
CACACACACAGAGACACACACACACACACACAGAGACACACACACACACACACACACACACACACACACACACACCACGCACGCACACACACACACACACACACACACACACAGAGACACACACACACACACACACACACACACACACACACACACACACACACACACACACACAGAGACACACACACAGAGACACACACACACACACAGACACACACACACAGAGACACACACACATGCATGCACGCACGCACACACACACACACACACACACAGAGACACACACACACAGAGAGAGAGAGACACACACACAAACACACACACACACACACACACAGAGACACACACACACACACACACACATTAATGTGCATTGACAAAGACCAAATGTTGTCTTTCTCACACTGTCCCTGATTATTCCTCTCTCTCACTTGCACATGCGCATTCTGTACACACATACACACAGAGTTACGCAGACACCTATGCCTTCGCGCACGCACACACGCACACACAGACACACTTGCTTGTGGTTGTCCATCGAAGTCCGATGATGACGTCCACTTCTAACGATGAGTCAGAACACACAGACAGACACACAGACACACACACACATAGACACGCACACCCACACACACCTACATAAACACTTCACAGACACAAACACTTCCATCAAGCGGCGGCTTCATCCATCTGGCTTCACACCACGGTTCATCAAGCAAGAGTTACGTAAACATTCCTCCTGAGAGCTTCTTAAATACACACTTAAACCTTTCCCCCTTAACTCCTCTCACAACAAGTCTTTTTTAAATACATGCTTAACACTTTCCCCCTTAACTCCTCTCACAACAAGTCCTTTTTAAATACATGCTTAACACGTTCCCCCTTAACTCTTCTCACAACAAGTCCTTTTTAAATACATGCTTAAACCTTTCCCCCTTAACTCCTCTCACAACAAGTCCTTTTTAAATACACGCTTAACACTTTCCCCCTTAACTCCTCTCACAACGAGTCCTTTTTAAATACACACTTTCCCCCTTAACTCCTCTCATAACGAGTCCTTTTTAAATACACACTTAAACCTTTCCCCCTTAACTCCTCTCACAACGAGTCCTTTTTAAATACACACTTAACACGTTCCCCCTTAACTCCTCTCATAACGAGTCCTTTTTAAATACACACTTAACACGTTCCCCCTTAACTCCTCTCATAACGAGTCCTTTTTAAATACATGCTTAACACTTTCCCCCTTAACTCCTCTCATAACGAGTCCTTTTTAAATACACGCTTAACACTTTCCCCCTTAACTCCTCTCCTTTTAAAATCCACGCTTAACATCTTCCCCCTTAACTCCTCTCCTTTTTAAATACACGCTTAACACTTTCCCCCTTAACTCCTCTCATAACGAGTCCTTTTTAAATACACACTTAACACGTTCCCCCTTAACTCCTCTCATAACGAGTCCTTTTTAAATACACACTTAACACGTCCCCCCTTAACTCCTCTCACAACGAGTCCTTTTTAAATACACACTTCACACGTTCCCCCTTAACTCCTCTCATAACGAGTCCTTTTTAAATACACACTTAACACTTTCCCCCTTAACTCCTCTCACAACGAGTCCTTTTTAAATACACACTTCACACGTTCCCCCTTAACTCCTCTCATAACGAGTCCTTTTTAAATACACACTTAACACGTTCCCCCTTAACTCCTCTCATAACGAGTCCTTTTTAAATACACACTTAACACGTTCCCCCTTAACTCCTCTCATAACGAGTCCTTGGAAACAGTTGGAGACGGGGGTCGGATTCCGTTCTATTAGCTGTTTTTTTGTTTTGGAACCTGTTAGTAAAATAACCAGATTTGCTGAGTTCAGAGTGAAAACAAACCCTATAATCGAATCAGTCTTCCCCTCCTCTCTCTTCTGCAACCACCCCGAACCCCCCAGTCTTTCAACCTTACGTTGTTTATTTTGCCATGTTGTGATTTTGTTACGTTAGGAGGACATTTGTTGCAGGACGTCACGAACAGGAACAAAGATTACCGCACGCGATGTGAGCTCTCCCGTGCTTTATCATACATCTCAGGAGGGCTTATCTTGCAAAACAAAGAAATACATTTCCACCCTATAATGCTATAACAGCTATACACATTATTTACCTAAGAAAAAGTCTTCCTCCCCCCCAATATAAGTAATGACCTAAAAGGGATTTTAGACAGGATTTGAAAGGATCTGGATTCAAGAAACACATTCAATACTGGATTCCGACTTGATCAAAATGCTTTCAAACCCCAACTCTAGGTATCCCCTTTCGTGACTGCTGATGCACGCCTTGCTTTGAATACAGCAGTCACTTGCTCAACCTAACTAGCCATCGGAACATTCACTCTGGTTCAAATAACAAACTCAGCAAGACCGACGGCTTCTCAGTTACAGTGGGTGACAATATTGTCACAAGGAAAGAAGATATTACCTACCTGGGTTCCATCCTAGAGGCAAATCTTTCCTGTGACAAAATGGCATCCAATGTAATAAAAAAAGTCAACCAACGAACACGATTCTTGTACCGGATCTCCTCACTGGTAAACAAGAACACCCTGAAGACTCTAGCAGGAGCACTCATTCAAGGGTACTACGACTATGCTTGCACCTCATGGTACCAAAGCACCTCAAAGGCGCTAAAAACAAAATTACAAACATCTCAAAACAAACTGGTCAGACTACTGCTTGACCTTACTCCTAGAACCCACCTCACCCCTACCCACTTTGACAACCTAGGATGGCTTAGAGTAGACGACAGAGTACAGCAACTTGCAATGGGCCTGGTCTACAAGATACACTACACGACCAAGGTACCCATGTACATGACAAAATACTTCCCAAAGGTCAGTGAATACCACGATCACAACACCAGAGGGAGCTCCACAAATCATGTTAAACCCAGATTCGGCTCAAACAAGGGACTAAACACGTTTCGCAATTATGCCACATCAATGTGGAACGCTCTACCCAAAGCTGTAAAGGAATGTGAATCACTACCCACTTTCAAAAACACTCTCAAAAAACACCTAAGGGAGACTGCAACTCGAAACTGGCCCCTGTAAATGTCCGAACACAACCCCCTCCAATGTACAGTAAATTACCAAGTATGGTCTTGTCAATAATCCAATGTACAGTGTTGTTTGTACAGTTGTACAGTGTCCCCACCCACCCACCCCTCCTACCCAACCCCCCCCCCCACTCCTACCCAACCCCCCCCCCCCCCCCCCCCCACCCACCCAACCACCTCCAATGTACAGTCCCCCCCCACCCCCACCTACCCAATCCAATGTACAGTTTCTACGCCTAATGTATATACTCTTTTCTTTCTGGACTCTTTTTGTATCACAAACAGTACTGTAATTGCAAATCTGGTATGTCATAAATGTATAGATGTAGCAGTACTGTCTATCTGTATGTCATGTATGTCATATATGTTACGATGAATTGAAAATGGGGGACCCTGATGTAAACAAGACGAAAGTCTTTCTCTGGTCTGCATCCCCTTAACAATTGTATGTATTGAGCTGTACTGTACTGTACCCATTCTGCAATCTGTTAATAAAGTTTTCATTCATTCATTCATTCATTCTGAAGCACTGGTTATTTACGAACTGTTCGTTCTAAATTTATCACAGAGAAATGTCAAAGGTACTCACAGTTGCACAAGGGTTTCACACACAAAACCGGGGTGGTTTGAAAGCTCGGCGTTGCTAATAAACATTTAAAAGAATTTTTATAAACTGGTCAATACTGGTCAACACAGCTTTATTTCCGGCATTGGGTGCCTGATGCGCATGCGCTGTGATCACAGCGCAGGCGCATCAGGCAGCTAAAGCTGTTTTGAGCAGTGTTGACCAGTTTATAAAAATTATTTAAAATGTTTATTAGCAACGCAGAGCTTTCAAACCACCCCGGTTTTGTGTGTGAAACCCTCGTGCAACTGTGAGTACCTTTGACATTTCTCTGTGATACATTTTGAACAAACAGTTCATAAATAACCAGTGCTTCAGAGTGAATGTTCCGATGGCTAGTTAGGTCGAGCAAGTGACTGCTGTATTCAAAGCAAGGCGTGCATCAGCAGTCACGAAAGGGGCTAAACTCTAGTTGGAGAGCAGTCTGTAGATGAGTCTGTCCCTACGCCCTCGGCATGCTCCAGTCTCTTCTGCTCTTTGAGACAGAGGAAGTACAGTATATAGGAGCCTTGGTGCCTATAGCTATCCTCTTCAGCTCTTCCATCAGAAACGGTCTATTCGTCCCTGTGGCGTTGCCTATAGCAACAGTGCTGTTGATCTTCTTCAGCCTTTGATCTCCTGGGTGACCTGGTGACCTTTCAGAGACACCTGCCCCTCAGGTAGCTCAGGAGTTAAACCCGGGAACTCACTCTCTGAGATCACAGACACAGACACTGTTCTCTTTCTGACACGTGGCTGTAATATTTCCACAGTATAGGTTTTCAGTCTGGGACACAACGTTTGAGAGATCTTCAGCGTTACAACAGAGCTGAGGTCAGGTGTGCCTCAGGGGATCCGGGCTCTGGGGGTGTAGTCCCCCCCCCCCCCTCTGACACGGGGGTGACACAACTCCTCGGGTTGGCCCGTCTAGATCCAGACCCAGAGTCCCAGTCCGTCCTGCCGTCCCACTTTAGATTTACTGCTGTAGAAAAACACCAGCTTTGGCGTCTCTGGTGTCCGTAGGTCTTGGACTCATCCCACTCATCATCACTCTCTCTAATGACTAAATAGGTTTAGCTGCTCTCTGGCTCTGTCTCTCCACACAGCTGCTCCCCTGACACACTGCCACCTTTATTCCCCTACACACACACACACACACACACACACACACACACACACACACACACACACACACACACACACACACACACACACACGGACACACGGACACACACACCACACACACACCACACACACACACACACACACATACACACACCACACACACACACGGACACACACACACACATACACACACACCACACACACATACACACACATACACACGCACACACACACGCACACACATACACACACACACAGACACACACACATGGACACACACATACACACACACACACACACACACACACACCACACACACACACACACGCACGCACGCACGCACGCACACACACACACACACACACACACACACACACACACACACACACACACATACACACATACACACACACACTCTGCCACGTCTACTCCCTTCACAGGCACAGACACTCCCACCAACGGGAGAGGCCTCGTCCATCTGATTCCACACCAGGGTCCTCGTTTATCAAGTGGAATACGCAAACATTCCAACTGAGAGCTTTTTTTTTTTTATATATTTTTTTTAAATACACACTTAAATACACATTCAAACTCATTCACACCTTAACTTCTATTATAACAGTTGGCGTCCATTTTGGAAACAGTTGGCGTCCATTTTTGTGTTTTAAATAAGTTGCGGCGCAGTGTTTAATGGTGCAGGATTGTATACCTTTAATAGGGCATTTAGGTTGTATCGTGTGAGGGTCCTCATTCATCAAGCGGAATCCAGAAGCATTCCTACTGAGAGCCTTTTAAAGACACACTTAAATACACATTCAAACTAATTTCCTCCTTAACTTATATTATAATGAGTCCTTGGAAACAGTTGGCATCCATCTTTTTTAAAGGAACACGCCAACATTTGGGGAAATACGCTCAACGTCTTCTCCAGAGTCAGACAAGAAGATAGATACCAATTTCCTCTCTGTGCGTTCAGTAGAAAGCTATCAGGCTGCGAGCTAGCCTAGCTTAGCACAAATGGAAGCGGATACGTATCAGCTAAAGACGGTTAACCGTCTTTAGTGTGGTAGTGAAAGGTTAACCTTCTGTAGTGTGGTAGTGAAAGGGTTAACTTATATCATAGCGAGTCCTTGGAAACAGTTAGCATCCATCTTTTGGGTTTTAAGCAAGTTGTGGCACAGTATTTTATCACAGTATTTTATCCTTTAATCTTCTCAGGGCATGTAGGTTGTACCATGTGAGAGTACTTGGGTTAGGCTACTTGTCGGTATAGAGTCAGTATCCACACCTGTCTGTATTTACCTGCATATAGTCCTTTTACATAACTTCAGATACTATATCTATACATATCCCACTATACTAGCTGGCCAGTATGGCTACTACCATACTGTACTGTACACCTGTATCACTGTACATATTATACTATAACTCTGTACATACATCGGATTAGCACTACACTCAGTAGTACTCATTTGTATATTTTGTACCCATTTTAATCACCTGTGTACATTGTATATTACTCTTGCACTTTACTGCTACATTTGCACTCTGGTTGGATGCCAAACCTCTTTTCGTTGTACTGTATTTGTGCTGTACAATGACACTAAATTTGAATCTAATCTAAACATAATAGTAAAAGACAGTAAGAGGTGTGTTTCTAGTTATGATTCTGAACTTTTAACCTTTTTCATACAGAGTTATTGATAAACGACATTGTTTTTCCCCTCCATGATGATTTATCCTCCTTCTCTCCACAATCCAATCCAAACCAAACACGACCTCTGTGTCTCCGGCGAGCCGTTTATCCTCCTGCGATCTGCAGCTGCACCATCTGATGTCTTCTTTCTGCGCTTTCTAATAATCTCTCTCACCGTCATCCCATCGCAAAAGACTGTGTTGTTTATTCACATGAGGCAATCTCGCAAAAACCGCCCCCGTTAAATTCATAAGTCGAGTCAGATTTATTTGTCGAGTCCAAAGATCACATGACATGTCTCAATGGGCTCCACAGGCCCACAAAGGTAACACCCCCTGGCTTAGAAAACAATACGTTACAGTAATCAAGTCTGGACGAGACATCTAATGTAGATCAGATTACTTTCTTGAAAGAAGGCAATTCTTTGACGAGTGAATCAAATCATCGCTACACAGATTAAACATGTTCTGCTTCACAGTAGAGTGTCTATAAAGCACTATTCCTTCGATTCAGCCTCTCGGCTTCTTGTCAGTGTGTGTGTGTGTGTCTTTATCCAGCCCCAGTCTCTCACTGTGTGGTTATAGGAAAGACAGAGTTAATCAACCACACAAGCTGCACCTGCGACAATTAACCCTCCCCTACCGCTTAGGGTTGGGCATCGTTTGGATTTGAACGATTCCGGTTCCGATTCTCCATATCGATTCCTGTTCTAAACGATTCTTGATTCCGATTATTTGAGGTGCAGGTCACAGCTTATTTCGCAGGAGTTTTTTTTTTTTTTTAATTTAAAAAAAAATTCATACTGTACTATTCATATTTTCAGTTGACTTGATACAGTTGAATTTGGTTGCTGTACTGTAACTATGGTATTAATTAACAAAGTAAATTTTTTTTTAAGAACCGGAAGTTAGGAACCGGTTCCTATTAGAACCGGTTTCCGGTGCCCAACCCTACTACCGCTGCTTCAGTCTAGTCACTCCTGAGTCCTGACTCTCCCTCTGCAGCCACGCCCCTCCTCCCACACGCCAGCGCTGAGAGTAGTGGGTTGTTTCTGAGGACGTGTCACTACTACCGTGTCAAACAGAAACTTCTGATGGGTTTTATTGTATTGATTAGCATAGAGAAACAGGAGGTTTTAGCTAACGAGTGTGATTGATTGATTGATTGAAAACTTTATTAACAGATTGCAGAATGGGTACAATACAGTACGGCTCAATACAAACAATTGTTAAGGGGATGCAGACCAGAGAAAGACTTTCGTCTTGTTTACATCAGGGTCCCCCGAGAGTGTTTGTATTAGAGCAGTCCTTCCAGGCCAGACGGGTCACTTCAAGTTTAGTCGAACGCCACTTATGCTTAAGACTTTGTCAGGACTTTTCTTTTGTGCGTGCCTCTGTAAACTAACCCATTCAAAAAAAAATTTAAATCATCAGATCTTTTTATTTCACATAACATATAACAAGACATACCATAATACAACACATTAATAATAATAATGTAAAGAATAATTCAAAGTCAGTCAAAGTCAAAGTCAGCTTTATTGTCACCTCTTGTAATGTGCAAGACATGAAATTGCGTTCCCCCCTTCCCACGGTGTATATAAAAAACAAGATCTAATATAAACATAAAGTAACAGTACACTATAAACATAAAGTAACATATGGACAGTATACAGGACTATATACAATGTAGACAGTAGCTAAAAAAAGTGAATGTATGAGTGAATGTAAATATAGAGGTAAACGAGAACTTAGTGCAAAACTTTTAGCAGCAGTGGTACATAGTAAGTATGAATAATAATTGAAGGGATAAATAAAATAAAACAAAATAAAATCAATAAATTATAATAAAATATATTAAAATATATAACAAATCAACAGACAATAACAATAACATTGGGGGTCACAAGACAGAGAGAACAGGAAAAATTATAATTTATATATATATTAAGGCTGTCAAATATATCGCGTTAATATCGCGTTAACTCCCGATTCTATTAATGCCACTAATTTTTTTAACTCAAGATTAACTAAATTTTTTTTTTTTTTTTTTTCTGGGCTTCACTCAGGTGTATTATTGATGCTCTTATTGATACTATGTTTGTTTCTGAAGTGTGTGTGTGTGTGTGTGTGTGTGTGTGTGTGTGTGTGTGTGTGTGTGTGTGTGTGTGTGTGTGTGTGTGTGTGTGTGTGTGTGTGAGATATAGAGAGAGAGGGGGGTGAGAGAGATGAGGAAGGGGCAAAAGAGAAAAAGAGTTGGGAGAGTGTGTGTGTGAGGGAGAGAGGGGGGTGTGTGATTAATCAGCCCTTGTGTGTGTGAATGTAACAAGTTCCTAACGTTTTCTTTCCCCTATTATTTCATGCACACTTTATTCATTGGCATTCAATACCATAGTCCCCTCCATACTCATAGCCAAGCTCAGGGACCTGGGCTTGAACTATGACCTCTGCCAGTGGGTCTTGGACTTCCTGACTGGCAGACCCCAGGTGGTGAGAGCAGGCAACTGCACCTCCTCATCCATCACCCTCAACATAGGGGCCCCCCAGGGCTGTGTTCTGAGTCCCCTCCTCTACTCCCTGTACACACACGACTGTGTGGCTCAGCGGAGTAGCAATACAATCATCAAATTTGCTGACGACACAGTGGTGGTGGGCCTGATCTCTGCCAACGACGAGAGGGCCTACCTGGAAGAGGTCAAGGTCCTGGCGGGATGGTGCCAGGAAAACAGCCTCTCCCTGAACGTCAGCAAAACAAAGGAGATGATTGTGGACTTCAGGAGGTCGGGGGTCAAGGACTACAGCCCCCTCAGCATCGACGGGGCACCGGTTGAGAGAGTCAACAGCTTTAAGTACCTCGGAGCCTACATATCCGAGGACTTGACATGGACCACACACATTGACAGTGTTGTGAAGAAGGCACGACAACGCCTCTACTTCCTCAGGCGCCTAAGGAAGTTCCAAGTCAGTCAGAAGATCCTTAAGAACTTCTACTCATGTACAATAGAGAGCATCTTGACCGGCAACATCACCTCCTGGTTTGGGAATAGCACTGCACAAGACCGAAGCAGACTACAAAGAGTGACACGTTCAGCCGAACGCACAATTGGAGGGGGGCTCCCCACCCTCCAGAACATTTACAACAAGCGTTGCAAGGGCAAGGCTAAGAGAATCATTAAAGACTCCAGTCACCCGAACAACTGCCTCTTTGAACTGCTGCGGTCAGGCAAGCGATACCGGAGTCTCAAGGCGAGCACAGAAAGACTCAGAAGAAGCTTCTATCCCCAGGCCATCAGGCTGCTAAACGAACAATGAATGAACACTACACAACAACAACCACCAAACGCACATAGCACACACATCCACACGCACACACTCACTTTAAACAAACACACTGTAGCACCCACTCCACACACTTTATAGCACACACCCACTTTAAACAAACACACTGTAGCACCCACTCCCCACACTTTATATTTATTGATGAAGGATTGCACTACAACTCGTACACCTTACTGTAAATTGTACCTAAATTGTACCTCATCCCATTTCTGCTTTGCACTAGATAGTACTGTACATTAGTACACTGCATAGTATTGTATATTATATGGTAACTCAGAACATTGTACATATGTCTATACCGAACACTGTGACCTCATTTTCTTCTTCTAAATTACATGCTATACTATGTTATTTGATACTATCTTGTCTAGCACAGTCTCTGGAGCGTAACAGTAAGAAGCATTTTGTATGAAAGTATTCTGTACTTCTGTATGACAACTATTAAAGAAACTTGAAACATTGTTTTAAATTATTATTTTCTTTTAAGTTATTTTGTGCATCACTCTGTTTTGAATTTGATGCAAATTTGCAATGCATGAGGGTCATCCTTTTGTGTTAAATGGCTGCACAAAGCAAGCATTTGTTGACTCGCATGTTGATAAGAGTATTAAAACTTGGAACTTGAAAAAGATCTGTTTAAGGTAAAAAAAAATGTAAAAAAAAATGCGATTAATTTGCGATTAATCGCGAGTTAACTATGGACAATCATGCGATTAATCGAGTTAAATATTTTAATCGTTTGACAGCACTAATATATATATAATTATAAAAATACATATATAAAAAAAAATATATATATAAAATTTTTAATTATAATAAAAATAATGCTAAAAGACAGCCCAAGCCGTTTATTTATTATATATATTTTTTTTACATTTAAACTTTTTATATCAAGTTTCCCACATTATAACACAGGTCCAAAAAGAAACAACGGAAAGAAAAGAAAAGAAATTCAGTCAAACAAGCCGTTTGTTTTTGTTTAAAGAGGATATTAGGCAAACGTTGAGCGAGGCGCGTCTAGAGGCGTCCATACAGCGGCTAGCGGAGGTCAGACCGCTATCTGGTCGAAAAAAGGTCAGATCAGCCTGACATTTGATAAGGTAATGGTCAGATAGGGCTGGAGTAAGGGGGGGGGGGGGGACCAAAGCAGAAACGGCAAGGCCGCAGCCCACAGGTGTTGCCACCATAGTCGAGGAATGGAGCGAAACCAAAATGAGGGTACATTTATTAATGCAAAATATATGGAACAGGGGCATTCTAGGAATCAGGGTAAACTGAACAAGAAAACAAACAGAATAAAAGTCCAAACAAAAAGCAACACTGAGCGTTGTCAAAAAACTAATTAAACAAAGTATCAAAACAAAACCATGGGAACAATTAAAGTCCAATTGCCTGGGAACAAAAAGATTTTAAAACTCACGGGACAAAACAACGAGAAAGAGTTTCAGCTGACGCTTTTATCCAAAGCGACTTACAAGTTCTGTACGACAAGTCAGCAGGAAGGGTACATCTCTTTCAGCTGAGTAACAATGTGCATCAAAGTGTTGAAACTTGAGTGCTGCAGCGTTGAGTGCATAGTAGTAGAGACAAATTAGTATAGTAGGAAGAGCTGCCAGAGACGTACCCCCCCTGCAGACCTGTTGTTCACAATCTGTAAGTCATTTTGGATAAAAGCGTCAGCTAAATGACTAAATTGTAAATTGTAAATCGAGTCAAATTAAAATAGTGGGCAGCTTTGTATGAGAAGGACCCAGCCCGATTAGCTATGGCGCTATGCTATCTGATTCAGAAGACACTATCTTCTCAGTATGCCTACCAGGCTTTTTTAATAGCCTGTATAAGAAAAACATCCACCCATTGTGTGTTCACGAGTGGATAGTCCTCTCACTATGAATTGAAAATGGGGGACCCTTGTTATGGTTTGTAACCGACCCCAATCGCACAACACAAGACAGGTATGAGAGTAAGCCAAGAACTGGGCATTTATTGAATAACAAAGAAAAACGGCACTGTCCCTTTAAGGGAGAACACAAATTACTGGATAACAAGAAGGGAAAGGTACAGTGCCTTTAAGAGGCGAGCTGGCTAAGGGGAAGGCTAAGGGAAGGCTAACGGAAGGGCTAACGGAACAGGGCCGGGGCAAGGGACAAGGAAGGAAACAGGGAGGACTAGGAGGACTGGACAGGGAGGACTAGGAGGACTAGGAGGAGAAAACCAGGGACAGAGGCCCGTGGAGGCGGGCTGGGGACAGGGAGGACTAGAGTGGGGAAACAGGGACAGAGGCCCGCGGAGGCGGGCTGGGGAGAGGGAGGACTGGAGGGACTAGACAGGGAGGACTAGGAGGACTAGAGAAAAACAGGGTAAGGCCTTGGAACAGGGCGAGGGCTGGAGCTGCATACTGGGACAGAGAAAACAGGGTAAGGCCTAGGAACAAAAGCATTAATGAATGTTGCTGCTCTGCAGCTTCTCCCGGGATGGTTCGTCTGAGGAAGCAGACGGTGGACGTCAGAACCGCTCTGCAGATCTCTCTCGGCAGATCCCCGAGGGTGGTAAACGGGACCGAGAGGGAGAGAGGGAGCGGGATTAGCTCAGAGTACAGTAGAGAACAGAGCAGGTGAACAGGAGAAGTAACTTGTCCCAAAAACAGAGTAATCCAGGTGACAGAATCTTCGGTGTATATACACACTGTGAGTAAACGTCCCAAACACAAATCCACGTGATAAATATCTTCGGTGTGTAAACACACAGTGAGCGATGTTAAGGCCAAATATTATCCCAATGAACTATCCAAAAAGCTGACGCTGGGTGAGTGACAGTCTGACAAAAAGCAGGATATCTTCAGTGTCATTAAACACACGAAAAACGAATAGGATCAAAGACAGTCATAAAAACTCACCCAGGCGCTGTGCGTAAAGAGAGAAGGATCAAAACGGGGCGAGCGCGTCGCCACGGGAAACGGGTTGTCCAAGCGGAGGTCTGAGTGGTGCGCGACTGCTTGGAGTACGCGCCGGTACGAAGGGCGCATCTGGCGCGGAGGTCTGAGTGGTGCGCGACTGCTTGGAGTACGCGCCGGTACGGAGGGCGCATCTGGCGCGGAGGTCTGAGTGGTGCGCGACTGCTTGGAGTACGCGCCGGTACAGAGGACGCATCTGGAGTGCGTCTGAATGCGCGTCTGGAGTGAAGAGCGCGTCTGCGCGGAAGAGCGCGCCGGCTCGGAGAGACGCATCCTCCCGTAGAGTATTAGGAAGCGATGCGCGTCTGGAGTGAAGAGCGCGTCTGCTGCGCGGAGGTCTGGATGCGCGTCTGGGCGTCTGCTGCGCGGAGGTCTGGATGCGCGTCAGGACGTCTGCTGCGCGGAGGTCTGAAGTGGAACACTGGGATACCTCCCGTGGAAGTTTAGAGAGCGCAGTCCAGTGTCTCCCTCAGGCAACGGCGACAGGAGGCGAAGGCTGGAGCGCATCTCACGCCGGAGATGAAAACAGCATAAACAGACAGAGGACCTCCCGAAGGAGTCTTGGTGATAGAGGATATGATACGGAATGAAACGGCACGACCCGACAAGGGACAGAGGGGAGAGCGAGGTACTTAAAGCCCACAGGGGAACTAATTAGAATGCACCACAGGTGCGTGAAGGTAATTGATACTTGAAACTAAAAGTGTGTGTTCGGCACCAGACCAATCAAACACATAATGACAGGTAGTCCAAGGGTGTGGTTGCTGAAGAGCAAACGAACGCGAGGGTGGGGGCTAGTGAGGTGAGGAGAACAGTAGGCTTAAAGGAACAGAGCGAGTAGGTGAGCAACAGGCTTAAAGGAACAGAGCGAGTAGGTGAGCAGCGGACAAAACCTCACAACCCTGATGTAAACAAGACAAACGTCTTTCTCTGGTCTGCATCCCCTTAACAATTGTGTGTATTGAGCTGTACTGTATTGTACCCATTCTGCAATCTGTTAAATAAAGTTTTCATTCATTCATTAATTAATTAATTCATTAGTGTTCTTAACCTATTAAACGACTGTGAGACAGACCGTAGGATTAAATCCTAGGCCATAATAGTTTAGTGGTTCCATTACTCCGTCCCTGGGAGCTATCCTATCACTTATTGAGAAGACGCACAAACAAAAGAAAGGAAAGGAAAGATAATCCCTACGATTAATTCACGAGGCTCAACCGTGTACGCAGCTCCTTCCCACTCCTTCTGTCTATCAGCTCACTCATCCCTGTCCCGGGGCTCCTGTGACTCATCCAGCTTACATTACAATCTCTCTATAGTCTGGCAGTAATGAGAGCACCAGGCTCGCCATAACTCCCCAGCCCCCCCCCCCCCCCCCCCCCTCACAGTCAGGCTTCTCCCTGGCCTGGATTCATCTCAGGGTCCCCCCCCCCCCCAGTGTGTTCCAGGCCAGGTGGGCCACCGGAGATGAGGCTTATGGAGATCAGGAGAAATCGATGACAAGTAGTCGCTCGAAAAAAAGGGGCGTGCGATCACGGCGAGCGCACAGACGATGACTCGAAGCGTTGCGGCTCGGCGGACCGTGTGATCGCGGGGAGCGATGGAGTGTGCACAGGAACGAACCGACTAGCCCCCAGAGAGCGGCGGTTCCAAGCACAAGTCCTTACAGGCGTCTGAGAAGTGTCTGTGATGACTAACATGACTTCGGTTGCCCAGCTACTTCCAATTATGAGATTAGGTGCCGGTGGCCATGTTTCCAAATTCCCTTTCATATTCTAGCAGCACATTAATATTCTAGCGGTGTTTTGTGACTGGGTCGGTGTCATCGTTCTCCATACGTGACAGATCGCCCACTGGGCCTGCGTTAGGGATGCCTAACGTGGACCAGTCAAGTCAAGTCAAGTCAAGTCAAGAGCTGCCGTAACAGCTGATCACAGGGACACCTGGGCCCTCATTTATCAACAATGCGTAGAAAGTGTTCTATTTCCGTTCCTACGCACGGAATTTAGACTGTGTGTACTCACACAAAAATCGGGATTTATCAAACGTGCGTACACAGGTTCTATGCACACTCCGTGTTGATAAATACCATTTGCCTGATTTCTACCAGCATGTGACTTGCAACACCAGAGGCGGTAACATCCTAGATCACTGTTACACGCAATTTAAAGGTGGCTACAAGGCTCATTCTGATAGTGGCTTTGGCAAGTCAGATCACGCATCCATTTTCCTTACACCAAAGTACAGACAAAGAATTAAAAGTACTCCCGTAGTCTCGCGAGAGGTGCAGAAATGGGATGTGACGTCAGAGGATACGATCCGGTCAGTGTTCCACAACACAGACTGGATTGTATTCCGCGACACAGATAACATTAATGCCTACACGGAGACAGTGCTGGACTATGTCTGTACTAGGGTGAAAGAAACAATCCCCACTACCAAAATGAAAGTTTACCCAAATCAAAAACCCTGGGTAGACAAATCCGTCCGTGAAGCTCTGAGAGAGCGCACCAAAGCATACAATGACGGCCTAGTGGCAGGCAACATGAATGACCACAAGGTGGCGCAACACAACGTAAGGAGGACAGTGTCAGAGGCCAAACGGCGCTACAGGGATAAAATTGAACTCCAGTTTGAACAAGCTGACTCTAGAGCTATGTGGCAGGGGCTCAAAACGATGACAGACTACAAAGGCGCCTCCCTCAAACTGAACAATGACATCTCCTTAGCAAACGACCTCAATACCTTCTATGCGAGGTTTGATGCTGGTAATAACAACACCAGCTCACAGGCCTCGGCAATGGGGGGGGGGGGGTCGGCTGCTGATGGAGGCGCAGTGTTCAGGGTAACAGAGCATGAGGTGAGGCGGACCTTTAAAAAAGTGAATATCAGGAAGGCAGCAGGTCCGGACGGCATCCCCGGCCGCGTCCTAAAAGTCTGTGCCGACCAACTGGCCCCAGTATTCACTGACATATTTAACCTGTCCTTAGAACAGGCTGTCATCCCCACCTGCCTGAAGAAGTCCACTATTATCCCTGTACCCAAAAAATCCAAGCCTGCTTGCCTCAACGACTACCGCCCTGTAGCTCTCACCTCCATAGCCATGAAGTGCTTTGAGAAGCTAGTAAAGGGCTACATCTGCTCCTCCCTCCCCATCAACATGGACCCCCTGCAATTTGCATACCGCCCCAACAGGTCCACGGAGGACGCCATATCCCATGTGCTGCACACAGCAGCATCACACCTGGACAAGAGGCAGGGGAACTATGTGAGAATGCTATTCATCGACTACAGCTCGGCATTCAATACCATAGTCCCCTCCATACTCATAGCCAAGCTCAGGGACCTGGGCTTGGGCTATGACCTCTGCCAGTGGGTCTTGGACTTCCTGACTGGCAGACCCCAGGTGGTGAGAGCAGGCAACTGCACCTCCTCATCCATCACCCTCAACATAGGGGCCCCCCAGGGCTGTGTTCTGAGTCCCCTCCTCTACTCCCTGTACACACACGACTGTGTGGCTCAGCGGAGTAGCAATACAATCGTCAAATTTGCTGACGACACAGTGGTGGTGGGCCTGATCTCTGCCAACGACGAGAGGGCCTACCTGGAAGAGGTCAAGGTCCTGGCGGGATGGTGCCAGGAAAACAGCCTCTCCCTGAACGTCAGCAAAACAAAGGAGATGATTGTGGACTTCAGGAGGTCGGGGGTCAAGGACTACAGCCCCCTCAGCATCGACGGGGCACCGGTTGAGAGAGTCAACAGCTTCAAGTACCTCGGAGCCCACATATCCGAGGACTTGAAATGGACCATACACATTAACAGTGTGGTGAAGAAGGCACGACAACGCCTCTACTTCCTCAGGCGCCTAAGGAAGTTCCAAGTCAGCCAGAAGATCCTTAAGAACTTCTACTCATGTACAATAGAGAGCATCTTGACCGGCAACATCACCTCCTGGTTTGGGAATAGCACTGCAAAAGACCAAAGCAGACTACAAAGAGTGACACGTTCAGCCGAACGCACAATTGGAGGGGGGCTCCCCACTCTCCAGAACATTTACAACAAGCGTTGCAAGGGGAAGGCTAAGAGAATTATTAAGGACTCGAGCCACCCGAACAACTGCCTCTTTGAACTGCTGCCGTCAGGCAAGCGACACAGGAGTCTCAAGGCGAGCACAGAAAGACTCAGAAGTAGCTTCTATCCCCAGGCCATCAGGCTGCTAAACGAACAATGAATGAACACTACACAACAACAACCACCAAACACACATAGCACACACATCCACACGCACACACTCACTTTAAACAAACACACTGTAGCACCCACTACACACACTTTATAGCACACACCCACTTTAAACAAACACACTGTAGCACCCACTCCCCACACTTTATATTTATGGATGAAGGATTGCACTACAACTCGTACACCTTACTGTAAATTGTACCTAAAATTGTACCTCATCCCATTTCTGCTTTGCACTAGATAGTACTGTACATTAGTACACTGCATAGTATTGTGTATTGTATATTATATGGTAACTCAGAACATTGTACATATGTCTATACCGAACAACTGTGACCTCATTCTTCTTCTAAATTCATGCTATATTATGTTATTATGTTATTTGATACTATCTTGTCTAGCACAGTCTCTGGAGCGTAACAGTAAGAAGCATTTTGTATGAAAGTATTCTGTACTTCTGTATGACAACTATTAAAGAACTTGAACTTGTTCTACGCTCCGTGCTCGTGCACGATTTTAAGTATTTGCATATAGAACCGCCCGTAATTAACCATATACGGTAATGAAACACCCCCATGAAATGTGGAAAAGTGGACTAAGCCGAGCGAAGCGTGTTATGGGAGAAATACGCGACAGGCTGACAGACGTGTACACGTACGGTGATGTCAGATATGATATCTATTAACTTCCTAAAGACCATTGCTGCCTGGGCAGCGCAAACACTAATAAGTAAGGGATAATGTATAGCTACGAGGTCATTGTCGCAAAATAATTGACCGACACAGAGTTTAAAATACCGAGGCGCCGCGCCGAGGTGTTTTAAACATCAGTGAAGGTCAATTATTTTGCTACAATGACCGAGTATAGGCTATACATTATCCCGCTTATTACATGGCTAACTTACTAACAATATACCTAATTCATTTTACGAGATCAAATGCAGACGCAGTTCTGTTCTGTCGCTCCCGCTGTCATCGCCGGCAGCTTGCACTGATGACTGAGCAGCTGAAACAGTGTGTGTCAGTGGGCTTGATTACTCCAGCTGCGAAAAACAATAATCACCGGTGGTTATCGAAAAATAATTCACCGCTGTCGGGGGCTATTGACCAATCACAATCAAGCATTTCTGCGAATGTTAAAATGCCATGTAATAAAGACCATTAACCACTGTTTGCCATTGGTGTCATTAATAACCATGCTGGAATATGACTGCCTTTTTTTCGTTTTGGTTCGATTAATACCCAGGGATTAAAGTTATCCGTCAATTTGATTCCAAATCGCGACGGATCTTCGTCAATTTTCTACCTGCATGGTTTAATATGATTTGTAGAGGCATACAATCTATTTCGATGGCGGTATTAGGTATAGCCTATATAAATTATATATGCATAGCCTACATTATGCAACAGTAATTTGTGCATAACGCAGCATGGCACAGACATGTCACACGGAGCCCCGCGAAGCCTGCATACAGTAAACTGACTTGATCGTTAATATAACTGTTGTCCTTGTATCTTTACGCTTATGAAAACATTTAATAATATTTATAGGCTATAGGCCCTCGTTTGGCCATAGCCTATTCTCAAATGGCTAAATCTCGCTGACGGACCCATGTATAGCCTATATCATATTCCTATATGTCTCCAAGGGGGGCTCGGGGAAGAAAGGGAACCCCTGCTATAGCTTATCCTTTATAATGTTATAGGCTATTTTATTTACAGTAGTCTATTTATGATTTGTTTCCATAGCCGGTCTCAGTTATGCTGTGGCTGAGATGGGTCGGGATTAATGAAGCTGATAGGAGACTGCTTCTCGGCTATATTATTATTATTATTATTATTATTATTATTATTATTATTATTATTATTATTATTATTATTATTATTATTATTATTATTATTATTATTATTATTATTATTATTATTATTATTATTATTATTATTATTATTATTATTATTATTATTATTATTATCACGTCTGTGCGGGAGCTCACAAATAGACTGTGTTAGTCTCAGTGAAGTTTCAACGGAGGTCATCTATTCTATAGCCAACAAATTGAAGTAGAAAGCATTTTGTTGTGACCAATCTTATTTGGAAACATGACACACAAAATAATAGTATTTCGCTTTTTATTTTAAACAATATTTAATCGCGTTTGGAGGTGGGTGTTCTGCGTCTCAATTACAAGCGATCTAGACAGAATATATGGTTAATATTTGCCTCTACTAGATGTATCAATAAAAGTGCTATTAGTTTTTTGTCATCAAATGTGATAGCTGTAAAAAGAAAAAATGTGTCTATTATAATCAAGACATGAATGGAATACATCTTGTTTATCTTTATGAAACAGCTCAGACTGAACATAGTGCACAATATTATAAACCAAAGGTCCCCTATATACCTCCAGAACTACTTCACCCCGGTCAACGAATCCCACAACCACAGAACTAGAGCAAGCATAGCAAACCTGAAGCCTGCTTCTTTCCGATCCAAACTGGGCCAGTGCTCCCTTACTTTCTCTGGAGCCCAGGATTGGAACAAGCTGCCTCTCCCCATCAAGCAGAGCTCGAGCCTCCACAGCTTCAAGAGAAGCGTCAGGAAGTGGCTCATGGACAGAATAGAGCAATAGCCCCCTATAGTTTGAATGGGTTTCCAATCAGTTTTTAGTTATTGTGGGGTATACAATTTTAGCGATAGGTTAGTCTTCTAATGTTTTAAATGTATGTGTTTTGTGTTATTGTCGTGTTTTTGTTGTGGCCTAACAGCCCTGGGACCATGACGGAAATAAGGGTTTTACTCTTTCTCATGTTATCCTTTGGATCCTTGTTGTGTGTTTTTAATCCATCAATAAAATCAATCAATCAATCAAGGTCGAGGCAGACAGTGAAGGTACACAGTGAACCTTTTTGTTAAATGTCTACCATATTTACTTGTTTTCAGCAACACGTTCAGACCTGAACACCACCTATGTAATATAAATGTGTAGGAGGTGCACACTGCACAGTGTTCACTCAATCAAAGCATGTTCTTTTATATGTTCACAGAAAAGGAGCCCCGGCTCAGGTTAAAAGGCTCAGGTTAAAAGGATTATTCATTGTATAATTTCTCTCTATAGTAAACCGCGTCCAACACCACACAAGGGTTTCATTCTCTAAAAGTGGGAGAACTGATGGAACTGTTCTTGTATAACCTTCACTATAACATCAGTATAAATGGACTGCATTTATATAATCACACATCATCATCACTTTTATCCACAAGTGCTTTACACATGCACCCATTCACTCATACATTCACACCCCGATGGCAACCGTGCAAGGTGCCAACCTGCTCATCGGGAGCGGTCAGGGGTTAAGTGTCTTGCTCGAGGACACTTCGAGACGCTGCCGTGAGGAGCCTTCTGCTCTGCACACCATAAACTGGAGGTTTGGGGGAAGGGAGGGGATAAAGACATGTCCTTATGAGAAGACAAGTCTGGGATGGAACAGAGGGAGGAGACAAGCTCTTATTTCCCCCGACAACACCGTCATCATACCTTATCGTACTCGCTCCAATGACTGGCTCACACTTCAAGTCTGCAGAGTTTGCACTGAACTTGGGTAAGTCTACAGGTCTCAGAGTGGCACCTCTACTAGTCCCTTCAGATACAACATTTAGAGGCAAATACATACAAAGTAGGGATGTCCGATATTATCGGCCTACCGATATTATCAGCCGATATTGGCATTAAAATGTAATATCGGAAATGATCGGTATCGGTTTTCAAAAAAATATATATATATTTATTGTGAAAAGTATGCATAATGTTGTGTTTTTTGGGGGGGAAACCCAGCATAAATCGGTAATGGTTGATATCGGTATCAGAAATTAAGAGTTGGACAATATTGGTATATCGGATATCGGTAAAAAAAAAAGCCAATATCGAACATCCCTAATACAAAGTCCAATGAAAAGACGCAACCTGAGGAAAAACAGACGCTTTTTAGGCGAATGACTTGTGTCGAATGACTGGAAATGTTTAAACTTGAGCGAGATATTTTCGGCAGGTCTGATGGAGCAAATATAAGTATATTTCCAACAATGGGGCGACAGTGGCTCGGGAGGTAGAGCAGTCGTCTGGTCATCCGGAGGTTCCTGGTTTTATTCCCACTCCTCCTGGCGTACCGCCACGCTCCTCCAGCGTGTCGAAGTGTCCTTGAGCAAGAAGACACTTAACCCCTAACTGCTCCCGATGAGCAGGTTGGCACCTTGCCGTCGCTGCCTCCGCCGTCACTGTGTGAATGTGTGAGTGAATGGGTAAAAATGTGAGGAACAAAATTGTAAAGCGCTTTGGATGAAAGCGCTATATAAATGCAGCCATTTATTTCCCATAGCAAATATAATGCTATGAATGCTCTGTGGCTTATAGATATTGAATAGGTTACGTTTATAAATGGTCCCGTTTTTTGTAAATGTCAACAAGGCCACTGTTGAGACCAAAGGCACCAGCAAGTCTTCAAGCCAGTTTTGTCATCCTGATGCGAGTAAAGCGAGACAGTATTTCTCTTCGCACTGTATATGAACGTACTACTGTCAGACACTCATCTAAGCTGGTATCTCTGACCCCAGATCAGTATTCGTTGATTTGAATGGATATTTAGTGGAAGTTCTAACTTGCATTCAGTTGTCAGTGGTGGAAGTATTTTTACTCAAGTACTGTACTTATATTTTTCAGTATTTTCATTTTAGGGAACGTTGTACTTTCACTCCACTACATTTCAAAGGAAATATTGTACTTTTTACTCCAGGAGAAAGGGATTTAGCATAAAAAACATGGCAAAATTTACCAGGCTGGATAAGCTGGTCAGGAAGGCCAGCAGCGTAGTTGGGGTGGAGCTGGACTCTCTAGCGAGGGTGGCGGAGAGGAGGAGCCTCGCTAAGCTCCAGGCCATCAGGGAAAACCCCACCCACCCACTATACACAGACTTGGCTGACAGGAGGAGCATGTTCAGTGCTAGGCTCACACTACCCAAATGCAGCACTGAACGGCACAGGAAGTCCTTCATTCCAACAGCCATCAGACTATATAATGCATCACTGTGCCTCACTGCATCACTGAGCACAGAGCGGCAGCTCAATAGTGGCAGGAGGACGCGACTAGCGGCCTCCAGGCTCCACAACAGGGGGCAGCGACGGCTGCCAGACATTGATCTAGGTCTTATTGGAACCCAAGGAGGACAATACACTACCTAAAGCATACTGCACCTAGTTACACTGAATACTGGAATATATATTTCATATTTCATTTAGTTAGATTTTAATTATAATTATATTGACCAAATTGTTTACCCCATGCTCAGTATGCTCAGTATATTCTTACTGTATTTATTTCTGTATATTTTATTTCATTTCATTTTATCCTATTTTATTTTACTCTACTCTTATCCTATAGGCAACTTGATTTGATTTGTGTTATTATTCTAATTTGTGACCTGTCCTGTCTAAATGTTTAAATGTTGAGCGATTTGCATAAAAAAGTATAAAAGTATTTCTATTCTATTCTATTCTATTCTATTCTTTCAAATCTGAAGCCTGTCAATTTCAAGAGGACGTAATCAGAGCAGCATAAGTGGACCATGTACCACTTTAACATTAACCTTTAGACGTCAGTGGGTGGAGGTTTGAACGCTCCCAAGCACTGGAACACACAAACGTCATGTAGAATGCATACTTTTACTTTAGATACTTAAGTACATTAAATTTCAAATACTTCTCTACTTTTACTTAAGTAGAATTTGAATGGAGGATTTTAACTTTTACCAGAGTACTCATTTATCTGGGTATTTCTACTTTTACTTAAAGGAACATGCCAACATTTGGGGAAATTAGCTTACCGTCTTCTCCAGAGAGAGACAAGAAGATAGATAATAATAATATAATAACTTTATTTGTAGATACCAGTTTCTTCTCAGTAGAAAGCTATCTGGTTGCATGTTAGCCTAGCTTAGCACAATGAATGGAAGCGGACACAGCCAGTTAGCCTTCGGGAGAGGTGTTAAGTTGGACAATGCCTAGGGCTAACCGGCCATGTCCGCTTCCATTCATTGTGCTAAGCTAGGCTAACATGCAGCCAGATAGCTTTCTACTGAACGCACAGAGAGAGAAAACTGGTATCTATCTTCTCGTCTCTCTCTGGAGAAGACGGTAAGCTAATTTCCCAAAATGTTGCCGTGTTCCTTTTAAGTAAAGGAATTGTGTTCTTCTTCCACCACTGGTTGTCATTTCCATGCTGGAGACTAAATGTGTGGACATACAGCTGAGGCCGTATCTCATACACACACAGCGGCAAACAGACTAGACTAGCTGGTGACCTTCAGCCCTGGTCAGACAGTGTCTTCTCTGTCTGTCTCTCACTCAGAGAGACCAGAGGGACGCCTGGGAAACAAGGACTAAACCACTCAGTAGAGACAGACATGCAGCTGCAGGCTA